>NC_057807.1:132797559-133100451 GCF_018294505.1 Triticum aestivum | reverse complement strand
CTCCGGCGGCGGCGACGGGTGGCGGGTGGTGGTGTGGCGGCAGGGGCGGCGGCTTAAATAGGAGGGCGGGGCGGGCGGCTTGGGGAAGGGGGCGCCCGGGGGTGGAGTCCGGCTCGGACTCGCCCTCGGTGTCCGTGCCAAGCACGGCGGCGGCGCGGGGCTGGGCCGGCCTGCCCGGCTGGGCCTTCGGCCCAGTCGGGCACGAGGTGTTTTTAAAAAAAAAACATTCCGCCGAAAGAAAAATTCCTAGAAAAATAAATAAAAATCTAAAAATTCCAAAACAAGTTTTCTCCGTCTAAATAAAATATTTAGAACAAGATGAACTTTTCTTGGCCCCTAAAATGCAATTTTAAATCATGCAACATTTTTCTAGGAGCAATAAAATCCCGAATAAACTCAAATAAAAATCCAAAAATGATTTTAACATTTTTCCTGCGATATTCCAATTATTTTGGAGAAGTCATATTATCTCCCCTCATTTATTATTTTTAAATGAATTATTTTTCCGGAGAGAAAATAATTAAAATCAATCCTCGTCTTCAATATTTGATAGAAATTTCAAATATGAAAATTAGAAAATCCCCAAACTCTCTCCGAAGGTCCTTGAGTTGCTTAGGATTTCGAGGATTGCAAACGAAAAATCAATAAAATATGATATGCATGGATGATCTATGTATAACATGCCAAATTGGAAATTTGGGATGTTACAGATGGACATCAGGATACAAAGGTTCATGAGTCATTTTATCACCTCTAGTCATAACCCTGACAACATTATCATTATTCTTACTATTCAACTCATTAAGCAAATCATCCTATGCTTAAAGTACTTGTTCTACTTGAGTTGTAACCATGGAAGCATGTTACTAATAAGCTTAAGATCATTAACAGTTCTACTCATATAATTGTTGGGGAACGTAGCATGCAATTTCAAAAAAATCCTATGATTGCGCAAGATCTATCTAGGAGATGCATAGCAACGAGAGGGGAGAGAGTGTCCACGTACCCTCGTAGACCGAAAGCGGAAGCATTAGGTTAACGCGGTTGATGTAGTCAAACATCTTCACGATCCAACTGATCTAGTACCGAATGTACGACACCTCCGAGTTCAGCACACGTTCAGCTCGATGACGTCCCTCGAACTCTTGATCCAACAGAGGGGCAAGGGAGAGTTTCGTCATCACAACAGTGTGATGACGGTGTTGGTGATGTGATCCGCAGGGCTTCGCCTAAGCACTACGATGATACTATCGGAGGAGTAAACGGTGGAGGGGGGCACCACACACGGCTAAGACAATGTTCTGCCTCTGGGATGCCCCCTACCCCAGTACATAAATGAGGGGGGGAGATCGGAGGCCAGGGGGCGCGCCAAGGAGGGGGAGTCCTACCAGGACTCCAAACCTAGTAGGATCCCCCCACCTTTTTCCTTTTTTCCGGAGTAGCAAAGGGGGGAAGAGAGAGGGAGTAGGAGAGGGAAAGGAGGGCACCGCCCACACCCCTTGTCCATTTCGGATTGGCAAGGGGGGCGTGCGCCACCTCCTATGGCCGGCCCTCTCTCCTCCACTAAGGCCCATGTTGGCCCATTACTTTCTCGGGAGGGTTCCGGTAACCTCTCGGTACTCCAAAACTTATCTGAAACATCCCAAAACCATTCCGGTGTCCAAATGTAACCTTTCAATATATCAATATTTACCTCTCAACCATTTCGAGACTCCTCGTCATGTCCATGATCTCATCCAGGACTCCAAACAAACTTCGGTCACCAAAACACATAACTCATAATACAAACCGTCATCGAACGTTTAAGTGTGTGGACCCTATGGGTTCGAGAACTATGTAAACATGATCGAGACACATCTACAATCAATAACCAATTGCGGAACCTGGATGCTCATATTGGTTCCTACATATTGTACGAAGATCTTTATCGGTCAATCCGCATAACAACATACGCTGTTCCCTTTGTCATCGGTATGTTACTTGCCTGAGATCCGATCGTCGGTATCTTCATATCTAGTTCAATCTCGTTACCGGCAAGTCTCCTTACTCGTTCTGTAATGCATCATCCTGTAAATAACTCATTAGTTACATTGCTTGCAAGGCTTATAGTTATGTGCATTACCGAGAGGGCCCAGAGATACCTCTCCGAAACACGGAGTGACAAATCCTAATCTCGATCTATGCCAACCCAACAAACACCTTCGGAGACACCTGTAGATCATCTTTATAATCACACAGTTACGTTGTGACATTTGATAGCACACAAGATGTTCCTCACGGTATTCGGGAGTTGCATAATCTCATAGTCAGAGGAACATGTATAAGTTATGAAGAAAGCAATAGCAATAAAACTTAACGATCATTATGCTAAGCTAACGGATGGGTCTTGTCCATCACATCATTCTATAATGATGTCATCCCGTTCATCAAATGACAACACATGTCTATGGTCAGGAAACATAACCATCTTTGATTAACGAGCTAGTCAAGTAGAGGCATACTAGGGACACTTTGTTTTGTCTATGTATTCACACATGTACTAAGTTTTCGGTTAATACAATTCTAGCATGAATAATAAACATTTATCATGATATAAGGAAATATAAGTAACAACTTTCTTATTGCCTCTAGGGCATATTTCCTTTAGTCTCCCATTTGCACTAGAGTCAATAATCTAGATTGCATAGTAATGATTCTAACACCCATGGAGTCTTGGTGTTGATCATGTTTTGCTTGTGGAAGAGGCTTAGTCAATGGGTCTGCAACATTCAGATCCGTATGTACCTTGCAAATCTCTATGTCTCCCTCCTTGACTTTATCGCGGATGGAGTTGAAGTGCCACTTGATGTGTTTGGTTCTCTTGTCAAATCTGGATTCCTTTGCCAAGGCAATTGCTCCAGTATTGTCGCCAAAGATTTTCATTGGACCTGATGCACTAGGTATTAGACCTAGATCATATATGAACTCCTTCATCCAGACTCCTTCGTTTGTTGCTTCCGAAGCAGCTATGTACTCTGCTTCACACATAGATCCCGCCACAACGCTCTGCTTGGAACCACACCAACTAACAGCTCCACCATTCAATATAAACATGTATCCGGTGTGTGACTTAGAGTCATCCGGATCAGTGTCAAAGCTTGCATCGACGTAACCATTTACGACAAGCTCTTTGTCACCTCCATAAACAAGAAACATATCCTTAGTCCTTTTCAGGTATTTTAGGATGTTCTTGACCGCCGTCCAGTGATCCACTCCTGGATTACTTTGGTACCTCCCTGCTAAACTTATAGCAAGGTCCACATGAGGTCGGGTACACAACATTGCACACATGATAGAACCTATGGCTGACGCATAGGGAATGACTTCCATTTTCTCTCTATCTTCTGCAGTGGTCGGGCATTGAGTCTGACTCAACTTCACACCTTGTAACACAGGCAAGAACTCTTTCTTTGACTGATCCATTTTGAACTTCTTCAAAACTTTATCAAGGTATGTGCTTTGTGAAAGTATAATTAAGCGTCTTGATCTATCTCTATAGATCTTGATGCCGATATATAAGCAGCTTCACCGAGGTCTTTAATTGAAAAATTCTTATTCAAGTACCCTTTTATGCTATCCAGAAATTCTATGTTATTTCCACTCAACAATATGTCATCCACATATAATATTAGAAATGCTACAGAGCTCCCACTCACTTTCTTGTAAATACAGGCTTCTCCAAAAGTCTGTATAAAACGATATGCTTTGATCACATTATCAAAGCGTATATTCCAACTCCGAGAGGCTTGCACCAGTCCATAAATGGATCGCTGGAGCTTGCACACTTTGTTAGCACCTTTTGGATCAACAAAACCTTCTGGTTGCATCATATACAACTCTTCTTTAAGAAATCCATTAAGGAATGCAGTTTTGACATCCCTTTGCCAAATTTCATAATCATAAAACGCGGCAATTTCTAACATGATTCGGACAGACTTAAGCATCGCTACGGGTGAGAAGGTCTCATCGTAGTCAACTCCTTGAACTTATCGAAAACCTTTCGCAACAAGTTGAGCTTTGTAGATAGTAACATTAGCATCAACGTCAGTCTTCTTCTTGAAGACCCATTTATTTTCCATGGCTTGCCGATCATCGGGCAAGTCCACCAAAATCCACAGTTTGTTCACATACATGGATCCCATCTAAGATTTCATGGCCTCAAGCCATTTTGCGGAATCTGGGCTCATCATCGCTTCCTCATAGTTCGTAGGTTCATCATGGTCTAGTAACATGACTTCCAGAATAGGATTACCGTACCACTCTGGTGTGGACCATACCCTGGATGACCTAAGACGTTCGGTAGTAACTTGATCTGAAATTTCATGATCATCATCATTAGCTTCTTCACTAATTGGTGTAGGAATCACTAGAACTGATTTCTCTGATGAACTACTTTCCAATTCAGGAGAAGGTACAATTACCTCATCAAGTTCTACTTTCCTCCCACTCACTTCTTTCGAGAGAAATGCCTTCTCTAGAAAGGATCCATTCTTGGCAACGAATATCTTGCCTCCGGATCTGTGATAGAAGGTGTACCCAACAGTTTCCTTTGGGTATCCTATGAAGATGCATTTCTCTGATTTGGGTTCGAGCTTATCAGGTTGATGCTTTTTCACATAAGCATCGCAGCCCCAAACTTTAAGAAACAACAGCTTAGGTTTCTTGCCAAACCACGGTTGATATGGTGTCATCTCAATGGATTTAGATGGTGCCCTATTCAACGTGAATGCAGCTGTCTCTAAAGCATAACCCCAAAACAATAGTGGTAAATCAGTAAGAGACATCAAAGATCGCACCATATCTAATAAAGTATGGTTACGATGTTCGGACACACCATTACGTTGTGGTGTTCCAGATGGCGTGAGTTGCGAAACTATTCCACATTGTTTCAAATGAAGACCAAAATCGTAACTCAAATATTTGCCTTCGCGATCAGATCGTAGAAACTTTATTCTCTGGTTATGATGATTTTCCATTCACTCTGAAATTCTTTGAATTTTTCAAATGTTTCAGACTTATGTTTCACTAAGTAGATATACCATATCTGCTCAAATCATCTATGAAGGTTAGAAAATAACGATACCCACCATGAGCCTCAGCACTCATCGGACCGCATACATTAGTATGTATTATTTTCAATAAGTCAGTGGCTTGCTCCATTGTTTTGGAGAACGGAGTCTTAGTCATCTTGCCCATGAGGCATGGTTCGCAGGCATCAAGAGATTCATAATCAAGTGATTCCAAAAGCCCATAGGCATGGAGTTTCTTCATGCGCTTTACACCAATATGACTTGAATGGCAGTGCCACAAATAAGTTGCACTATCATTACTAACTTTGCATCTTTTGGCTTCAATATTATGAACATGTGTATCACTACGATCGAGATTCAACAAAAATAGACCACTCAACAAGGGTGAATGACCATAAAAGATATTACTCATATAAATAGAATAACCATTATTCTTTGATTTAAATGAAAAATCGTCTCGCATCAAACAAGATCCAGATATAATGTTCATCCTCAGCACTGGCACCAAATAACAATTATTCAGGTCTAAAACTAATCCCGAAGGTAGATGTAGAGGTAGCGTGCCGACGGCGATCACATCGACCTTGTAACCATTTCTGACTCGCTTCATCGCCTCGTCCTTAGCCAATCTTTGTTTAATCTGTAGCCCCTGTTTCGAGTTGCAAATATGAGCAACAAAACTAGTATCAAATACCCAGGCGCTATTATGAGCATTAGTAAGGTACACATCAAGAACATGTATATCAAATATACCTTTCACTTTGCCATCCTTCTTATCCGCCAAATACTTGGGGCAGTTCCGCTTCAAGTGACCAGTCCCTTTGCAGTAGAAGCACTCAGTTTCAGGCTTAGGTCCAGACTTAGCCTTCTTCCCAGGAGTAGCAACTTGCTTGCTATTCTTCTTGAAGTTCCCCTTCTTCCCTTTGCCCTTTTTTTTTGAAACTAGTGGTCTTGTTAACCATCAACACTTGATGCTCCTTCTTGATTTCTACCTCCACAGCCTTTAGCATTGTGAAGATCTCGGAATTGTCTTTTCCATCCCTTGCATATTATAGTTCATCACGAAGCCTTTATAGCTTGGTGGCAGTGATTGAAGAACTCTGCCAATGACACTATCATAAGGAAGATTAACTCCCAGCTGAGTCAAGTGGTTATGGTACCAACACATTCTGAGTATGTGTTCACTGGCAGAACTATTCTCCTCCATCTTGCAGCTATAGAACTTGTTGGAGACTTCATATCTCTCAACTCGGACATTTGCTTCAAATATTAACTTCAACTCTTGGAACATCTAATATGCTCCATGACATTCAAAACATCTTTGAAGTCCCGATTCTAAGTCGTAAAGCATGGCACACTGAACTATCAAGTAGTCATCAGATCGAGCTTGCCAGACGTTCATAACATCAGCATCTGCTCCTATAGTAGGGCTTGCACCGAGCGGTGCTTCAAGGACATAATTCTTCTGTGCAGCAATGAGGATAATCCTCAAGTTACGGACCCAGTCTGTGTAGTTGCTACCATCATCTTTCAACTTAGCTTTCTCTAGGAATGCATTAAAATTCAAGGGAACGGTAGCACGGGCCATTGATCTACAACAACATAGATATGCAAGAAACTATCAAGACTAAGTTCATGATAAATTAAAATTCAATTTAATCATATTACTAAAGAACTCCCACTTAGATAGACATCCCTCTAGTCATCTAAATGATCACGTGATCCATATCAATTAAACCATGTCCGATCATCACGTGAGATGGAGTAGTTTTCAATGGTGAACATATCTACGTAGATCACTTCTACTATATGATTCACCTTCGACCTTTCGGTCTCAGTGTTCCGAGGCCATATCTGCATATGCTAGGATCGTCAAGTTTAACCCGAGTATTCCGCATGTGCAAAACTGGCTTGCACTTGTTGTATGTGAACGTAGAGCTTATCACACCCCATCATCACGTGGTGTCTCGGCACGACGAACTGTAGCAACGCTACATACCCAGGGAGAACACTTATACCTTGAAATTTAGTGAGGGATCGTCTTATAATGCTAACGCCGTACCAAGCAAAATAAGTTGCATAAAAGATAAACATCACACGCAATCAAAATATGTGACATTGATATGGCCATCATCATCTTGTGCCTTTCATCTTCATCTCCAAAGCACCGTCATGATCCCCATTGTCACCGGCTTGACACCTTGATCTCCATTGTAGCATCATTGTCATCTTGCCAACTATCGCCTCTACGACTATCACTACTGATTAGTGATAAAGTAAAGCAATTACATGGCGATTGCATTTCATACAATAAAGCGACAACCATATGGCTCCTGCCAGTTGCCGATAACTTTGCTTCAAAACATGATCATCTCATACAATAATTTATATCACATCATGTCTTGACCATATCACATCACAACAAGCCCTGCAAAAACAAGTTAGACGTCCTCTACTTTGTTGTTGCAAGTTTTACGTGGCTGCTACGTGCTTCTAGCAAGAATCGTTCTTACCTACACATCAAAACCACAATGATTTTTCGTCAAGTGTGTTGTTTTAACCTTCAACAAGGATCGGTCGTAGTCAAACTCTATTAAAATAAAGTTGGAGAAACAGACACCCGCCAGCCACCTGTGTGCAACGCACATCGGTAGAACCGGTCTCATGAACATGGTCATGTAATGTTGGTCTGGGACGCTTCATCCAACAATACTGTCGAATCAAAGTAAGACATCCGTGGTAAGCAGTATGACTATTATCGCCCACAACTCAATGTGTTCTACTCATGCATATCATCTACGCATAAACCTGGCTCGGATGCCAATGTTGGGGAACGTAGCATGCAATTTCAAATAATTTCCTACGATCACACAAGATCTATCTAGGAGACGCATAGCAACGAGAGGGGAGAGTGTGTCCACGTACCCTCATAGACCGAAAGTGGAAGTGTTAGGTTAAGGCAGTTGATGTAGTTGAACGTCTTCACGATCCAACCGATTTACTATCGAACGTACGACACCTACGAATTCAGCACACGTTCAGCTCGATGACGTCCCTCGAACTCTTGATCCAGCAGAGGGTCAAGGGAGAGTTTCATGAGCACAACGATGTGATGACGGTGTTGGTGATGTGATCCACGCAGGGCTTCGCCTAAGCACTACGATGACACTATCGAAAGAGTAAACGGTGGAGGGAGGCACCGCACATGACTAAGATAATATTCTGCCTCTGGGATGCCCCTGCCCCCGTATATAAAGGAGGGGGAGGAGACCGGCGACCAGGGGGCGCGCCATGGAGGGGGGAGCCCTACTAGGACTCCAAACCTAGTAGGATTCTCCCCCCCCCCACCCCACTTTTTTCCTTTTTTTCGGAGTAGCAAAGGGGGGGAAAGAGAGGAGTAGGAGAGGGAAATGGGGGCGCCGCCCCCACCCCTTGTCCAATTCGGATTGGCAAGGGGGGAGCCACCTCCTATGGCTGGCCCTCTCTCCTCCACTAAGGCCCATATTGGCCCATTATTTTCCCGTGTGGGGGGGGGGGGGTCCGGCAACCTCCCGGTACTTCGAAACTTATCCGAAACTTCCCAAAACCATTCCGGTGTCCAAATGTAACCTTTCAATATATCAATCTTTACCTATCAACCATTTCGAGACTCCTCGGCATGTCCGTGATCTCATCCGGGACTCCTAACAAACTTCGGTCACCAAAACACATAACTCATAATACAAATCGTCATTGAACATTTAAGCATGCGGAACCTACGGGTTCGAGAACTATATAGACATGATCGAGACACATCTTCGATCAATAACCAATAGCGGAACCTGGATGCTCATATTGGTTACTACATATTCTATGAAGATCTTTATCGGTCAAACCGCATAACAACATACGTTGTTCCCTTTGTCATCGGTATGTTACTTGCCCGAGATTCGATCATTGGTATCTTCATACCTAGTTCAATCTCGTTACCGGCAAGCCTCTTTACTCATTCCGTAATGCATCATCCAATAACTAACTCATTAGTTACATTGCTTGCAAGGCTTATAGTGATGTGCATTACCGAGAGGGCCCAGAGATACCTCTTCGAAACACAGAGTGACAAATCCTAATCTCGATCTATGCCAACCCAACAAACACCTTCGGAGACACCTGTAGAGCATCTTTATAATCACCCATTTATGTTGTGACATTTGATAGCACACAAGGTGTTCCTCCGGTATTCGGGAGTTGCATAATCTCATAGTCAGAGGAACATGTATAAGTTATGAAGAAAGCAATAGCAATAAAACTTAACGATCATTATGCTAAGCTAACGAATGGGTCTTGTCCATCACATTATTCTCTAATGACGTGATCCCATTCATCAAATGACAACACATGTCTATGGTCAGGAAACTTAACCATCTTTGAGTAACGAGCTAGTCAAGTAGAGGCATACTAGGGACACTTTGTTTTGTCTATGTATTCATACATGTACTAAGTTTCCAGTTAATACAATTCTAGCATGAATAATAAACATTTATCATGATACAAGGAAATATAAATAACAACTTTATAATTTCCTCTAGGGCATATTTCCTTCAATAATCACCCAATTAGTCAAGCATGTGAGCATTACGTTTCAATTGCCTATTAAGATAAGCATTGAAGTTTTCTTGTTTAACAATAAAATTATCAAACTCATCCAAGCATTGACTAGCAGACTTATTATAAGGAATATCACTTTTATCAAATCTATAGAGAGAATTTACCTCTACTACCTGTGCCGGAGCATTTAGACCATCTATTTCTTCAATAGGTGGTAAATTCTTGACATCTTCAACTTTATACCTTTTTCTTTCATAGATTTCCTTGCCTCTTCCATATCTTCAAGACTGAGAAATAGAATACCTCTTTTCTTCGAAGTTGGCTTTAGTTGGTTCGGGAAGAATCCAATCATTATCATTACTCAATATGTTAGTCAATAGTAATTTTGCTTCCTCAACAGTTCTTTCCCTGGAAACACAACCAGCACAACTATCTAGGTGGTCGCTAGAAGCATCGGTTAGTCCATTATAAAGGATATAAAGTATTTCATTTTTCTTGAGAGGATGATCAGGCAAAGCATTGAGTAATTGGAGAAGCCTCCCCCAAGCTTGTGGGAGACTCTCTTCTTCAATTTGCACAAAGTTAAATATTTCCCGTAAGGCAGCTTGTTTCTTATGAGCAGGGAAATATTTTAGACAAATAGTAAATCATATCCTCGGGCAAGAGAATTAAACCATAACTTAGCATCACCCTTTAAAAAGAAAGGAAACATTTTATGAATATAGTAATAGCGAAATTTTTTTCCTCATGAGCAAATAGGGTAGCTATATCGTTCAACTTAGTAAGATGTGCCACAACAGTTTCATATTCATAACCATAAAAAGGATCAAATTCAACCAAAGTAATTAACTCAGGATTGACAGAGAATTCATAATCCTTATCAGTAACAAAGATAGGTGAAGTAGCAAACTTAGGATCATATTGCATTCTAGCATTGAAAGGCTTTTCTTTCAGCTTAGCTAATAGTTTCTTATGATCAATTGTATCATTACAAGCAAAAAAGTCTCTAGTAGTTTCTTCATCCATAATATAACCCACAGGTACAATAGGCAATTCATATCTAGGGGGGATTCATAATCTTCAGTTTCAGTAATTTATTCTCTCTAACCCTAGCATGTTGTTCATCAAGAAATTCACCTAGTGGCACAGTATTATCAAGCAAAGAAGTAGTATCATCATAAGCATAATTCATAGTAGAAGTGGCATCATCAATAACATGCGACATATCAGAATCAATAGCAGGTGTAGGTGTCGCAAGTTTACTCCAAATAGAAGGTGAATCAAGTTCAGAGCTAGATGGCAGTTCCTTACCTCCCCTCGTAGTTCAGGGAAAAATCTTGGTTCTTTGATCATTCGGATTCCTCATAGTGATCTATAGATATAAATCCCAAGTGACTCAGAGAATAGAGCTATGCTCCCTAGCAACGGCGCCAGAAAAAGGTCTTGATAACCCACAAGTATAGGGGATCGCAGCAGTTTTCGAGGGTAGAGTATTCAACCCAAATTTACTGATTCGACACAAGGGGAGCCAAAGAATATTCTCAAGTATTAGCAGCTGAGTTGTCAATTCAACAACACCTGAAAGACTTAATATCTTTAGCAAAGTATTTAGTAGCAAAGTAGTATGGAAGTAACGGTAACAGTGGCAAAAGTAACAGTAGTAGTTTTATAACAATCAAAACAGTGGCAATGGAAAAGTATCTAAGCAAAGATCAATATGAAATGAACTCATAGGCAATGGATCAATGATGGATAATTATGTCGGATGGCATTCATCATGCAACAGTTATAACATAGAGTAACACAGAACTAGCTCCAATTCATCAATATAATGTAGGCGTGTATTTCGTATATAGTCATCTGTGCTTATGGAAAAGAACTTGCATGACATCTTTTGTCCTACCCTCCCATGGCAGCGGGGTCCTATTGGAAACTAAGGGATATTAAGGCCTCCTTTTAATAGAGAACCGGACAAAGCATTAGCACTTAGTGAATACAAAAACTCCTCAAACTACGGTCATCACCAGGAAGTGTCCCGACTATTATCACTCCGGGGTTGCCGGATCATAGCACATAGTAGGTGACTATAACTTGGTAGATCGGCTCAAGAACACAAATATATTCATGAAAACATAATAGGTTCAGATCTGAAAACATGGCCCTCGGGCCCTAGTGACAAGCATTAGGTATAGCAAAGTCATAGCAACATCAATCTTAGAATGTAGTGGATACTAGGGATCAAACCCTAACAAAACTAACTCGATTACATGATAAATCTCATCCAACCCATCACCGTCCAGCAAGCCTATGGTGGAATTACTTACACATGGCGGTGAGCATGATGAAATTGGTGATTGAGGAAGGTTGGTGATTATGATGGCGACGATTTCCCCTCTCCGGAGCCCCGAACGGACTCCAGATCTGCCCTCCCGATGAAGAACAGGGGGTGACAGTGGCTCCATATCGTAAAACGTGATGAATCCTTCTCTCTGATTTTTTTTCTCCCCAAACGTGAATATATGGAGTTGGAGTTGAGGTCAATGGAGCTTCATGGGACCCACAAGACAGGGGGCGTGCCCCCACCCTTGTGGACAGGTGGTGGCTCCCCTCTGGTTGATTCCTTCGTCAATATTTTTTTTATTCCAAAAATATTCTCCGTGAAGTTTCAGGTCATTTCAAGAACTTTTATTTCAGCAAAAAAAATAACACCATGGCAGTTCTGCTGAAACCAACGTTAGTCCGGGTTAGTTCAATTGAAATCATGCAAATTAGAGTCCAAAACAAGGGCAAAGGAGTTTGGAAAAGTAAATACGATGGAGACATATCAGCGGCTCGGGTGTCCATGCTCCGCGGTGACTTCGACCGGTTGCGCATGGCGGGCACTGAGTCACTAAACGCCTACGTGAATAGGAGCAGATAAGGAAATAAGCCTTGGAGGCAATAATAAAGTTGTTATTTTATATTTCCTTATATCATGATAAATGTTTATTATTCATGATAGAATTGTATTAACCGGAAACTTGATACATGTGTGGATACATAGACAAAACACTGTGTCCTTAGTAAGCATCTACTACACTAGCTCGTTAATCAAATATGGTTAAGTCTCCTAACCATAGGCATGTGTTGTCATTTGATGAATGGGATCACATCATTAGGAGAATGATGAGATGGACAAGACCCATTCGTTAGCTTAGCATATTGACCATTCAGTTTTATTGCTATTGCTTTCTTCTTGTCATATACATATTCCTTCGACTATGAGATTATGCAACTCCAAGATACCGGAGGAATGCCTTGTGTGCTATCAAACATCATAACATAACTGGGTGATTATAAAGATGCTCTATAGGTATCTCCGAAGGTGTTTTTTGGGATGGCATAGATCAAGATTAGGATTTGTCACTCCGAGTATCGGAGAGGTATCTTTGGGACCTCTTGGTAATACACATCATAAGAAGCATTGCAAGCAATGTGACTAATGAGTTAGTTGTGGGATGATGTATTATGGAACGAGTAAAGAGACTTGCCGGTAACGAGATTGAACTAGGTATGAAGATATCGACGATCGAATCTCGGGCATGTAACATACTGATGACAAAGGGAATAACGTATGTTGTTATTATGGTACGACTGATAAAGATCTTCATAGAATATGTGGGAATCAATATGAGCATCCAGGTTCCACTGTTGGTTATTGACCAGAGAGGTGTCTCGGTCATGTCTACATAGTTCTCAAACCCGTAGGGTCCGCATGCTTAACGTTCGATGATGATTTTGTATTATATAAGTTATGTGATTTGGTCACCAAATGTTGTTCAGAGTCCCGGATGAGATCACGGACATGACGAGGAGTCTCAATATGGTCGAGAGGTAAAGATTGATATACAGGACGATAGTATTCGTACACTGGAAGTGTTCTGGGGGTACCAGGTACGTATGGGTCACCGGAAAGGGGTTTCGGGGCACCCCCGGCAAAGATATGGGCCTAATAGGTGAGGGAGTCCTATACTAAGGGTTCCTCAGGCGTCCGGTCTATCGATGTGGGCCGGACAGATGGGCCGTCAAGATACAAGGCAGAAGATCACCTCTCGTGTCCGGTGGGGACTCCCGTATGCGCGGATGGCAAGTATAGGTGTCCGGATATGTTATTCCTTTCTGTAAAACCGACATTGTACAACCCTAAGCCCCTCCGGTGTTTATATAAACCGGAGGGTAGATTGGAGGTAGGATCACAACATTGCTAGGCTAGCTAATCTAGGGTTAGCCGAATCGATCTCGAGGTAGATCAACTCTTGTAACCCCTATACCCTCGAATATAATCAAGCAGGAGTAGGGTTTTACCTCCATTAAGAGGGCCCGAACCTGGGTAAACACTGTGTCCTTTGTCCATAGTTACCATTTGTCCTCAGACGTATAGCTTGGGCCCCCCTACCCGAGATCTGTCGGTTTTGACACCGACATTGGTGCTTTCATTGAGAGCTCTGCTGTATCATCGACAGACGGATCGATGGCTCGCCTCTTCGTCAACAATGATGCTGCGTCCAGGGAGATCTTTCTCCCCAGACAGGTCTTTGTGTTTGGTGGCTTTGCGCTTCGTGCCAATTCGATCGGCCGCCTTGAGCAGGTCGACAGTTATGCCCCATGCCACCAGATCAGGTTTGGAAACCTGAACTATGTTGCTGACATCCGAGGAGACCTAACCTTCGATGGGTTCGCGGCCTCGGCCGCCACTCTGTGTCCCCGCCGAGAAGACTCTTCGGATCCCCTGTTAGATCCCGTCCAGCGATCGACATCCACACCCGCCTTTTCCTTAGATCCAGGGCAGGTCTCATTGTTCGAAGACGGGAACGTGAGCCCCGCCGGACTTCTTCCCCTTCTGGAACTCTCGACCGAAGACCCAGATGCAATCTTAGACTTGGCTCTGGGCAGCCATCCCGAACTATCGAGGTCTGCACTCAGAGGGGCCGATCAGGCGTCCCATGCCGAAGTCGGCCCAGCAGATCCGCAGTTTCCTGTCCCACTTCCGCTCTTAGATGAAGCATTGGGTTGGATGCAGTCTCTCGCCATCACGGAGGCCTTACCTCCGAACTGTGCCCAGCTTGGATTGGGGGATGAGAGCGGGGAATTTTATGCCCCACCCACCACCCACTTAATAGCCACTGTCGAGGACTTAACCGACATGTTGGACTATGCGTCCAAAGACATCGATGGCATGGACGACGATGCCGACGCCGAACCAAGCCAAGTCCCACCCATCACGGGGCGCTGGACGGCCACCTCAACCTACGATGTGTACATGGTGGACACTCCTGATAAAAAGGACGACGAGGACAACCCGATCCCTAACGAGGACAAACCTGTCGATAAACCACCAAAGCGCAGATGTTAGCGGCGTCGCTCATGATCACGTCAGGCGAAGGATAGTAATACCGGCACCGAAGACAACGAGACTCCAGATGGTGCCAAAGATCTCGAATACCCTATCGAGCCCACATTTGAACAGGATGAGCGGGGAGACGGTGAATATAGTCCTGAACACGGTGACAATGAAGATGCGGAGGACATCAACTACATGCCAGAATCCGAAGAGGAGGTTAGCCTTGCTGACGAAGACTTTATTGCCCCAGAGGAACCCCTCAGCCAAGAAAGCTTCAAGCGACAGCTCATCACCACAGCCCGGAGCCTGAAGAAGAAGCAGCGGCAGCTCAAAGCCGAACAAGATACGCTTAATGAAAGGTGGACTAAGGTCCTGGATAGTGGGGAATACGGCCAAGAGCGACCTGTCAAAAGTTACCCTAAGCGCAAGGTGTTGACTCAATTTGATGACAAAGCCCATGAGCCAATACCGTCGAATTACAATCAGGCAGATCAACCAGACCGACCACCACGTGGATGGGATAAAGCGGCATATCAAGCTGAACACCAACCCGCACCTCCTCACCAAAGAGGCAGGGAGACAGCAGCTGTGGAATACATATATGACTTACAGTGTGACCTAGCCAATAAAGTTGGTCAGACTAGATCAATCTATGGATCAAGGGGCCGTGCCCCGGGGCGAGACAACGGCTATGAAGCCCGGCTTTACGACCGTTACTATACTCGGGATCAGAACCGAACTTTGATGTCAGCCGATCTCCGTCGCGACATCGCAAGGTATAGAGGGGTCGCACACCCCCTATGCTTCACCAATGAGGTCATGGAACACCAATTTCCGGAAGGGTTTACACCCGTAAACATCGAACAGTACGATGGAACGACGGATACAGCCGTCTAGATTGAAGATTTTCTTCTCCACATTCACATGGCTCGAGGATATGATCTCCATGCCATTAAATACCTTCCTTTAAAGCTTAAAGGACCAGCATGGCACTGGCAAAACAGCCTCCCAGAAAACTCCATTGGAACCTGGGAAGACTTGGAAGATGCTTTTCGGGCCAACTTTCTGGGCACTTATGTCCGGCCACCAGACGCTGACGACTTGAGTCACATAACTCAGCAGCCAGGCGAATCAGCCCGCAAGCTTTGGAATCGGTTCTTAACTAAACAGACCAGATCATAGACTATCCGGACATCGAAGCCTTAGCGGCCTTTAAGCATAGAGTCCATGACGAAAGGCTCGCCCGACACCTTGGGCAGGAAAATCCGAAGACCATGGCAGCCTTAACGGCACTCATGACCCACTTCTGTGCGGGCGAAGACAGCTGGTTGGCTCGTAGAAGTAACAGCTCAGGTGACCCCGGCACTTTCGGGGTGCGGGGCGGCAATGGTAAACCTCGCCGCAATAAAAACAAACGTCGAAACAACAACAACGACGACATAGACGATACGGTAGTCAATGCCGGATTCAACGGTCCTAACTCCGGTCAGCGGAAGAAACCTTTCAAAGGCAATAAAGATGGGCCATCCAACTTAGATAAAATCCTCGAGAGGCCTTGTCAGATTCATGGCACACCCGATAAGCCTACGAACCACACCAACAAGAATCATTGAGTTTTCAAACAGGCTGGTAAGATAAATACCGAACAGAAGGGGAAAGGGCCTCCAAGCAAAGACGATGATGAGCCCCGTCAGCCGAACACGGGGGTCAGAAGCAGTTTCCCCCCGAGGTGAAGACAGTGAACATGATATATGTCACTCATATCCCCAAAAGGAAGCGCAAGCGTGCACTACAGGACGTCTATGTTGTAGAGCCTGTCGCCCCTAAGTAACCCATGGTCAGCCTGTCCGATCACTTTTCATTGCAGGGATCACCCAACCAGTATCCGTCACGGGGGTTTGGCCGCCCTGGTTCTCGATCCAATTATTGATGGATACCACCTCACTAGAGTCCTTATGGATAGAGGAAGCAGTCTCAACTTGATCTATCAAGATATTGTCCGTAAGATGGGGACCGACGCATCACGAATCAAGCCTAGTAACACTACCTTTAAAGGTGTGATACCAGGAGTGGAGGCCCGTTGTACGGGCTCAACTACACAAGAGGTAGTATTTGGCTCCCGAGATAACTTTAGCAGTGAAGAGTTAATCATAGACATCGTCCCTTTTTGCAGTGGCTACCATGCACTGCTCGGACGAACTGCTTTCGCCCGCTTCAATGCAGTCCTGCACTACACTTACTTGAAGCTTAAAATGCCTGGACGTCATGGCGTTATTACAGTCAACGGTAACATGGAGCGCTCCCTCCGTACTGAAGAGCACATAGAGGCCCTCCCAGCCGAAGTATACGGTGGCCTTATCAAGCCGAACAGTCCACCGGCCAATAAAGCCAACAATGTATCCAAATGAGTCCGGTCCGCGCATAATAGCGATAAATCAACGGATCCGGACCTTGATTAGAAGTTCGACCTCCGCCGATTGCCCCACCAGGTTGCGGCTTATGTACCCCGCATACATAACTACGCACTTAAAATACCTTGGGCAGCGCCGGAGGCACCCTGCGGAAGAGGGCCATGGCGCAGCTTGACCATAGTTCGACCGCATATATCTTTTTTCCTTTTAACGCAGGTTCATCAAGAGCCCTACTTGCGAGATGGTTGTCGTAGGAGATCCTTTTAAGGCTAGTGCGTCCCATCCATCAAATACTCCTCCCAAAGGACTTACTACTAAGGAGAAAAGGCACAGACATGCCACAGGGCATCATTGGAGTTTTTTCTGAACTATGATTTTTAGGCCCTGTGTTAGACTTTCCCTTATGTAAAATCTTTCCTTTTTCATGTAATATGACCTTAATATTGAACGACATTGCAAGTCATCGACGTATCACTAAAGATATAAAGGACGCAGATGATTATCACCTTCTTGGTTGGGTCTTGGTTTCTTCCTTGTCATCTGCGCTCCCCCTTACGTTCGATTGACATATGTGGTTTGACACGGTCTTCATACCAGGGGCTGTACTCGGCCACGCAAAACTCTTAAGTCTGAACACATATAGGGAACTCTTCGACGTCTCGGATATGGCATTTTATGCATCGGCTCTGAATCATGTCTTTGGTCTATAGTTGGGTTGCCCGGCTCCTGTGTTTGCCACCTTACGTTCTGCAAGTTCAGCTAAGGTAGTAAAGGGAGAACTACTGCGATTGTATTTCTGGTTCGTCCGGTTAAGTACCTCAGTAGAGAAAGCCAAAAACTGATTGTCATGATGGGCGAGAGTGGGCCAGCGATCCGGTGACTTAGTGTTATACTACGAATCGTTCGCGATTTATGCCGTGTTATACGAGGGGCTAGGTTTTCGACCAGCCGTGTTGCAAAGGCGCCACACTCCGGATTGCCGATCATGCAATGAGGGGCTAGTACTTAGTGCCACCAATGGACTCTTATGTCTAAGTGCTACGTCTTGAGCTTGCGTTGGTTTTCCTTGAAGAGGAAAGGGTGATGCAGCAATAGTAGCATAAGTATTTCCCTCGGTTTTTGAGAACCAAGGTATCAATCCAGTAGGAGGATCCTCAAAAGTCCCATGCACCTACACAAACAAACAAAGGACTCGCAACCAACGCAATAAAGGGGTTGTCAATCCCTTCATGACCACTTGCGAAAGTGAGATCTAATAAAGATAGTAAGATAAGATAAATATATTTTTGGTATTTTATAATATAGATGCAAAAAGTAAAGATGAAAATAAAAGTAGATTGGGAGCAAATATGATAAAAGATAGACCCGGGGGGCATAGGTTTCACTAGTGGCTTCTCTCAAGATAGCATAAGTATTATGGTGGGTGAACAAATTACTGTCGAGCAATTGATAGAAAAGCGAATAATTATGAGTTATCTAGGCATGATCATGTATATAGGCATCACGTCCGTGACAAGTAGACCGACTCTTGCCGGCATCTACTACTATTACTCCACACAACGACCGACTCCTGCCTGCATCTAGAGTATTAAGTTCATAAGAACAGAGTAACGCCTTAAGCAAGATGACATGATGTAGAGGGATAAACTCAAGCAATATGATATAAACCCCATCTTGTTATCCTCGATGGCAACAATACAATACGTGCCTTGCTACCCCTGTTGTCACTGGGAAAGGACACTGCAAGATTGAACCCAAAGCTGAGCACTTCTCCCATGGCAAGAAAGATCAATCTAGTAGGCCAAACCAAACTGATAATTCAAAGAGACTTGCAAAGATAACTCAATCATACATAGAAGAATTAAGAGAAGATTCAAATATTATTCATAGATAAACTTGATCATAAACCCACAATTCACTGGATCTCGACAAACACATCGCAAAAAGAGTTTACATCGAATAGATCTCCACAAGAGAGGGGGAGAACATTGTATTGAGATCCAAAAAGAGAGAAGAAGCCATCTAGCTAATAACTGTGGACCCAAAGGTATCTGGTAAACTACTCACAACTCATCGGAGGGGCAAGGATGTTGATGTAGAAGCCCTCCATGGTCGATTCCCCCTCCGGCAGAGTGCGGGCGAAGGCTCCAAGATGAGATCTCGCGGATAAAGAAGGTTACGGCGGTGGAAATTGTGTTTCATTGGCTCCCTGGATGTTTTCAGGGTACGTAGGCTTATATAGGAGGAAGAAGTACGTCGGTGGATGCCCGAGGGGCCCAAGAGACAGGGGGCGCCCTCCTATCTCATGGAGGCCTCGGCTGCTTCTTGACTTGCACTCCAAGTCCTCTGGATCACATTCGTTCCAAAAATCATGCTCCCGAAGGTTTCATTCCGTTTGGACTCCGTTTGATATTCCTTTTATTTGAAATACTGAAATAGGCAAAAAAATAGCAATACGGGCTAGGCCTCCGGTTAGTAGGTTAGTCCCAAAAATGATATAATTGTGTAAAATAAAGCCCATAAACATCCAAAAGGGGTAATATAATAGCATGGAACAATCATAAATTATAGATACGTTGGTGACGTATCAAGCATCCCCAAGCTTAATTCCTGCTCGTCCTCGAGTAGGTAAATGATAAAAAGAGAATTTTTGATGTGGAATGCTACCTAGCGTAATTCTTAATGTAATTTTCTTTATTGTGGCATGAATGTTCAGATCCAAATGATTCAAAGTAAAAGTTCATATTGATAAAATAAATAGTAACACTTCAAGCATACTAATCAAAGTAATCATGTCTTCTCAAAATAACATGGCAAAAGAAAGTTCATCCCTACAAAATCATATAGTTAGGCTATGCTTCATTTTCGTCACACAAAGATGTTCCCAACTTCTATACCCCTGATGACAAGCCAAGCAATTGTTTCATACTTAAATAATCTCAAACTTTTTCAACCTTCACGCAATACATGACTGTGAGCCATGGATATAGCACTATGGGTGGAATAGAATATGATGATGGGGATTGTGTGGAGAAGACAAAAAAGAGAAAGTCTCACATTGACGAGGATGATCAACGGCCTATAGAGATGCCCATCAATTGATGTCAACATGAGGAGTAGGGATTGCCATGCAACAGATGTACTAGAGCTATAAATGAATGCTCAACAAAAGAAAACTAGTGGGTGTGCATCCAACTTGCTTGCTCATGAAGACCTAGGGCATTTGAGGAAGCCCATCGTAGGAATATACAAGCCAAGTTCTATAATGAAAAATTCCCACTATTATGAAAAAGACAACTTATGAGACTCACTATATGAAAAACATGGTGCTACTTTGAAGCACAATATATGAGACTCGCTACATGAAGAACAAGGTGATACTTTGAAGCACAAGTGTGGAAAAAGAGATAGTAACATTGCCCTTTTTATTTTTATTTTTTTTCCTTTTTTTGGGTCTTTCTTTTTTTTCTTTTGGCCTTTCTTCTTTTTTTTCCTTTTTTGGGCAATGCTCTAATAATGATGATCATCACACTTTCATTGATTACAACATATGAATTACAACTCGAAACTAGAACAAGATATGAGTCTATATGAATGCCTCCGGCGGTGTACTGGGATGGTGCAATGAATCAAGAGTCACATGTATGAAAATTAATGCATGGTGGCTTTGACACAAATACGATGTCAACTACATGGTCATGCAATGGCAATATGACAAAAGTAAAGTATGTCATGATGATGATAAACGGAACGGTGGAAAGTTGCATGGCAATATATCTCGGAATGGCTATGGAAATGCCATAATAGGTAGGTATGATGGCTGTTTTGAGGAAGATATAAGGAGGTTTATGTGTGATAGAGCGTATTGTATCACGGGGTTTGGATGCACCGGTGAAGTTTGCACCAACTCTCAAGGTAAGAAAGGGCAATGCACAGTACTGAAGAGACTAGCAATGGTGGAAAGGTAAAAGTGCGTATAATCCATGGACTCAACATTAGTCAAAAGAACTCATATACTTATTGCAAAAATTTAGAAGTCATAAAAAATCAAGTACTACGCGCATGCTCCTAGGGGGGTAGATTGGTAGGAAAAGACCATTGCTCGTCCCCGACCGCCACTCATAAGGATGCACAAGCCAGGTACACTTCATTTCAAATTTGTTACACAACTTTAACCATACGTGCATGCTTCGGGACTTGCTAACTTCAACACAAGCATTCTTTAAATTCATAATCACCCAACTAGCATGACTTTAATATCACTACCTCCATATCTCAAAACAATTATCAAGTATCAAATTGATCATAGCATCCAATTCACTTCCTATGATAGTTTTTATTATACCCAACTTGGATGCCTACCATTCTAGGACCAATTTTATAACCATAGAAAATACCATGATGTTCTAAAAGACTCTCAAAAAGATATAAGTGAAGCATTAGAGACTAGCAATTTCTACAAAAATAAGTCACTGCCGTGCTCTAAAAGATATAAGTGAAGCACTACAGCAAAAATTATCAAGCTCAAAAGATATAAGTGAAGCACATAGAGTATTCTAGCAAATTCAAATCAAATAGGCTTCTCCCAAAAGGTGTGTACAGAAAGGATGATTGTGATAAACTAAAAAGCAAAGACTAATATAATACACGACGCTCCAAGCAAAACACATATCATGTGGCGAATAAAAATATAGCTCCAAGTAAAGTTACTAGTGAACAAAGACGAAAGACGGGATGCCTTCCCGGGGCATCCCCAAGCTTAGGCTTTTGGCTATCCTTGAATATCTTGGGGTGCATTGGTCATCCCCAAGCTTAGGCTCTTGTCACTCCTTATTCCATAGTCCATAAAAGCTTTACCCAAAACTTGAAAACTTCACAACACAAAACTCAACAGGAAATCTTATAAGCTCCGTTAGTGAAAGAAAACAAAACCACCACATAAGGTACTGTAATGAACTCATTCTTTATTTATTTTGGTGTTAAACCTACAGTAATCCAACTTCTCTGTGGTTTATAAACTAATTTACTAGCCATAGATGCATCAAAATAAGCAAACAACACACGAAAAACAGAATCTGTCAATAACAGAACAGTCTGTAGCAATCTATAACTAACGCAAACTTCTGGAACTCTAAAACTCCTACAAAAATAGGACGTCCTGTAAAATTTGTTTATTGATCAGAAGCAAAAATAATCAACGCAAAAGCACGTTTCTGTGATTTAACAAAACTAAATTCGTGCGTGCAAAGTTTATGTTTTTCAGCAGAATCAAATCAACTATCATCATAGGTTATCCTATAGGTTCTACTTGGCACAAACACTAATTAAAAGATAAAAACACATCTAAATAGAATGTAGATGCAAGATTTATTACTAAACAGGAACAAAAACAAAAAACACAAAGAAAATTGGGTTGCCTCCCAACTAGCGCTATCGTTTAACGCCCCTAGCTAGGCAAAAAACGAAGATAGATCTAACGAGTGCCATCTTTGGCACTAAATTCATCAATAGAGCACTTGTGATCTCTAGGGGTTTCTCCCTTTTTAGCAATGGCTAAACTTTACGCAAAAATTCAGGAAATTCGTTGGTAGCAAAAGGTTCCTTAACGATAAAGAGAACACTTATGCATTTGAGATCCGCGTCTCCCTTACTGGAAGTTTCACCCTTATTTTTAGGAACATAAATAAACTTGGCAGTTTTAGTAGGGGGTTTTGGAGTGTTTTTCATGGAGGAAAACACGGAACCTAAGTTTGTAATGATATCCTCAAGTTTACCGATTCTACCAGAATCTAGATCTATTTTTTCAGTGACTATAGGTTCTTTTTCTTTAAGATTTTTCAAAGTAACTCCAACCCTAGATCCATATTGGGTAATATGATTATGAATCTTTTTATCCAAATTTTCAATCAACTCAATAGTGGCAATCTTATTTTCAATAATCTCAAGCGGTGCATAACGTGTTCTAAAGTTAAAACAGTTCCATTGACCAAAAGAGGTGGTGGGCCAAACAAATCTAACATAGCATTATAAGCATCAAACGTATGGCTACTCATGAAATCACCTTCGGTAGCAATATCAAGAACACATCTATTCCAAGGAGTGATGCCTACATAAAATTGCAGAGAAGAACGGAAGTAGAAAGCTTCCTAGAAGATTTATATTGGCCATTGCAAATTCTATGCCAAGCATCTTTTAAATTTTCTCCCTCCCTTTGCTTAAAATTGAGAATTTCTTGTTTGGGAGTAATAATAAGGATAGGAGGACTATCCATGACGACAAGGTAAACGATCTAACACACGAGCAAACGGAAAAAGGCAAGCGAAAAAGAGAGAGAGAGAGAGAGAGAGAGAGAGAGAGATTGGGAAAGAGAGGGCGAATAAAACGGCAAGTGTGAAGTGGGGGAGAGGAAAATGAGAGGAAAATGGCAAATAATGTAAATGCGAGGGAGATGAGTTTGTGATGGATACTTGGTATGTACTGACTTGAGCGAAGACCTCCACGGCAACAGCGCCAGAAATCCTTCTTACTACGTCTTCAGCTTGCGTTGGTTTTCCTTGAAGAGGAAAGGGTGATGCAGCAATAGTAGCGTAAGTATTTCCCTCAGTTTTTGAGAACCAAGGTATCAATCCAGTAGGAGGCTCCTCAAAAGTCCCACGCACCTACACAAACAAACAAAGAACTCGCAACCAACGCAATAAAGGGGTTGTCAATCCCTTCACGGCCACTTGCGAAAGTGAGATCTAATAAAGATAGTAAGGTAAGATAAATATATTTTTGGTATTTTGTAATATAGATGCAAAAAGTAAAGATGCAAATAAAAGTAGGTTGGGAGAAAATATGATAAAAGATAGACCCGGGGGCCATAGGTTTCACTACTGGCTTCTCTCAAGATAGCATAAGTATTACGGTGGGTGAACAAATTACTGTCGAGCAATTGATAGAAAAGCGAATAATTATGAGATTATCTAGGCATGATCATGTATATAGGCATCACGTCTGTGACAAGTAGACCGACTCCTGCCTGCATCTACTACTATTACTCCACACATCGATCGACTCCTGCCTGCATCTAGGGTATTAAGTTCATAAGAACAGAGTAATGCCTTAAGCAAGATGACATGATGTAGAGGGATAAACTCAAGCAATATGATATAACCCCCATCTTGTTATCCTCGACGGCAACAATATACGTGCCTTGCTGCCCCTGCTGTCACTGGGAAAGGACACCGCAAGATTGAACCCAAAGCTAAGCACTTCTCCCATGGCAAGAAAGATCAATCTAGTAGGCCAAACCAAACTGATAATTCGAAGAGACTTGCAAAGATAACTCAATCATACATAAAATAATTCAGAGAAGATTCAAATATTATTCATAGATAAACTTGATCATAAACCCACAACTCATCTGATCTCGACAAACACACCACAAAAAGAGTTTACATCAAATAGATCTCCACAAGAGAGGGGGAGAACATTGTATTGAGATCCAAAAAGAGAGAAGAAGCCATCTAGGCAATAACTATGGACCTGTAGGTCTGTGGTAAACTACTCACAACTCATTGGAGGGGCAAGGATGTTGATGTAGAAGCCCTCCATGGTTGATTCCCCCTCCGGCAGAGTTCCGGCGAAGGCTCCAAGATGAGATCTCGCGGATACAGAAGGTTACGGCGGTGGAAATTGTGTTTCGTTGGCTCCTTGGGTGTTTTCTGGGTACGTAGGCTTATATAGGAGGAAGAAGTACGTCGGTGGACGCCCGAGGGGCCCATGAGACAGGGGGCGCACCCTATAGGGGGGCGCCCTCCTATCTCGTGGAGGCCTCGGCTGCTTCTTGACTTGCACTCCAAGTCCTCTAGATCATGTTCGTTCCAATAATCATGCTCCCAAAGGTTTCATTCCGTTTGGACTCCGTTTGATATTTCTTTTCTTCGAAATACTGAAATAGGCAAAAAAACAGCAATACGGGTTGGCCCTCCGGTTAGTAGGTTAGTCCCAAAAATGATATAAATGTGTAAAATAAAGCACATAAACATCCAAAAGGGGTAATATAATAGCATGGAACAATCAAAAATTATAGATACGTTGGAGACGTATCACTAAGTGAAAGTATTAAAGACGCATAGTCTGGTTGCCCGTTTCACTCCGCAAGACGCCTCCTACATCGGACCAAGACGTTGGATTAAGTGTTGGTATGCGCTCCTGAACACCCCTATAACATTTATGTGGGGGCTGAAGCCGACGACTGGTAAACTTTCAGACATATAAACGGCCAAATAGGAGGATAAACTAATCATAAAAAGCATAACCATTCTTACATCATGAATTCATTACATGACTCTTACCAACCGGACAAAACTATTAAAATATGATGTCCATGGAGCACTCAACCTCTACAATACGGGCTCCCTCGAGGACCTCGTCGAAGTACTTCTCCGGCCGCCGGTGCTCCTTGCCTTCAGGTGGCCCTGCGGTGACAATCTCGGTGGCCTTCATCTTTGCCCACTGCACCTTGACACGGGCGGAGGCCATCCGAGCACTTTCTATGCAGGACGACCGCTTGAGGGCATCGATCACGGGAAGTGCCTCCACCAGCCTCTTCACGAGTCCGAAGTGACTACTAGGGACGGCCTCGGCCAGCCATAAATGGACTATTGCATCCTTCATGGCCAGGCCATCCACCTTGTGCAGCTCGGACAGCTGCTTCAACTGGTCAGTTAGGGGCACTGGAAGTTCCAGCGCGAGGTACTGCGACCAGAACAACTTCTCCGTTGAGCTCCCCTCTTCGGCTCGGAAGAATGCAGCGACATCCGCAATACTCCTCGGCAGATTCGCAAAGGTGCCTGGAGAGCTCCAAACTCGGGCCAGTAAAATAGATCTCTTGCTAGTAAATCTACTTTGCATGATAAAGGCCTTACCAGCCGCAATCTTCCTTGCCTCTTGGATCTCCTGGAGAGCGCCCTGGGCATCAACCCGGGCTTCCTTCAGGCTATCATGTGCTTTGGTGAGCTTGCAGGCTTGCTCCAAACTCTTCTGCTCCAAGGACTCACACCTAGCGATGGCGTCCTTGAGCTCCTGCTCGACATCCCCCACCCGCGCCTCATGTAGTCGGAGAGTTGTTTGCTCCTCCTCTAAATCCTTGGCCGCTTTGTCCGTGGTCGCCTTGGTCACCTCCGCCTCCTTCTTGGCTTCGGCGAGGGCGCTCTTGAGGGACTCGACCTCAGCTACGCCAATTGTGATTATTTTATAACATTTTTAGTCAGTTTACACGACTACATATAAACATCACTTTCAGGTATGGAGTACTTTCACATACCTTGGGTTTCATTAACTCGCTTGTTGATGCGGTCGAGTTCCTCGTCCGATAGCTGAATCTTTTGATTAAGATTGGCTATCTCTGCGGCCTGGGCAGTAGCCGCCAATGTCGAAGCATGTCCAACAATATATATGGCATGTTATTAACCTATTTTGATCCTCTGTCCGGATTGCCCTAATCCGGACATAGTCTCAGGGGCTACTGTCTACACATGGGTTTCGCCTAACACATATATGTGTACAAAAATAAAAGCTAGTACAGAATATTACACCGCTTACCTCAAAGCCTGTCAATAGGCTGTTGAAGGCTTCGGTCAGTTTGCTCTTTGCGGACCGAACCTTTTCCATGACCGCACCCATCAGGGTGCAGTGTTCCTCCATGATGGAGGCACATTGCAGTGCCTCCTGCATAGCATCAGCGGCCTCCGGATTGCTAGAGGCCGCCGATAGAGCTCCTGCTCCTCCCCCTCTTTCGAAAGGGGATGTTGGTCCGAACCCGGAGCCGTACTGGTCTCTGAGATGGTGTTTGGCGAGGGCCTGAATGGTTGAGGCCCCCCATCCTCGGTGGTCATGGGGGTTGCTGTGCCCTGCTCTACAGCGTTTGAGGTGTTGTCCTCGGGCGCCTTCTGGACGGTCTCATCCTCCCCTCCCCGACCAGGAGATGCCCTTTGGGATGACACCTCAGTATCCTCCATGGCCGGGGGAGAGAGGGTGCGGGATGGGTCGTCACTCTCAGCCTCTCCAGGAGCTAGAGAGTTCCCTCTGAAGAAGAGGGGATCGGGATCTCGCGCGGAGGGCTGAAAAGCATCAAAGGATTGGGCATTATAGAGGCGGATTAAAGCAATAATTGAAGCAAGTAAGTTTCTGACACTTACGTTCTGGCAAGGGGCTTCTCCCTTTAGACCCTCTCTGGGCTGTGTTCGGACTCCGAGTCCGAACTATCCAAGAGGACCACCCTCCCCTTCTTTGGTGTCGCCCCCTCCAGGTTCTCGGAGGTTGTCCTCTTTCCCCTCCTCGTCTTGAGGGGGGAGTCGCTCTCCACTTCCTCTTCCTCCTCCTCCTCCTCCTCCTCCTCCTCCTCTTCATCCTCATCTTCCTTGTGGGAGGAGATGGGCTCGGTCTCTCCGGACACAGGTTTCGGAGGGCCTTTGCGGCAAGGCCCGTCGTTGGGCCGCTTGCTCTTCTTCTTGGCCTTCTTCTCCGACGGCTTATAAAGCACCGGGACCAGCATCTCCTCCAGCTAAGGAGTGACTGGGTTTTCAGGCAGTGGAGCCAGACTCTTGATCTGCTCCGCGTTCTTGGTCCAGCCCTGTAATAGAGGACAGTTTGATGAGTTCGGCATAGATCGGATATATATATACTAGATATATCTTCGGAAATATCAAATACTTACTAGAGAGGCCAGATTCGTGGCATTGAGGCTGATGTCTTCGGTCTCCATGGGCCAGTTGCTCTTCTACGCCTTGAAAAGCAGCTTCCACATTCCCTCGTGCGTGGTGCCGAGGAAGTGTTGTAGCATCCGCGGCCCCTCCGGCTTGAATTCCCACATGGGGGAAGCCCGGCGCTGGCAGGGGAGAATGCGGCGTAAGAGCATGATCTGAACCACGTTCTTCCCCAGCACGTTGGTGATGCACATTTTCAGCACCTGCACCTTCGTCTGGGACCCCCAATCAAGGCCCTTCGCGTTTCAGGAGAGCCTCATGGGGATCCGGATCTGAACTCCGGAATGGTCACCCACTTAGTGCGGCGCGGCTCGGTGACGTAGAACCATTCCTGTTGCCAGATCTTCACAGTCTCCACAAAGGCCCCCCTGGGCCATGTGGTATTCGGCGGCTTGCTAATCATAGCTCTGTCGCAGTCCGCGTGCTGCCCGTCGACCACCTTCGGCTTCACATTGGAAACCTTGAGCCATAGGCCGAAGTGTGGTTGGACCCGGAGGAGAGCCTCACACACGACGATGAACGCCGAGATGTGGAGGAAAGAGTTCGGGGCTAGATCATCGAAATCTAGCCCATAGTAGTACATGAGTCCGCGGACAAACTGGTGGAGTGGAAAACCTAGCCCTCTAAGGAAGTGGGGCAGGAAGACGACCCGTTCGCCGGGCTCCGGAGTGGGAATTACTTGACCTTCAGGGGGAAGCCTGTGCTTGATGTCGGCGGTGAGATACCCCGCACTCCGAAGATCTTTTATCTCATTCTCCGTCACAGAGGAGGCCTCCCACTTGCCTTTGGAGCTATATCTGGACATGGTTGGAGAAGGTGGTGGTGGTGGTGAGGAAGACAGAGACTTTGCGGACGTAGAGAGCTTGGGGGATTGGGAGGCTGAGAAGATGCGAAGGAGTGGGGGAGAAAGTAAAGATCCATTGCCCTCTTATAGGCAGTAAAAATGCCAACCGCCACCCACTTGTGCCTTGAACCTCGCCTATTCCCAATGAAGGCGTGCACCGCAAATGGTTGGATTTCCCAAATATCATTGATGTGCACTCCCGTATTAAGTGGACATGATCCCTATTTTGACAAGATGTGCCAATGGGGTGTGGCCTCGAAATGTGGAACGCGACGTGTAAAAACAGTTCAAAATGCCGAAGGGTCAAGTCTGGTACTTCGTCGAAAAAGTTATCAGTAAAAGACACTATTCTCATTTTTTATATATCCTGCCTTCGCGGCTAAGGGTTGTGTTCATTATGAAAAGCCGGATATAATTCTTTTACAGAGGAAAGCCGATGTGTATTCTTCAAGGAACCCGCCTTGCAATGCCGAAGACAATCTAAACACCGAATATATCATCATTGAATATTGGTTTAGGGGCTACTGAGGGAGTCCTGGACTAAGGGGTCCTCGGGCGTCCGGTCTATCGATGTGGGCCGGACTGATGGGCCGTCAAGATACAAGGCAGAAGATCACCTCTCGTGTCCGGTGGGGACTCTCGTATGCGTGGATGGCAAGTATAGGTGTCCGGATATGTTATTCCTTTCTGTAAAACAAACTTTGTACAACCCTAAGCCCCTTCGGTGTTTATATAAACCGGAGGGTAGATCGGAGGCAGGATCACAACATTGCTAGGCTAGCTAATCTAGGGTTAGCCGAATCGATGTCGAGGTAGATGAACTCTTGAAACCCCTATACCCTCGAATATAATCAAGCAGGAGTAGGGTTTTACCTCCATTAAGAGGGCCCGAACCTGGATAAACACTGTGTCCTTTGTCCATAGTTACCATTGGTCCTCAGACGTACAACTTGGGCCCCCCTACCAGAGATCTGCCGGTTTGGACACCAACAATGGGCCAGGAGGGGAAACCCAGTAGCCGACATGGGCTGCTGCGCCCCCCATATAGGCCGAACCTAAAGGGGAAGAGAAAGGAAGGGGACGGATTCGGCCTCCCCCTTCCATCCCTCCCTCCTCCTTCCTTCCCCCTCCGGAAATTATGGTAAGGGGGGAGAATAGGACTAGGGCCCCAAGAAGGATTTCTCCTACTTGGGCGCCCCCTTGGCTGCTCCCTCTCCCTCCCACCTATATATATGAGGGGGGAGGTGCCTAGAATACACAACAACATCTATTAGCAGTGTGTGGCGCCCCTCCACAGTTTACACCTCTGGTCATATCTTCGTAGTGCTTAAGAGAATCCCTACGCGGATCACTTCACCATCACTGTCACCATGCTGTCGTGCTGACAAAAATCTCCCTCGACACTTTGCTGGATAAAGAGTTCGGGGGATGTCATCAAGCTGAACGTGTCCAGAACTCGGAGGTGATGTATGTTCAGTGCTTGATCGGTCGAAACGAGAAGAAGCTTGACTACATCAACCGTGCGCTTCCGCTTTCGGTCTACGAGGGTACGTGGACCCACTCTCCCCTCTTGTTGCTATGCATCTCCTAGATAGATCTTGCGTGAGCGTAGGATTTTTTTGAAATTGCATGCTAAGTTTCCCAACAGTGGCATCCGAGCCAGGTCTATGCGTAGATAATATGCACGAGTAGAACACAAAGTGTTGTTGGCGGTGATCATCATACTGCTTACCACCAATGTCTTATTTTGATTCGGCGGTTGTCGGTGTCAAAACCGGCGGATCTCGGGTAGGGGGTCCCGGACTTTGCGTCTAGGCGGATGGTAAAAGGAGACAAGGGACACAATGTTTTTACCCAGGTTCGGGCCCTCTCGATGGAGGTAAAACCCTACTCCTGCTTGATTGATATTGATGATATGGGTATTACAAGAGTGGATCTACCACGAGTTCAAGGAGGCTAAACCCAAGAAGCTAGCCTATGGTATGATTGTTGTAATGGTTGTTCGTCCTACGGACTAAAACCCTCCGGTTTATATAGACACCGGAGAGGGCTAGGGTTACACAGAGTCGGTTACAATGGTAGGAGATCTATATATCCGTATTGCCAAGCTTGCCTTCCACGCCAAGGAAAGTCCCATCCGGACACGGGACGAAGTCTTCAATCTTGTATCTTCATAGTCTTGGAGTCCGGCCGATGATGATAGTCCAGCTATCCGGACACCCCCTAGTCCAGGACTCCCTCAGTAGCCCCTGAACCAGGCTTCAATTACGACGAGTCTGGCGTGCATATTGTCTTCGGCATTGCAAGGCGGGTTCCTCCTCCGAATAATTCATAGAAGATTGCAAACACCAGGATAGTGTCCGGCTCTGTAAAATAAATTCCACATACCACCGTAGAGAGAATAATATGTACACAAGTTCAATCTGCTGACGTATTTTGTGGCGTGACGTCACACCACTACCAAGCCTTTACTTGAATCGTTTTTATTATACCACCTCAGCGCGTTTAGCGAAGCGGTTTCCTTGGAACGTCTTGTCGAAGCAGAGATCGTGTTCCCCTTATTCCGGGATTCCCATCAATACGGACGTGGGTAACCCAACCGCGCCATTGATTGCGGCGCTTGGGAGATAAGTGAGTTTTACCAGGCCGGTGGGGACGCATAGTCATTGTCCATCCATATATAAGGGGATAAGGATCCACCTTTTTTACCTACGCCTTCTTCCTCCTTTGCCTATCCATCTCCACGCACTCGAGCTCCAGCGCCCAAGTCCGCACATCTCGCCTCAACCTTCTCCAGCCATGTCCGGAGCGGGAGGCAAGTGGATGGCCTCCTCCATCACGGAGGGGCACATCGAAAAGTTGTGCGGCGCCGGATACCTGTCCAGCGACATCGCACACCGGCTGCCCGACGAGGGGCAGCTCATCCCCACCCCCAGGCCCCAAGAGAGGGTTGTATTTCTTCCCCCACTTCCTCCGCGGACTGGGCTTCCCACTTCACCTCTTCGTCCGGGGGCTCATGTATTACTACGGCCTGGACTTCCACGATCTGGCGCCAAACTTCATCCTCAACATCTCGGCGTTTATCATCGTGTGTGAGGCCTTCCTCTGCATCCAGCCCCACTTCGGCTTGTGGCTAAAGACCTTCAATGTCAACCGAAGGTGGTGAAGGGCGTCCAAGCGGAGTGCAGAGGTGCCACGGTCGGCAAAATGCCCAACGTCATTTGGCTCGAGGGTGCCTTTGTGGAGTCCATCAAAGGGTGGCAATCGAGGTGGTTCTACATCACCGAGCCGCGTGACCCTAAATGGGCAGCGGCCCCCGAGTTCAGATCTGGTACCCCCATGCAGCTCACCTCCTGGAAAGAGAATGGCTTGCTATGGGGTAGTTCGGAGGAGCTGACCGGACTCCAGTCCTGTCTCCAGACCCTGGTGAACAAGAAGCTTAAACTTGTCAACGTGATCCAGGTCATGCTCGTCCGCTGGATTCTCCCCTGCCAGCAACGGGCTTTCAATTTGTGGGAGTTTAATCCGGCACAGCACCGGACCTTGAGCGGGCTCTTCGACACGACGTACGAAGCTGCTTGGAGGGTGCCGTTCAAGGGCGGAGAAGCCCCCGCATCCGCAACTGAAGATCGCGGATTCAGCACGCAGCGCCCGGCCAGCGAGGCAAGCTATGTTATCCTTTATGGGACACTCATTTCTTTCATAGTTTGACTCTATGTGGGATCTAAACTCCCAATGCCTTTAACAGGACTGGCAGAAGATGTCTGGACAGGTTAACTGTCCGGCTCCCCTTCCAAAAGATCCACCGGACACCCGTTTGACGGGGCTGCTGGTCCCGGCACTTTATGTGGTGCCGGAGAAGAAGGCCACGGGAACCCGAAGGAGTTCCCGGCGTCAGGTGGTATCGGACTCATCGTCCGATGAATCCGAGGCGGACTCCTCCCCTGAGGACGAGGAGGAGAAGAAGGAAGACTCTCCCCCAGCGGGGGGAGAGAAGAAGAGGAAGGCTACCCCAGCGAGGGAGGCCGAAGGGTCCAAAAAGGGAAGGACCCTTCCTCCGGACTGCTCCGCCAACGTCGACGACGGCGACGAGGAGTGGCCCTCAAGGGCCAAGCCCCTCACAAGATCGTAAGTATCTGGATTCCTGGATGATATATAATTTCTCTTTTTGCCACCTGGTGTCCTTCTAATGCCGCATACAACCTGTAGTCCGGCCAAGGACGATCTTCCCGCTTCGTCGAGCGGGTCCTTGGCTACGTCGGATATGGATTCCCTTTCGACCGCCTCCACCCCTCATGATGCTAATGATGCCGAGGTGGGATCCCAGGAGGGAACCCACCAGGGGGGGAGGCTCCGGAGGTGCCACAGGGTAACCCCCTAGACTTCGTACCGAACTCCACACCGGAACCAGCAGTGGTTCCGGAGCCCAGTAGGCGGCCCCTTCGTAAGAAGGGCAAGACCGTGACACCGGCGGCCTCCATCCAACCGAAGGCGCCGGATAACTTGTTGGAAGCGCTCAACGGCGCTTCCATCGAGGAAGAACACCGCACTATCATGAGTGCGGTGATTCAGAAGGTTCAGCTCGCCAAGAGCGGGCTGACCGAAGCCTGCAGCAGCCTTCTAACAGGCTTTGAGGTAAGAATTTTAAGACATGTAATATAATACCGCATAGACAGTAGCCCCTGATGCTCGGTTCGGTGTTCGGGAAGAAAAACCGGACTGAGGATCTTACAAAGATATACGCAGGAGTTCTAAAAAATATGTCAATATGGGATTGCAGGCTGCGCTACTGACCTCTGCCGCACTGACTGCAGAGGTCGATGCTTTGAAGCAGAACCTCGAGCGGTCCGAGAGCGAGCTCGGCCGTGCCAAGAAGCAGCTCGAGGACAAGGAAGGTGAGTGACACTGTATTGAATTTTTACCTTATAGAAAAGGATTCTGGTTGCAAGAGAAATAACAAGGATAACATGGGTACTCCAGGGGCCACAAACGAGGTGGCGACCCTGAAGTAGGCCGTGTCCGCGGCCGAACGTAATGCGGCCGCAGAACGAGATGAGCGAGAGAAGCAGGAGGCGCGGGTGGCGGAGGTGCAGCAAGAGCTCCAGGCTCTCGTGGAAAAGCATGAGAGTTTGGAGCGCGACTCGAAGACTCGAGAATCTGAGCTTGCCTCGGCTCTTGAGAGTGCCAAAGCCGCTAAGGCCGAAGCCCATAAGGCCCTCTAGGAGATTGAGGTAGTGAAGAAAATAGCGGCGGGTAAGGCATTTTTCATGCGAAGCAAGCATGTGAATGTGAATTACCGGGCCGAGGAGGGGAGCTCGACGGAGAAGGTCTTCTGGTCTCAGTATGCTGACGCCGGACATCCGGTGCCCCTTAGCGACCAGCTGAAGCAGCTGGTCGAGCTCCACAAGGTAGCCGAATAGGCCATGAAGGGCCTCATAGTTCAGCTGTGGCCCAAGGAGGCCATGCCTGGGAGCTACTTCGGCCTGGTGCGGCGGCTGGTGAATGCGTGTCCCTGGGTGGAAGTCGTCAAGCACTCTGCCTGCATTGAAGGTGCCCATCGGGCCCTTGCCCGTGCAAAAGTGCACTGGGGCAGGATGGATGCTAAGAAGCTTCTGACGGACGCGCCGCCGGCGGGCAAGGAGTATCGCACGCCCGAAATGTATTATAAGAGTGTCCTGAAGGGAGCCCGCATGATTGAGGATGAGTGCTCCAAGGATGTAATATTTGAGTAGAATCGCATTATGTTATCCTATGCGCTGAAGACTGTGTTCATATGCGCTAAGCAACAATTATTAATTTAAAATATTACCTTCTGTGCGGCCGTTTATCAAATCTGAGAGATGGCAAGTCATCGGCTTCAGCCCCCATGCCACTAGTGCTGGGGTGTTCGAGATAAACTTGAGCACTCTTGTTCCCATGTTTGGGTCCATGTAGGGAGGCGCTCAACACAACGAACGAGGCAACCAGACTTATAACGCTTGAACACTCTCACTTAGCCATAGAATTCTATAATTTCAAATTTCGGCGAAGCCCCTAGTGTTCGGAAGACCGAGGTCGGGGCGCTATCCACGCCTGGGCCGGACAAAGCCGGTTCCTCGCTCTAAGCGGCATAAGTCTTCAGGCACTCGAAAAAACCTCTCGAACAGCGACCAGCTCTCGCCTTATCATGACGGTCAGTTTTAGCTTTCTCCACTGAGGCGCTCGCCCAGCTCAACCGGGGCGCAATCGCAGTGGTTCTCCTAGTGCTACCTTAGCCGATAAAACGGAACATAAGGTACCAAAACATGGGAGCCGGGCAAACCCAACTATTGACCCAAGACATGATTCGGAGCCGATGCATATAATGCTATAAGTTCGGGGTGGCGCACTTGTGAAAGTGTTCGGACTTATCACACCATAAAGCGGGGAACTTAAGCCCCTGGTGTATTCGGCCGTACCAAAGTGTACGGATGCAACATGACATAAACGAACATATATAAGAAAGAAATGCAATTATAAGCAAAAAGCAATGCATTGTTTATTCCAGAAATACTGCCATGAATGCAGAGTGATACAAATAGTGCGGTAAGCAAGGGATTGGACTATTAAACATGTCCCCCTCCAGGGGTAGGCTACGGAATGGTGTATTAAACAGATTTAATGCTCGTAATGGAGACCACCTGAGTGTTCGTCGTAGCCTTTCCCTTCCCTGGCTGTTGCATCGTGAGTTCGGCAGGTCTACTGCCGGACAGGGCCTCCGGTGAACGGGGTCCTGTGGGTAAGAAAAAAAAGAAGAAAAAATAAAAGGAGTCACACACTTGGGAGCCCCTGGTGCGGTTAAGCCGCATTCTGGGCCTGTGGTGGCCGTGCCCCTCCCCCTATGCCCATGGTATCTCCAGAGCGTAAAGATGTACGCGAAGGATCAGTCTTGCAACTTGGCAGGGGCTAGGGTTGGGGCCGCATTGCTACGCGTGCTCGGAACGTGTCAGGTGGTCTTGTTGTAGGTTACTCCGGGCGCGTTTGGCTGTGTCCGGTCGCTTAACGGCCGGACTCAAAAATTGCCTTAAGAGGCTGCTCTGTACTTCTGCCGTGAGAGCCGCTGTGTGTTCCTCCGTTCGGAGGGAGCGTTCAGTGTTTCCGTTGACCGTGATGACTCCTCGAGGGCCTGGCATCTTGAGCTTGAGGTATGCGTAATGCGGCACTGCGTTGAACTTTGCAAACACGGTCCGTCCAAGCAGAGTGTGATAGCTGCTGCGGAACGGGACTATGTCGAAGATTAACTCCTCGCTTTGGAAGTTATCCGGGGATCCGAAGACCACTTCCAGTGTGACTGAGCCTGTACAGTTGGCCTCTACACCTGGTATGACGCCTTTGAAGGTCGTCTTTGTAGGTTTAATCCTTCAGGGGTCTATGCCCATCTTGCACACTGTGTCCTGATAAAGCAGGTTCAGGCTGTTGTCGGCGTCCATCAGGACTCTGGTGAGGTGAAATTCATCGACGATTGGGTCTAAAACCAATGCGGCGAATCCGCCATGTCGGATACTGGTGGGGTGATCCCTTCGATCAAAAGTGATCGGGCAAGAGGACCATGGATTGAACTTCGGGGCGACTGGCTCCATCGCATATACATCCCTAAGTGCATGCTTCCGCTCCCTCTTGGGTATGTGGGTTGCGTATATCATGTTTACTGTCCGTACTTGTGGGGGGAGACCCTTCTGTCCTCTATTGTTCGGCGGCCGGGTCTCTTCCTCGTCATCGCTATGCAGCCCCTTGTAATTGTTTTTGGTGATTAACTTGCCTGCCTGCTTGAATACCCAACAATCCCTGTTGGTGTGATTGGCTGGCTTTTCGGGGGTGTCGTGTATCTGGCACGAGCGGTCGAGTATTCGGTCCAAATTGGACGGACCCGGAGTAGTTCTTTTGAATGGCTTCTTCCGCTGACCGGGTTTGGAGCCTCTGATTCCGGCGTTGACGGTCGTATCCTCAGTGTTATCGCCGTTAACGCAGCGTTTGTTTTTGTTTCGACGCGACCTGCCATTGCGGTCCTTGGTATCCGGACTACCAGAACTTTTGTTGAGGTTGTTACTGCGGGCTAGCCAGCTATCCTCTCTCGCACAGAAGCGGGTCATGAGTGATGTGAGGGCTGCCATGGATTTCGGCTTTTCCTGTCCTAGGTGCCGGGCCAGCCACTCGTCGCGGATGTTATGTTTGAAGGCTGTGAGGGCCTCCGCATCCGGACAGTCGACGATTTGATTTTTCTTTGTTAAGAACCGTGTCCAGAACTGTCTGGCCGATTCGTCTGGCTGCTGAATTATGTAGCTTAGGTCATCGGCGTCTGGTGGTCGCACATATGTGCCCTGGAAGTTGTCAAGGAATGCGGCTTCCAGGTCCTCCCAACACCCAATTGACTCTGCTGGCAAGCTGTTAAGCCAATGCCGAGCTGGTCCTTTAAGCTTGAGTGGGAGATATTTGATGGCGTGGAGATCGTCACCGCGGGCCATATGGATATGAAGGAGATAGTCTTTGATCCAAACCGCGGGGTCTGTTGTGCCATCGTAGGATTCAATGTTCACTGGTTTAAACCCTTCCGGGATTTGATGATCCATTACCTCATCTGTGAAGCATAGTGGGTGTGCGGCGCCTCTATATTGGGCAATATCACGACGTAGCTCAAGCGAGCTTTGTCCACTGTGTTTGGCCCGGCCGGAGTTGTTGTATCCGGCGCGATGGTAATCGTCGTGCATCGTGGGGCGCCCACAAGATCCGTAGATCGATCTTAACTGTCTTGCCTTGTCCTCCAATATGTCTCGCAAGTCTGGCGCATTCCCCCGTGGCTTCGTACTTTTCGAGCGGTGCCGGGGTACGGTCCTGATGGAGGGCCTAGAGGCCTCTCTGTCGCGGCCACGAGGTGGCCGGTCTGCCGTATTGTGCACTGGTGATGAGGGTTTATACTCCTCCTCCTCTAATCGGGGGAGCAACTTGCATTTTGGGTAGCTTTTGGAGGGGCGTTCGAGTTCATACTCTTCGGCCGCCAGGACTTCAGTCCATCTATCGGCTAGCAGATCTTGATCAGCTCGGAGCTGTTGCTGCTTTTTCTTTAGGCTGTTTGCCGTGGCCATAAGCCTGCATTTAAAACGCTCTTTTTCGACGGGATCCTCGGGCACGACGAATTCATCGTCATTGAGGCTTGCCTCGTCTCCGGAGGGAGGCATGTAATTATCATCCTCTACCTCTTCGTCTGCCGCTCTCTCTTGAGGGCTGGCTTCTCCGTCCTCCTGTGCTGAATCTTGCTGGAGGGGGTTGTCTTCGGCACTCTCTGGGGTGTTATTATCTCCGGTGCCGGAATCTCCATTTTTGCTGTGGCGGTATTTAGAGCGGCGCCGCTGACGCCGGCGCTTGGGCTGTTTCTTAAAGGAATCTGCCTCCGTTGCTTCTTCGCCATTCCCATCCTTTGGGATGTCCACCATATATATGTCGTATGACGAGGTGGTCTTCCAGTGCCCCGTAGGCGCTGGTTCTTGGTCGTCTCCGGCATCATCGTCCATACCGTCGATGTCTTCGGAGTCATAGTCTAGCATGTCGGTTAGATCGTCGACAGTGGCTACAAAGTGGGTGGTGGGTGGGCTTTGAATTTCTTCGTCGTCCGCATCCCAACCGTTCTGACCGCAGTCCGGCCAGGGCTCTCCTGATAACGAGAGATACTTTAGCGAATTCAGGATGTTGCCAAAGGGTGAGTGCTGAAAGATGTCTGCAGTGGTGAACTCCATGATCGGCGCCCAATTGGATTCGATTGGTAGGGGCGCAGGAGGTTTGGAGTCCGGCGAGGAGTCCAGCACCTCGGAGTCACGGGCTTTACAAGGGACAAGGTCAGTATTCGGCTCCATTGTCGTAGAAGTTGCAGCCCTCGAGGCAGTATCTAGCCACCCGTCCTCGATTTGCGCGGTCGGCTCCGGACTGAGGGTCGGAACGGACTCGTGTGCGGCCTTCAGGGCGCTGTCCGGCAGCAGAGCTAAATCATGCCCATCGTGACAGTACGGCACGCTCGGCTGTGGCTCGAATCCATCGAAGATCAAGTCTCCGCGGATGTCAGCCGTGAAGTTTAGGCTTCCAATCTGACCTGATGGCCAGGGGCGTAGCTTTCGATCTGATCCATACGGCCAAGCGAATTGGCCCACAGTGCAAAGCCGCCGAACACGAAGATCTGTCCGGGGAGAAAAGTCTCACCCTGGACTGCGTCGTTGTTGACGATCGAAGGAGCCATCAAGCCTATCGGTGACGACACAGAGGAACTCTCAATGAAAGCACCAATGTCGGTGTCAAAACCGGCGGATCTCAGGTAGGGGGTCCTGGACTGTGCGTCTAGGCGGATGGTAACAGGAGACAAGGGACATGATGCTTTTACCCAGGTTCGGGCCCTCTCGATGGAGGTAAAACCCTACTCCTGCTTGATTGATATTGATGATATGGGTATTACAAGAGTGGATCTACCACGAGATCAAGGAGGCTAAACCCTAGAAGCTAGCCTATGGTATGATTGTTGTAATGGTTGTTCGTCCTACGGACTAAAACCCTCCGGTTTATATAGACACCGGAGAGGGCTAGGGTTACACAGAGTCGGTTACAATGGTAGGAGATCTACATATCCGTATTGCCAAGCTTGCCTTCCACGCCAAGGAAAGTCCCATCCGGACACGGGACGAAGTCTTCAATCTTGTATCTTCATAGTCTTGGAGTCCAGCCGATGATGATAGTCCGGCTATCCGAACACCCCCTAGTCCAGGACTCCCTCAGCGGTATTGTTGGATGAAGCAGGCCAGACCAACCTTACATGACCACATTCATGAGACCGGTTCCACCGATAGACATGCAACTAGTTTTGCATAAAGGTGGCTGGCGGGTGTCTATTTCTCCAACTTTAGTTGAATAGAATTTGACTGCGGCCGGTCCTTGTTGAAGGTTAAAACAGCAAGCTTGATAAATCACCGTTGTGGTTTTTGATGCGTAGGTAAGAATGATTCTTGCTAGAAGCCCGTAGCAGCCACGTAAAACTTGCAACAACAAAGTAGAGGACGTCTAACTTGTTTTTGCATGGCATGTTGTGATGTGATATGGTCAAGACATGATGTGATATACGTTATTGTATGAGATGATCATGTTTTGTAAAAGTTACTAGCAATCGACAGGAGCCTTATGGTTGTCTCTTCATTGTATGAAATGCAAACGCCATGTAATTGCTTTACTTTATCACTATGCATTAGCAATAGTTGTAGAAACAATAGTTGGCGAGACGACCACGACGCTACAATGGAGATCAAGGCGTCAAGCCAGTGGCGACGGATATCATGACGGTGCTTTGGAGATGGAGATCAAAGGCACAAGATGATGATGGCCATATCATGTCACATATTTTGATTGCATGTGATGTTTATCTTTTATGCATCTTATTTTGCTTAGTATGGTGGTAGCATTATAAGATGATCCCTTAACTATTCAAGGTATAAGTTTTCTCCCTGAGTATGCACTGTTGCGACAGTTCGTCGTGTTGAGACACCACGTGATGATCGGGTTTGATAGGCTCTACGTTCACATACAACGGGTGCAAGACAGTTTTGCACATGCGGAAAAACCACGGGTTAAACTTGATGAGTCTAGCATGTACAGACATGGCCTCGGAACACTGGAGACCGAAAGGTCGAACGTGAATCATATAGTATATATGATCAACATAGAGATGTTCACCATTGAAGACTACTCCATCTCACGTGATGATGGGACATGGTTTAGTTGATTTGGATCACATATCATTTAGATGACTTGATGGATGTCTATATAAGTGGGAGTTCTTAAGTAATTTGATTAATTGAACTTAATTTATCATGAACTTAGTCCTGATAGTATTTGCATATCTATGTTGTCTATCAATAGCTCGTGATATAGCTCCTATATTTTGTTGATATGTTCCTAGAGAAAAGTTGAAAGATGATAGTAGCAATGATGCGGACTGGGTCCGTGATATGAGGATTATCCTTGTTGCTGCACAGAAAAATTATTTCCTTGATGCACCGCTAGGTGAAAAACCTGTTGGAGGAGCAGATACATACGTTATGAACGTTTTGCAAGCTTGATATGATGACTACTTGATAGTTTAGTGCGCCATGCTTTACGGCTTATAACTGGGACTTCAAAAATGTTTTGAACGCCACAGAGCATATGAGATGTTCCAAGAGCTGGAAATTGGTATTTTAGATTCATGCCCGTATCAAGAGGTATGAGACCTCTGACAAGTACTTTGCCTACAAGATGGAGGAGAATAGCTCAGCCAGTGAGCATGTACTCAGAATGTCTGGGTACTACAATCTCTTGAATCAAGTGGGAGTTAATTTTCCAGATAAGATAGTGATTGACAGAGTTCTCTAGTCACTATCAACAAGCTACTAGAACTTCGTGATGAACTATAATATGCAAGGGATGACAAAACGATTCCCGAGATCTTTGCCATGCTGAAATCGGCGAAGGTAGAAATCAAGAAAGAGCATCAAGTGTTGATGGTTAACAAGACCACTAGTTTCAAGAAAAAGGGCAAAGGGAAAGAAAGGGAACTTCAAGAAGAATGACAAGCAAGTTGCCACTCCCATGAAGAATCCCAAAGCTAGACCCAAGCCTGAAACTGAGTGCTTGTACTGCAAAGGAAATGTTCACTGGAAGCGGAATTGCCACAAATACTTGGCGGATAAGAATGATGAAAAAGTGAACAAAGGTATATTTGATATACATATTATTGATGTGTACTTTACTAGTATTCATAGTAGCCCCTGGGTATTTGATACCAGCTCTGTTGCTAAGATTAGAAACTCGAAACAGGAGTTACAAAATGACCAGAGACTAGTTGTGGGCGAAGTTTTGATGTGTGTTGGAAGAGATTCCATGGTTGATAAGATCACCATCGCATACTCACTCTACCTTCATGACTAGTGTTGAACCTAAATAAATGTTATTTGGTGTTTGCGTTGAGCATGAATATGATTGGATCATGTTTATTGCAATACCTTCTATGGTCATACACCCAATGTAAATGGTTTATTGAATCTCGATCGTAGTAATACATGTTACGTCTTGAGCTTGCGTTGGTTTTCCTTGAAGAGGAAAGGGTGATGCAGCAAAGTAGCATAAGTATTTCCCTTAGTTTTTGAGAACCAAGGTATCAATCCAGTAGGAGGCTCCTCGGAAGTCCCACGCACCTACACAAACGAACAAGAACCTCGCAACCAACGCAATAAAAGGGTTGTCAATCCCTTCACGACCACTTGCGAAAGTGAGATCTAATAGAGATAATATGATAAGATAAATATTTTTGGTATTTTTTTTATATAGGTTGGAAAAGTAAAGATGCAAATAAAAGTAGATGGTAAACTTATATGATAAAAGATAGACCCGGGGACCATAGGTTTCACTAGTGGCTTCTCTCAAGAAAGCATAAGTATTACGGTGGGTGAACAAATTACTGTCGAGCAATTGATAGAAAAGCGCATAGTTATGAGATTATCTAGGCATGATCATGTATATAGGCATCACGTCCGTGACAAGTAAACCGACTCCTGCCTGCATCTACTACTATTACTCTACACATCGACCGACTCCTGCCTACATCTACAGTATTAAGTTCATAAAGAACAGAGTAATGCATTAAGAAAGATGACATGATGTAGAGGGATAAACTCATGCAATATGATATAAACCCCATCTTTTATCCTCGATGGCAACAATACAATATGTGCCTTGCTGCCCCTGCTGTCACTAGGAAAGGACATCGCACGATTGAACCCAAAGCTAAGCACTTCTCCCATTGCAAGAAAGATCAATCTAGTAGGCCAAACCAAACTGATAATTCAAAGAGACTTGCAAAGATAACTTAATCACACATAAAAGAATTCAGAGGAGATTCAAATATTTCTCATAGATAAACTTGATCATAAACCCACAATTCATCGGATCTCGACAAACACACCGCAAAAAGAATTACATCTAATTGATCTCCAAGAAGATCGAGGAGAACTTTGTATTGAGAATCAAAGAGAGAGAAGAAGCCATCTAGCTAATAACTATGGACCCGAAGGTCTGTGGTAAACTACTCACGACTCATCGGAAGGGCCTTGGAGATGATGTAGAGGCCCTCCGTGGTCGATTCCCCCTCCGGCGGAGCGCCGGCGAAGGCTCCAAGATGGGATCTTGCGGATATAGAAGGTTGCGGCGGTGGAATTAGGTTTTCGTGGTGCTCCTGGATGTTTTCGGGGTACGTGAGTATATATAGGAGGAAGAAGTAGGTCGCTGGATGCTCGAGGGGCCCACGAGGGTGGGGGGCACGCCCACCCCTAGGGGTGCGTCGGGCACCCTCGTGGCCGCCTCGTCTATTGCTTGACTTCCACTCCAAGTCCTCTGGATTGCGTTTGTTCCAAAAAGATCGCTCCCGAAGGTTTCATTCCGTTTAGACTCCGTTTGATATTCCTTTTCTTTGAAACACTGAAATAGGCAAAAAAAACAGCAATTCGGGCTGGGCCTCCGGTTAGTAGGTTAGTCCCAAAAATGATATAAAAGTGTAAAGTAAAGCCCATAAACATCCAAAACGGGTAATATAATAGCATGGAATAATCAAAAATTATAGATACGTTGGAGACGTATCAAGCATCCCCAAGCTTAATTCCTGCTCGTCCTCGAGTAGGTAAATGATATAAACAGAATTTTTGATGTGGAATGCCCTAGCATAATTCTCAATGTAATTTTCTTTATTGTGGCAGGAATGTTCAGATCCAACTGTTTCAAAATAAAAGTTCATATTGACATAAGAAATAATAATACTTCAAGCATACTAATAAAGCAATCATGTCTTCTCAAAATAGCATGGCTAAAGAAAGTTATCCCTACAAAATCATATAGTCTGGTTGTTGCTTTATCTTCATCACACAAAGTATTTAATCATGCACAACCCCGATGACAAGCCAAGCAATTGTTTCATACTTTAGTAATCTCAAATTTTTCAACTTTCACGCAATACATGAGCGTGAGCCATGGACATAGCACTATATGTTGAATAGAATGGTGGTTGTGGAGAAAACAAAAAGGAGAAGATAGTCTCACATCAACTAGGCGTATCAACGGGCTATGGAGATGCCCATTAATAGATATCAATGTGAGTGAGTAGGGATTGCCATGCAACGGATGCACTAGAGCTATAAATGTATGAAAGCTCAAGAAAAGAAACTAAGTGGGTGTGCATCCAACTTGCTTGCTCACGAAGACCTAGGGCATTTTGAGGAAGCCCATCATTGGAATATACAAACCAAGTTCTATAATGAAAAACTCCCACTAGTATATGAAAGTGACAACATAGGAGACTCTCTATCATGAAGATCATGGTGCTACTTTGAAGCACAAGTGTGGTAAAAAGCATAGTAGCATTGTCCCTTCTCTCTTTTTCTCTCATTTTCTTTATTTGGCCTTTCCTTTTTTTGGCCTTTCTCTTTTTTTATACAGTCCGAAGTCTCATCCCGACTTGTGGGGGAATCATAGTCTCCATCATCCTTTCCTCAATTGGGACAATGCTCTAATAATGAAGATCATCATAATTTTATTGATTTACAACTCAAGATTACAACTTGATACTTAGAACAAAATATGACTCTATATGAATGCCTCCGGCGGTGTACCGGGATATGCAATGAATCAAGAGTGACATGTATGAAAAATTATGAAGGTGACTTTGCCACAAATACGATGTCAACTACATGATCACGCAAAGAGCAATATGACAATGATGGAGCATGTCATAATAAATGCAACGGTGGAAAGTTGCATGGCAATATATCTCAGAATGGCTATGGAAATGCCATAATAGGTAGGTATGGTGGCTGTTTTCAGGAAGGTATATGGTGGGTGTATGGTACCGGCAAAAGTTGCATGGCACAAGAGAGGCTAGCAATGGTGGAAGGGTGAGAGTGCGTATAATCCATGGACTCAACATTAGTAATAAAGAACTCATAAACTTATTGCAAAAATCTACAAGCCATTGAAAACGAAGTACTACACGCATGCTCCTAGGGGGATAGATTGGTAGGAGAAGACCGTCGCTCGTCCCCGACCGCCACTCATAAGGAAGACAATCAATAAGTAAAATTGTGCTCCAACTTCATCACAAAGCGGTTCACCATACGTGCATGCTACGGGAATCACAAACTTGAACACAAATATTCTTTAAATTCACAATTACCCAACTAGCATGACTCTAATATCACAACCTCTATATCTCAAAACAATTATCAAGTATCAAATTGATCATAGCATCCAATTCACTTCCTATGATAGTTTTTATTATACCCAACTTGGATGCCCATCATTCTAGGACCAATTTTATAACCATAGCAAATACCATGCTGTTCTAAAAGACTCTCAAAATAATATAAGTGAAGCATGAGAGATCAACAATTTCTACAAAATTAAGCCACCGCCGTGCTCTAAAAGATATAAGTGAAGTACTAGAGCAAAAATTATCTAGCTCAAAAGATATAAGTGAAGCACATAGAGTATTCTAATAAATTATAAATTAAGTGGGCTTCTCCCAAAAGGTGTGTACAGCAAGGATTATTGTGGTAATCTAATAAGCAAAGACTAATATCATACAAGACGCTCCAAGCAAAACACATATCATATGGCGAATAAAAACATAGCTCCAAGTAAAGTTACCGATAGACGAAGATGAAAGAGGGGATGCCTTCCGGGGCATCCCCAAGCTTACGATTTTGGTTATCCTTCAATATATTGGGGTTCCATGGGCATCCCCAATCTTAGGCTCTTTCCACTCCTTATTCCATAGTCCATCAAATCTTTTACCCAAAACTTGAAAACTTCACAACACAAAACTCAACAGGAAATCTCATAAGCTCCGTTAGTGCAAGAAAGAAAAACCACCACATAAGATACTGTAATTAACTCATTATTTACTATATTGGTGTTAAACCTACTGTATTCCAACTTCTCTATGGTTCATACCCACTGATACTAGCCATAGATGCATCAAAATAAGCAAACAACACACGAAAAACAGAATCTGTCAAAAACAGAACAGTCTGTAGCAATCTGTAACTCTCTAATACTTATGGAACTCTAAAAATCCTACAAAAATAGGAAATCCTGGAAACAATTTCTATTGATCTACGGAAAAAAGAATCAACTCAAAATCACGTTTCTGTGAATTACTAAAATTATTTTCGTGAATGCAAAGTTTCTGTTTTTCAGCAGAATCAAATTAACTATCACCGTAGGTTATCCTATAGGTTCTACTTGGCACAAACATTAATTAAAACATGAAAACACATCTAAACAGAATCTAGATGATTTATTTGTTACTAAACAGGAACAAAAAGCAAAGAACAAAAATAAAATTAGGTTGCCTCCCAACAAGCGCTATCATTTAACGCCCCTAGCTAGGCATTGATAAATTTAATGATGCTCACATCAAAGACAAGAATTAAAGCACAAAGATAGCATCATAGAACATGTGATAAACACATCTAAGTCTAACATACTTCCTATGAATAGGCATTTTATAATCAAACAAATTATCATAGCAAGCAAAAATTAGCATATGCAAGGAAGAAGAAAGAGACAATAGCAATCTCAACATGACGAGAGGTAATTTAGTAAGATAAAAATTTATACAAGCATATTTTCCTCTCTCATAATAATTACATGTAGTATCATAGGAAAATTCAACAAAATAGCTATCAGATAACATATTCTCAACACGATCCACATGCATGCGAAGTTGACACTCTTCGAAAATAGTGGGATTATCATTAACTAAATTCATGACCACTCCAAACCCACTTTTATCAAAAATACCATAAGATTGAACATTCTCCAAATATGTGGATATAAAGTTGACACTCTTACAAACCCACTTTTAATATTATTGCAAACACTATTATCGATCTCATATTCATCATGGGGCTTAAATAAAATTTCAAGATCAGAAAGAATCACCCCAATCATGATCATTGCAACAAATAGTAGTCATAGCAAAACTAGCATCCCCAAGCTTAGGGTTTTGCATATTATTATCACAATGGACATCAAGAGAATTTATATTAAAATTATTGCAATCATGCTTTTTATTCAAGGAGCTATCGTGAATCTCTTCATAAATTTCCTCATCACAATTTTCAGAATCACGAATTTCAAGCAAAACCTCATAAAGATAATCTAGTGCACTCAAATCACTAGAAACCGGTTCATCATAATTGGATCTCTTAAATAGATTAGCAAGGGGATGAGGATCCATAAACTTTTAGCAAGCGAAGATGCAAGCAAAAAGAAGGCACATGGTAACACAAGATCGAACGGAAGGAGGGCGAAGAAAAGGCAAAGGTGAAGTGGGGGAGAGGAAAACAAGAGACAAATGGCAAATAATGTAATGTGAGGGATAATAGTTTGTGATGGGTACTTGGTATGTCTTGACTTGTGAGAAGACCTCCCCAGCAACGGCGCCAGAAATCCTTCTTGCTACGTCTTGAGCTTGCGTTGGTTTTCCTTGAAGAGGAAAGGGTGATGCAGCAAAGTAATGTAAGTATTTCCCTCAGTTTTTGAGAACCAAGGTATCAATCCAGTAGGAGGCTCCTCAGAAGTCCCACACACCTACACAAACAAGCAAGAACCTCGCAACCAATGCAATAAAGGGGTTGTCAATCCCTTCACGGCCACTTACGAAAGTGAGATCTAATAGAGATAATATGATAAGATAAATATTTTTGGTATTTTGATGATATAGATTGGAAAAGTAAAGATGCAAATAAAAGTAGATGGTAAACTTATATGATAAAAGATAGACCCGGGGACCATAGGTTTCACTAGTGGCTTCTCTCAAGAAAGCATACGTATTATGGTGGGTGAACAAATTACTGTCGAGCAATTGATAGAAAAGCGCATAGTTATGAGATTATCTAGGCATGATCATGTATATAGGCCACACATCGACCGACTCCTTCCTGCATCTAGAGTATTAAGTTCATAAAGACCAGAGTAACGCATTAAGAAAGATGGCATGATGTAGAGGGATAAACTCTTGCAATATGATATAAACCCCATCTTTTATCCTCGATGGCAATAATACAATACGTGCCTTGCTGCACCTGCTGTCACTGGGAAAGGACACCGCAAGATTGAACCCAAAGCTAAGCACTTCTCCCATTGCAAGAAAGATCAATCTAGTAGGCCAAACCAAACTGATAATTCAAAGAGACTTGCAAAGATAAATATCACACATAAAAGAATTCAGAGGAGATTCAAATATTTCTCATAGATAAACTTGATCATAAACCCACAATTCATCGGATCTCGACAAACACACCGCAAAAAGAGTTACATCGAATAGATCTCCAAGAAGATCAAGGAGAACTTTGTATTGAGAATCAAAGAGAGAGAAGAAGTCATCTAGCTAATAACTATGGACCCGAAGGTCTATGGTAAACTACTCACAACTCATTGGAAGGGCCTTGGAGATGATGTAGAGGCCCTCCATGGTCGATTCCCCCTCCGGCGGAGCGCCGGCGAAGTCTCCAAGATGGGATCTCGCGGATACAGAAGGTTGCGGTGGTGGAATTAGGTTTTCATGGTGCTCCTGGATGTTTTCAGGGTACGTGGGTATATATAGGAGGAAGAAGTAGGTCGGTGGATGCTCGAGGGGCCCACGAGGGTGGGGAGCATGCCCACCCCTAGGGGCGCGCCAGGCACCCTCGTGGCCGCCTCTTCTGTTGCTTGACTTCCACTCCAAGTCCTCTGGATTGCGTTTGTTCCAAAAAGATCGCTCCCGAAGGTTTCATTCCGTTTGGACTCCATCTGATATTCCTTTTCTTCGAAACACTGAAGTAGGCAAAAAAACAATTTGGGATGGGCCTCCGGTTAGTAGGTTAGTGCTAAAAACGATATAAAAGTGTAAAGTAAAGCCCATAAACATCCAAAACGGGTAAAATAATAGCATGGAACAATAAAAAATTATAGATACATTGGAGACGTATCAATACACATATTCATAATATTGATGCCAAAAGATGCAAAGTTGATAATGATAGTGCAACATACTTGTGGACTACCGTTTAGGTCATATTGGTGTAAAGCGCATGAAGAAACTCCATGCGGATGGACTTTTGGAATCAGTTGATTAGGAATCATTTGATACTTCTGAACCATGCCTCATGGGTAGGATGACTAAAACTCCATTCTCCGGAACAATGGAGCGAGCCAATGACTTATCGGAAATAATACATACTGATATATGCGGTCCAATGAGTGTTGAGGCTCGCGGAGGGTATCATTATTTTCTAACCTTCAGAGATGATTTGAGCAGATATGGGTATATCTACTTGATGAAACACAAGTCTGAAACATTTGAAAAGTTCAAAGAATTTCAGACTGAAGTGGAGAACCATCGTAATAAGAAAATAAAGTTTCTACGATATGATCGCAGGAGGCGAATATTTGAGTTACGAGTTTGGCCTTCATTTAAAACAATGTGGAATAGTTTCACAACTCACGCCACCTGGAACACCACAGTGTAATGGTGTTCCCGAACATCGTAACCGTACTTTATTAGATATGGTGCCATCTATGATGTCTCTTACCGGTTTACCACTATCATTTTGGGGTTATGCATTAGACACAACCACATTCACATTAAATAGGACACCATCTAAATCCGTTGAGATGACACTGTATGAACTGTGGTTTGGCAAGAAACCTAAGCTGTCATTTCTTAAAGTTTGGGGTTGCGACACTTATGTCAAAAGGCTTCAGCCTAATAAGATTGATCCCAAATCGGAGAAGTGCATCTTCATAGGGTACCATAAGGATGCAATTGGGTACACCTTCTACCACATATCTAAAAGGCAAGATCTTTATTGCTAAGAATGGATCCTTTCTAGAGAAGGAGTTTCTCTCGAAAGAAGTGAGTGGGAGGAAAGTAGAACTTGATAAGGTAATACCTTCTCTCAATTTGGAAAGTAGCACATCAGGGAAATCCGTTCCCGTGATGCCTACACCAACAAGAGAGGAAGCTAACAATGATGATCATGAAACTTTGAATCAAGTTACTATAGAACCTCGTAGATCGAACATAGCACGTTCCGCACCAAAGTGGTACGGTAATCCTGTCCTAGAAGTCATGTTACTAGACCATGACGAACCTACGAACTATGAAGAAGCAATGATGAGCCCAGATTCCGACATATGGCTTGAGGCCATGAAATCTGAGATAGGATCCATGTATGAGAACAAAGTGTGGACTTTGGTGGACTTGCCCAATGATCGGCAAGCCATTGAGAATAAATGGATCTTCAAGAGGAAGACAAACACTAATGGTAGTGTTACTATCTACAAAGCTCGGCTTGTCGCAAAAAGGTTTTCGACAAAGTTCAAGGAGTTGACTATCATGAGACTTTCTCACCCGTAGCGATGCTTAAGTCTGTCCAAATCATGTTAGAAATTGCCACATTTTATGATTATGAAATCTGGCAAATGGATGTCAAAAGTTGTATTCCTTAATGAATATTAAAGAAGAATTGTATATGATGCAACCAGAAGGTTTTGTCAGTCCTAAAGGTGCTAACAAAGTGTGCGAGCTCCAACGATCCATCTATGGACTGGTGCAAGCATCTCGGAGTTGGAATATACGCTTTGATATGGTAATCAAAGCATATGGTTTTATACAGACTTATGGTGTAGCATGTATTTACAAGTGAGTGGGAGCTCTGTAACATTTCTGATATTATATGCGGATCACATATTATTGATTGGAAATGATATAGAATTTCTGGATAGCATAAAAGGATACTTGAATAAGAATTTTTCAATGGAAGACCTCAGTGAAGCTACTTATATATTGGGCATCAAGATCTATAGGGATAGATCGAAACGCTTAATAGGACTTTCACAAAGCACATACCTTGATAAGATTTGAAGAAGTTCAGAATGGTTCAGTCCAAGAAGGGGTTCTTTCCTGTATTACAAGGTGTGAAGTTGAGTAAGACTCAAAGCCCGACCACGGCGGAAGATAGAGGGAGAATGAAAGTCATTCCCTATGCCTCAGCCTTAGGTTCTATACGATATGCTATCCTGTGTACCACACTTGATGCGTGTCTTGCCACTTATCTGGCAAAGAGGTTACAAGAGTGATCCAGGAGTGGACCACTAGACAGTGGTCAAAATTATCCTTAGGTGCCTTAAAGAGGACTAAGGAAATGTTTCTCGGTTATGGAGGTGATAAAGAGTTCATCGTAAAGAGTTACGCTGATGCAAGCTTTGACACTGATATAGATGATTCTAAATCTCAATCTGGATACATATTGAACGTGGGAGCAATTAGCTAGAGTAGCACCATGCATAGCATTGTAGACATAGAAATTTGCAAAATACATACGAATCCGAATCTGACAGACTCGTTGACTAAACTTCTCTCACAAGAAAAACATGATCATACCTTAAGTACTCATTGGGTGTTAATCACATAACGATGTGAACTAGACTATTGACTCTAGTAAACCCTTTGGGTGTTGGTCACATGGCGATGTGAACTATTGGTGTTAAATCACATGGCGATGTGAACCATATTATTGACTCTAGTGCAAGTGGGAGTGAGGGAGTCCTGGACTAGGGGGTGTCTGGATAGCCGAACTATCATCATTGGCCGGACTCCAAGACTATGAAGATACAAGATTGAAGACTTCGTCCCGTGTCCAGATGGGACTTCCCTTGGTGTGGAAGGCAAGCTTGGAGATACGGATATGAAGATCTCCTACCATTGTAACCGACTCTGTGTAACCCTAGTCCTCTCCGGTGTCTATATAAACCGGAGGGTTTTAGTCCGTAGGACACACAACAATCATACCATAGGCTAGCTTCTAGGGTTTAGCCTCCTTGATCTCGTGGTAGATCTACTCTTGTACTACACATATCATCAATATTAATCAAGCAGGAGTAGGGTTTTACCTCCATCAAGAGGGCCCGAACCTGGGTAAAAACATCGTGTCCCTTGTCTCCTGTTACCATCCGCCTAGACGCACAGTCCGGGACCCCCTACCCGAGATCCGCCGGTTTTGACACCGACATTGGTGCTTTCATTGAGATGCCCTCTGTGTCGTCACCTATAGCCCCGATGGCTCCTTCGATCATCAACAACAACGCGGTCCAGGGTGAGACTTGTCTCCTCGGACAAATCTTCGTATTTGGCGGCTTCGCACTGCGGGCCAATTCACTTGGCCATCTGGAGCAGATTGAAAGCTACGCCCCTGGCCATCAGGTCAGATTCGGAAGTTCGAACTATACGGCTGACATCCGCGGAGACTTGATCTTCGACGGATTTGAGCCACAGCCAGGCGTGTCGCACTGTCACGATGGGCATGATTTAGCTCTGCTGCCGGACAGTGCCCTGGAGGCCGCACAAGAGTCCGCTCCGACCCTTAGTTCGGAGCCAACAGCGCCAATCGAGGATGGGTGGTTGGACACCACCTCGGGGGTTGCCACCTCTACGGTGATAGAGCCGAATACCGACCTTGTCCCTCATGAAGCTCGCGACTCCAAGGTGTCGGACTCCTCTCCGGACCCCGAACCTTCCGCGCCCCTGCCAATCGAATCCGATTGGGCGCCGATCATGGAGTTCACCGCTGCGGACATCTTTCAGCACTCTCCTTTCGGCGACATCTTGAATTTGCTAAAGTGTCTCTCTTTATCAAGAGAGCCCTGGCCGGATTATGGTCAGGGCGGTTGAGATGCGGACGACGAAGAAATTCAAAGCCCACCCACCACCCACTTTATAGCCACTGTCGATGACTTAACCGATATGCTAGACTTCGACTCCGAAGACATCGACGGTATGGACGACGATGCCGAAGACGACCAAGAACTCCACAAGCAGAGCACCGGAAAACAAAGGAATTTCCCACAAGAGGTCAAAACAGTAAACTTACTTTATTAAGGAGCTCTGGAATAATATAACTAGCTTCTATAAAAATTGGCATAAGAAAATAAAACGGTTTAGTATTTTTGTTAAACCAAACAAATGTCAGAAAAATAGAAAAAGAAACAAAAAGGGAAAAGCCTTACCTGGGCAGCTTACCTGTGCAGCCGTTACTGTGCAGCCCAGCAGCAGCCCAGCCCGCCCCCTCCTCTGTCGTCTTCCTCCCCCTCGCCCAAGCAGCTGCGTGCCCGCGCCACAGCCGGCCGTGGCCACGCGCCCGGCCACCTCCTCCCTCCCTGCCTGCCTGGCGTCCTCCTCGTAGCCCTAGATGCCCCGGACATCGCCACACGCCGCCCCGGTCCTCCCCCACTCTCTCTCGCTCTCACTCCTCCCCTGGACCTCTCCCACTCCCCGCGCCCGAAGCGCTGCCGCCGCCGCAGCTCACCGCTGACGCGCTCCCCGCTGTCCCCTCGCCCCTCCATGGAGTCCACGAGCTCCGCCACGACTCCCTCGTCCTCTCCGTCAAGCCACAAGACGCCGGACGCCCCGTGGAGCCATCGCTGTCGCCGTCTTCGTCTTCGGTCGCCGGAGATTGTCCTCGCCGCCACGCCGCCGTCTGGCCTCCCCCGAGCCCGCTGAAGGCGCCACCGGAACCGCACTGAGCTTCTGCCCTGTTCCCCTCTCTCCGTTTAGCCGCCCGCACGCCGTAGCCCCTTTCCCCCACCACGGCCGAAGCCTCCCGCCGCCGTTCATGTCGCCGCCGTCGCCCTGGCCACCGCAACCCGCAACCGAGCTCGTCATCGTGCTCCTGGTGCCACGAGGGTGCCGCAGAGCCCCTCGAGTGGCCTCCCCATGCCCCACAGCCCGCTCCCGCTCGGAGCCCGTGCTCCGGCCGCCGCCCCGAGCTCCACTCCGGCGAGCTCCGGCACCCCCACGGTCTCCCGCGTGTCCCACTGGATGCGCGCGAGCACCAGCTCCTCGGAGATGGTCTCCGCGGCCCTTTTGGTCGCCGGAGACGTGGTCCCGAGCCCCTCCGCCGCGTTCGGCCTCGCCGGCGGCTTAACGCCGGTGGGGTTGACCGCTTGACCGCACCGGCCTGTCAGGTGGGTCCGGCTCGTCAGGTGATTAGGTTAAGCTAATCACCACCTAATCTAACTCCCTGACACTGACAGTGGGCCCCAGCGCCACTAATCTTTTAATTAGGATTAAACTAACCCCTGTTTAACCCCCTGTCACTGATGTGTGGACCCCACACGTCAGGTTTGACCCCAGTCAGCCACAGTTGACTTGCTGACGTCATGCTTACTCAATGCTGACGTGGTAATGCAATTTTCTGGATTTATTCTTATTCAGGAATTTCCAGAAAATGCCCAAAACTTCAAAAATTCATATCAATTCAACCGTAGCTCAGATTGAAATAAATTATATATGAAAAATTATCAGAAAAATGCAACCTATCCATCTGTACCTGTTTCATCCATGAAAAACCAAGTTATACCTGCTGTATAAGTGAAACACTAAAATGGCTTATATAAAGAGTTTATTGGGAGATGCATTTGAACCTTTGGTTCGAATGGACTTCAAACCAAATGAATACTAGTTGCATTAGCTCAAACAGCATCACATCTTCATGCCATGTTCATGCATCATATTGTTGCATATGCTTGTGTATTGATTGTTGGCACCGTTCCTTCTCGATAGGTCCTGCTCCGGAGACCGTTCCAGAGTACCTGTCTGAGGAGCAGTGCCCCCTTGTTGATCTACCAGGCAAGCAAACCCCCTTGTTCATTCCGATAAAATCCTACTCTCTCACTCCTGCTCTCAGTTATTACATTAGGACAACAACGGTTCATCTGCTACTTTGTGCTGCGGTAGTTGAACCCATTCCTCTGCATGACCTGTCATTGCCACAGTAAATAGTTGAAACCCACTAGCATGTGTAGGAGTTGATTGAGCCATGTTGTGTTCCTACCATGCTATGCCTGCTATTGCTTAGAGTTGTGTCAGGTCTGGTTCATTGGGAATGAATTGGAGTTTTACGATATGTTCTGATGCTGAGAGTTAAGTGTGTGAACACGATTTGGTAAAGGTAGCGGTGAGAGGCCATGTAGGAGTACATGGTGGGTTGTCTCACTAGAACCGTCCTTAAGCACTGAGTTCTATGTATGTTGTCCAATGACTCGATACTACCACACATTGGGTTCCGGTAACTCGGCCCCTCTCGACTTATTAACCAACTTGGTCTCTGTCCAGGAGTCGCAACTAGTTTCTAGTGTTTGTAGGTACTGTTAGTAGTCTACCAAGTGGCACCCGGCCAGGTGGGCTTGGGACAGACTAGGCACAGTGGCACGGTGTACCAAGTGGCACCCGGATGGTGGGCTTGGGAACCCTGCTCACATCGTTTGGGGCCGTGAGCGATACCCCGGCCGGATCTCCTTGCGGATGGAACCCGAATAGGCGATAAACCTGGATTAGAGTCTTGTGTGGTTAGTCAGGTCGTGGCCGACACCCTCGCCAGGCTTCCGCTTGAAGGTTGCCGAGATACATGACGTGTACATGGCGGTAAGTGGCGAGAGCGTGTGTGAAGAAGTACACCCCTGCAGGGTTAACATGATCTATTTGAATAGCTGGGTCCGCGGTTATGGACTTCTTGGATGCTTACATGGTACATAGACAACTTGAAGTGGATACTCTAAAATGCTCAAGACAAGTGTGAGTGCTATGGATGGCCTTCTCGTAGGGAGACGGGGATGAATCCATAGTAGGGTGTTGTGTGGTGATTAGTGGACTCGTGTGCGCCATATCACCTCAAAGAAGTTCTAGTAGTCGTAGAACAGGTTAGCCACAGAGTCAAAGCTGGCTTGCTGCAACTAAACCCCACATTACCCTCTTGATACAAATGCATGTATGATAGGATCTGATGTAAGTCTTGCTGAGTACCTTTGTACTCATGTTGCTTTATTTATGTTTTTGCAGCGGAGACTTCGGTCTTACTAGTGTTCTCGTGGACTTCGACAAGTAGCTTGTACCTCAGCTACGATCTTGACCGGATATTGTAGTTAGTCAGGCTTTTCAGCCTTTTTCATTTGTAGATGTCTATACCCAGACATGTAATGCTTCCGCTTGTTGCTTGATTGCTCTGAATGTTGGGTCATGTGACCCCTGTTTGTAATAAATGCTATGATGGCTCTTCTGAGCCTTTATCTATATGAGTTGTTGAGTTATGTTGTGATGCCATGTTGTACAGCACATACTTGCATGTTATGCGTACGTGTAATGTGTATTGCTATGTGTGGGATCTGACTATCTAGTTGTTTATCCTTAGTAGTCTCTCTTACCGGGAAATGTCTCCTAGTGCTTCCACTGAGCCCTGGTAGCTTGCTACTCCTCCGGAACACTTAGGCTGGCCGGCATGTGTCCTTCTTCGTTCCTGTATCTGTCCCTTCGGGGAAATGTCACGCGATGAACACCGGAGTCCTGTTAGCCCGCTACAGCCCGGTTCACCGGAATCCTGTTAGCCCAGTGCTACAGCCTGGATTCACTCGTTGCTGACCGACACGTTCGATGCTGGGTCATGGATGCCTGTCCCTGTAAGTTAGTGCCACTTTGGGTTCACGACTAGCCATGTCAGCCCGGGTTCTCTGTCATATGGATGCTAGCGACACTATCATATACGTGTGCCAAAAGGCGCAAATGGTCCCGGGCATGGTAAGGCGACACCCGTGGGAATACCATGCGTGAGGCCGCAAAGTGATATGAGGTCTTACATGCTAGATCGATGTGACTTAGGATCGGGGTCCTGACAGCTTTGGTATCAGAGCCTGACTGCCTGTAGGATTACCAAGCCAAAATGGTCGAAGTTGAGTCTAGAAATTCTTTAGTTATGTAACGAAATTGATTGTGGGAAGGAATGTAAGGCTCTTTTTACTCCTTATACCTCATGGCCTTCTGATCTGAGTCATCCTATCTTTCCTACGGGGTTAAGGAACTAGGCTTTCTCTCCTATCTATCAGGATCACGTGTTGCTACTCCGTAGTCCCATAGGATTGGTTGATCAGAGTCATATCCCAGTTTCGAGTACTTCCGGTGTAGCCTATTTAGTATGGTCTCAGAACCTTGACTGGTGATGTTGAGTATGTTACTACCCCATTTTAGCAAGATGTCTCATTCTGAGCATTTTACTGTCGTTATGCTGTCGGAATTGCCCTAGGAGTTCGAGAGATACTACTTTCCTTGTCCTACATTCTATAGCCTATAGTTGATGCTGATTCCGTTCTTGGTTTCGTTTCTCAGGATGTCATCAGCTAAGCGAAGTTCTGTTTCTCGTAGCCAAAACCACGGAGATGGTAGGGATGAGGATCCTCCCGACCAGCCTTCGTTGGCAGAGTTCATGTTAGAAATGGAGAGGAACAAGCGTGAGTCTAACCGCTTGTTGGCACGTATCGAGGAGAATACCGCACATCGGATCAAAGGGTCTGCAACCATTCATGACTTCATTCGCTTGCACCCACCCACCTTTCATCATTCTATTGAGCCACTCGATGCAGATGACTGGCTCCGTAGCATCACTCATAAGCTGTGTTCCGCAAACGTATCTGAAGATGACAAGGTCACCTATGCCACGTACCACCTGGAAGGTCCTGCTAGTCTTTGGTGGCAGAACTATGAGGCTATGCTTCCAGCTGGCCAGATTCCTACATGGAGGGATTTCACTGAGGCTTTTCGCGAGCATCACATTCCTCAGGCCCTCATCGATCGCAAGAGAGAAGAGTTCTGTAGTTTCACCCAGAGTAAGATGGCTGTTGATGCTTACAGTAGAGAGTTTGAGAACCTCGCCCGTTATGCCACAGAAGAGGTGTCCACGGACGCCAAGAAGCAAGCTAGGTTCCGGAAGGGTCTCAACCCCAAGTTGCGTCGTGATCTCCACCTGCATCATTGTGATACATTGCAAGCTCTTGTGAACAAGGCCATTAATGCAGAGACAGCTCAGCTCACTTACGAGGAGTCTCGTAAGCACACCCGTGATCTGGGATCTTCCTCCGGTTCTAGTTCTCAGAAGCGTCGGATTTGGGTTCCAAACTCCGCTCTTCCTTCCAGATATGCACCGAGACCATCTTATGTGGTGCCTTCCCCAGCTCAGTCATATGCTCCACCCAGGCCTATTGGTAGACCGCTTGTCAGTGCGGGTCCACGTCCAACTTCAGGGACTTGCTTCACATGCGGGAAGCCAGGACACTATGCACGTGACTGCTCTCAGACTAGTTATGCTCCACCCCAGCCCGAGAAGTCTGTTGACTGTGTTAAGCCATCACGCAAGATGATCAATGTCAAGTCAGCTCCCACTGAACGTGGACGTGTGCATCACGTCTCAGCTAAAGACGCTCATGATGATCCGGATGTCGTTCTTGGTACACTCCTTGTCAACTGTCATCCAGCATCGGTTTTGTTCGATACTGGAGCGTCTCACTCCTTCATTTCTGAAAGCTATGCTAACTTGCACAACATGTCTTTTTGTGATATGCCCTCCCCACTAGTCATTCAAACTCCTGGATCCAAATGGCAAACTTCTAGTGTAAGCCATGGTAACGAAATCCTTGTAGACAGACTTGTATTCCTTGCATCTCTTATAGCCCTCAAGTCTACAGATATTAACATCATCTTGGGTATGGACTGGATGACAGCTCATTATGCCAAGATTGATTGTTACGCCAGGTCCATTCAGCTTACACACCCATCTGGACAGATAGTCACTGTCTCCACTAGAGTTTCAAGGCGTCAGCTCTATTCTCTTAATGCCAGCCCTCTTCCAGACCTTGAAGATATCTCGGTAGTCCGTGACTTTCCGGATGTCTTTCCAGAAGAACTGCCAGGTGTTCCACCTGACAGAGATGTAGAGTTCGTCATAGATCTTATCCCAGGAACTGCTCCAATCTCTTGGAGACCTTACAAGATGGCACCCTTAGAACTAGCCGAGCTTAAGAAACAACTTGATGAGTCCTTGCAAAAGGGTTTCATCCGTCCTAGTTCTTCTCCTTGGGCTTGCCCCGTCCTCTTTGTTAAGAAGAAGGATGGTATGGACCGGATGGTTGTAGATTATCGTCCCGTTAATTTGGTCACGATAAAGAACAAATATCCTCTCCCTAGGATCAACGACCTGTATGATCAGCTCGCTGGATCCTCAGTCTTTTCCAAGATGGATTTGAGGTTAGGCTACCACCAAATCAAGATCAGAAATGGGGACATCCCCAAGACGGCCTTTGTCACTCATTATGGCCAGTACGAGTACACAGTCATGTCCTTCGGTCTAACCAATGCTCCAGCTACTTTCTCCCGCTTGATGAACTCGATCTTCATGGAGTACCTAGATAAATTTGTCGTGGTTTACCTCAATGATATTCTTATTTACTCGAAGAACGAGGAAGAGCATGCCGAACATCTTAGACTTGTGTTAGAAAAACTCAGAGAGCACCGTCTTTATGCCAAGTTCTCCAAGTGCGAATTTTGGTTGCCAGAAGTGACCTATCTAGGCCACATAATCTCTGGTAAGGGCATTGCTGTCAATCCCGAGAGAGTTAAGGCCATTCTCTATTGGACTCCACCTGAAACAGTTAAACAAGTTAGGAGTTTCCTTGGTCTAGCCAGTTATTGTCGCTGCTTTGTTGAAAACATCTCTAAATTGGCCAAACCTCTCACAGAACTTCTCAAGAAAGATAAAAAGTTTGAGTGGTCCCCATAGTGTGAGTACAGTTTTCAGGAACTGAAAAGACGCCTGACTTCTTCTCCCATACTTGTGCCACTGGATTTCACTAAAGACTTTGTTATCTACTGCGATGCCTCACGACAAGGACTAGGTTGCATTCTTATGCAGGATCGTCATGTGATTTCCTATGCATCTCGACAGTTGCATCCACATGAGGAGAATTATCCTACACATGATCTAGAGCTTGCAGCCGTAGTCTATGCACTGAAGACCTGGCGACATTACCTCCTTGGTAAACGTTGCGAGATTTACACAAATCACCAGAGTCTCAAGTATATCTTCACCCAACCAGATTTGAACCTTAGGCAAAGACGTTGGTTGGAAGTGATCTCAGATTATGATCTAGGGATTACTTACACTCCAGGCAAAGCTAATGTCATGGTTGATGCGCTAAGTCGTAAATCCTATTGCAACAATCTTATGTTGCAGCAGGGCCAACCACTTCTCCATAAGGAATTCTGCAAGCTTAACCTTCACATTGCTCCTCACGGATTCCTTTCTACCTTGGTGGCGAAACCTACTATTGTGGATCGTATCATAGAAGTCCAGAAGCATGATACGGGAATCTCCCGAATCAAGAAAAATATCTCCAAGGGAGTAGCTGATTGTTTCTCTATGGATGAACGAGGTGTTGTTTACTTCGGGAACCGCTTGGTGGTTCCCAAAAGTCAGCAGATGCAGCAATTGATTCTTAAGGAGGCGCATGAATCCCCTTTTACGATTCATCCCGATAGTACTAAGATGTACCAGGACCTACGCCAGAGGTTCTGGTGGACTAGGATGAAGAGAGAAATTGCTGAGTTCATTGCTAAATGTGACGTTTGTCATCGCGTTAAGGCAGAGCATCAAAGACCTGCTGGCACTCTTCAGCCTCTAGCCATTCCTGAGTGGAAATGGGATAAAGTTGGTATGGACTTCATCACCGGCTTTCCCAGGACCAAGAAAGGGAATAATGCTATCTTCGTAGTCATTGATCGTCTCTCCAAAGTGGCTCACTTCCTTCCTGTTCGAGAGAGTATCACTGGTAGTCAGCTCGCTGACTTATATATTTCTCGAATAGTGTCTCTTCATGGTGTTCCACTACAGATCAATTTAGACCGTGGCAGTCTTTTCACTTCTCACTTCTGGGAGAGTTTCCAAACTGCCATGGGAACCCATCTTTCCTTCAGTACCGCTTTCCACCCTCAGTCGAGTGGTCAGGTGGAACGGGTCAATCAAATTCTCGAAGACATGCTTAGAGCTTGCGTTATCTCATTCGGTATGGATTGGGAGAAATGCCTTCCTTTCTCCGAGTTTGCTTATAACAATAGCTATCAATCCAGTCTCAAGAAAGCTCCTTTTGAGATTCTCTATGGACGAAGATGTCGAACACCTTTGAACTGGTCAGAAACCGGTGAAAGACAATTCTTTGGACCGGACATGATCCAGGAGGCAGAAGAGCAAGTTCGCATCATTCGTGAGAATTTGAAAACAGCCCAGTCTCGTCAAAAGTGTCAGTATGATCGTCATCATAAGGATATGACTTATGAAATTGGCGACAAAGCTTACCTTCGGGTTACTCCTTTGAAGGGTACCCATCGTTTCGGTATCAAGGGCAAGTTGGCTCCTCGTTACATTGGTCCTTTTCGTATTCTCGCTAAACGAGGAGAGGTTGCCTACCAGTTGGAACTACCCCCACATCTTTCTCGAGTTCACGATGTCTTCCACGTCTCTCAACTCAGGCGTTGCTTCTCGGATCCTATCCGCGGAGTGGACCACGAAACGCTTGATCTCCAAGATAACCTCACATACCGAGAGTACCCGGTTCGCATTCTTGGTCAAGCAGAGCGTGTTACCCGACGTCAGAACATCAAGTTTCTCAAGGTTCAGTGGTCTCATCATTCCGAGAGAGAAGCTACTTGGGAGCGAGAAGATCGTCTTCGATTGAAGTACCCCACCTTCTTTCCGTCGACCCCTGAATCTCGGGACGAGATTCTTTCAAGTGGGGGCGAGTTGTCACATCCCTAGTCTGGTATGGCCTAGACTAGCTAGTCATGTGTGCATCATGTTTAAATTTCATTTAAATTTGAAATGAGGATTTGTGAAACCCTCAGAGTCATCCCTGAAAATGACCCAAATAAAAATTGCTCCAAAAAGGTCCAAGAAAATGCTCATGTTGCTCTCTGAAAATATTGGACAGAGATAAAAATCAAACCAATATTTTAGGAGCCCATAAGTATTTATTTTGGGCATTTGGAACTAATGCATAATTATTTGCATTGGATATATATTTGTTATATATATAAATATTGTCCAAAAACTATGCCATTTATTAAGGAGCTCTGGAATAATATAACTAGCTTCTATAAAAATTGGCATAAGAAAATAAAATGGTTTAGTATTTTTGTTAAACCAAACAAATGTCAGAAAAATAGAAAAAGAAACAAAAAGGGAAAAACCTTACCTGGGCCGCTTACCTGTGCAGCCGTTACTGTGCAGCCCAGCAGCAGCCCAGCCCGCCCCCTCCTCTGTCGTCTTCCTCCCCCTCGCCCAAGCAGCTGCGTGCCCGCGCCACAGCCGGCCGCGGCCACGCGCCCGGCCACCTCCTCCCTCCCTCCCTGCCTGGCGTCCTCCTCGTCGCCCTGGATGCCCCGGACATCGCCACGCGCCGCCCCGGTCCTCCCCCACTCTCTCTCGCTCTCCCTCCTCCCCTGGACCTCTCCCTCTCCCTGCGCCCGAAGCGTTGCCGCTGTCGCAGCTCACCGCCGACGCGCTCCCCGCCGTCCCCTCGCCCCTCCGTGGAGTCCACGAGCTCCGCCACGACTCCCTCGTCCTCTCCGTCAAGCCACAAGACGCCGGACGCCCCGTGGAGCCGTCGCCGCCGCTGTCTTCGTCTCCGGTCGCTGGAGATTGTCATCGCCGCCACGCCGCCGTCTGGCCTCCCCCGAGCCTGCTGAAGGCGCCACCGGAACCGCAGTGAGCTTCTGCCCCGTTCCCCTCTCTCCGTTTAGCCGCCCGCACGCCGTAGCCCCTCCCCCCCCCCCACGGCCGAAGCCTCCCGCCACCGTTCATGTCGCCGCCGTCGCCCTGGCCACCGCAACCCACAACCGAGCTCGTCACCATGCTCCTGGTGCCACGAGGGTGCCGCAGAGCCCCTCGAGTGGCCTCCCCGTGCCCCACAGCCCGCTCCCGCTCGGAGCCCGTGCTCCGGCCGCCGCCCCGAGCTCCGCTCCGGCGAGCTCCGGCACCCCCACGGTCTCCCGTGTGTCCCACTAGATGCGCGCGAGCACCAGCTCCTCGGAGATGGTCTCCGCGGCCCTTTTGGTCGCCGGAGATGCAGTCCCGAGCCCCTCCGCCGCGTTCGGCCTCGCCGGCGGCTTAACGCCGGTGGGGTTGACCGCTTGACCGCGCCGGCCTGTCAGGTGGGTCCGGCTCGTTAGGTGATTAGCTTAAGCTAATCACCTCCTAATCTAACTCCCTGACACTGACAGTGGGCCCCAGCGCCACTAATCTTTTAATTAGGATTAAACTAACCCCTGTTTAACCCCCTGTCACTGACGTGTGGACCCCACACGTCAGGTTTGACCCCAGTCAGCCGCAGTTGACTTGCTGACGTCATGCTTACTCAATGCTGACGTAGTAATGCAATTTTCTGGATTTATTCTTATTCAGGAATTTCCAGAAAATGCCCAAAACTTCAAAAATTCATATCAATTCAACCGTAGCTCAGATTGAAATAAATTATATATGAAAAATTATCAGAAAAATGCAACCTATCCATCTGTACCAGTTTCATGCATGAAAAACCAAGTTATACCTGCTGTATAAGTGAAACACTAAAATGGCTTATATAAAGAGCTTATTTGGAGATGCATTTGAACCTTTGGTTCAAATGGACTTCAAACCAAATGAATACTAGTTGCATTAGCTCAAACAACATCACATCTTCATGCCATGTTCATGCATCATATTGTTGCATATGCTTGTGTATTGATTGTTGGCACCGTTCCTTCTCGATAGGTCCTGCTCCGGAGACTGTTCCAGAGTACCTGTCTGAGGAGCAGTGCCCCCTTGTTGATCTACCAGGCAAGCAAACCCCCTTGTTCATTCCGATAAAATCCTACTCTCTCGCTCGTGCTCTCAGTTCTTGCATTAGGACAACAACGATTCATCTGCTACTTTGTGCTGCGGTAGTTGAACCCATTCCTCTGCATGACCTGTCATTGCCACAGTAAATAGTTGAAACCCACTAGCATGTGTAGGAGTTGATTGAGCCATGTTGTGTTCCTACCATGCTATGCCTGCTATTGCTTAGAGTTGTGTCAGGTCTGGTTCATTGGGAATGAATTGGAGTTTTACGATATGTTCTGATGCTGAGAGTTAAGTGTGTGAACACGATTTGGTAAAGGTAGCGGTGAGAGGCCATGTAGGAGTACATGGTGGGTTGTCTCACTAGAACCGTCCTTAAGCACTGAGTTCTATGTATGTTGTCCAATGACTCGATACTACCACACATTGGGTTCCGGTAACTCGGCCCCTCTCGACTTATTAACCAACTTGGTCTCTGTCCAGGAGTCGCAACTAGTTTCTAGTGTTTGTAGGTACTGTTAGTAGTCTACCAAGTGGCACCCGGCCAGGTGGGCTTGGGACAGACTAGGCACAGTGGCACGGTGTACCAAGTGGCACCCGGATGGTGGGCTAGGGAACCCTGCTCACATCGTTTGGGGCCGTGAGCGACACCCCGGCCGGATCTCCTTGCGGATGGAACCCGAATAGGCGATAAACCTGGATTAGAGTCTTGTGTGGTTAGTCAGGTCGTGGCCGACACCCTCGCCAGGCTTCCGCTTGAAGGTTGCCGAGATACATGACATGTACATGGCGGTAAGTGGCGAGAGCGTGTGTGAAGAAGTACACCCCTGCAGGGTTAACATGATCTATTCGAATAGCCGGGTCCGCGGTTATGGACTTCTTGGATGCTTACATGGTACATAGACAACTTGAAGTGGATACTCTAAAATGCTCAAGACAAGTGTGAGTGCTATGGATGTCCTTCTCGTAGGGAGACGGGGATGAATCCATAGTAGGGTATTGTGTGGTGATTAGTGGACTCGTGTGCGCCATATCACCTCACTGGTAGTCGTAGAACATGTTAGCCACAGAGTCAAAGCTGGCTTGCTGCAACTAAACCCCACATTACCCTCTTGATACAAATGCATGTATGATAGGATCTGATGTAAGTCTTGCTGAGTACCTTTGTACTCATGTTGCTTTATTTATGTTTTTGCAGCGGAGACTTCGGTCTTACTAGTGTTATCGTGGACTTCGACAAGTAGCTTGTACCTCAGCTACGATCTTGACCGGATATTGTAGTTAGTTAGGCTTTTCAGCCTTTTTCATTTGTAGATGTCTGTACCCAGACATGTAATGCTTCCGCTTGTTGCTTGATTGCTCTGAATGTTGGGTCATGTGACCCCTGTTTGTAATAAATGCTATGATGGCTCTTCTGAGCCTTTATCTATATGAGTTGTTGAGTTATGCTGTGATGCCATGTTATACAGCACATACTTGCATGCTATGCGTACGTGTAATGTGTATTGCTATGTGTGGGATCTGACTATCTAGTTGTTTATCCTTAGTAGTCTCTCTTACCGGGAAATGTCTCCTAGTGCTTCCACTGAGCCCTGGTAGCTTGCTACTGCTCCGGAACACTTAGGCTGGCCGGCATGTGTCCTTCTTCGTTCCTGTGTCTGTCCCTTCGGGGAAATGTCACGCGATGAACACCGGAGTCATGTTAGCCCGCTACAGCCCGGTTCACCGGAGTCCTGTTAGCCCAGTGCTACAGCCTGAATTCACTCGCTGATGACCGACACGTTCGATGCTGGGTCATGGATGCCTGTCCCTGTAAGTTAGTGCCACTTTGGGTTCACGACTAGCCATGTCAGCCCGGGTTCTCTGTCATATGGATGCTAGCGACACTATCATATACGTGTGCCAAAAGGCGCAAACGGTCTCGGGCATGGTAAGGCGACACCTGTGGGAATACCGTGCGTGAGGCTGCAAAGTGATATGAGGTGTTACATGCTAGATCGATGTGACTTAGGATTGGGGTCCTGACAACGGTCCACCCCAGCGGAGTCCCGACACTGGATGTCAAAATCAATCACTTTCGACCATCAGGATTACTCCGGAAGTATCCGGAACACAGGATGGACTGCCCTGATATTAGATCCTATAATCGACGGACTACAATTTACACAAGTCCTAATGGACGGCGGCAGTGATCTAAACCTACTATATCAGGATACAATCCGCAGAATGGGGATAGACCTAACCAAAATACGCCATAGCAACACCTCCTTTAAAGGAGTGATGCCAGGCCCATATGCCCATTGTACGGGCTTTCTACCACTGGAAGTTGTGTTCGGCTCATCCAACAACTCCCGTCGCGAAAAGTTAGTCTTCCACATTGCCCCATTTAAAAGTAGTTATCAAGCACTATTGGGACGCGAAGCTTTCGCCCGCTTTAATGCAATACCGCATTACGCATCACTTACACTTAAAATGCCCGGTCCACACGGCATAATCTCATTAAAGGGAAACCCCGAGTGTTCCTCGAATATGGAAGAAAGTGAGACTGCCTTGACAGCCACACAATTAATCCGGCTTTGCCGATCAAAGCACCCAAACAGGTCATTCAGACCCCGGACACGGTTAGGCGAGTTCGGCACAAATAAACAAGGGGCTTACTAGCCGCGTACCCCCTTACAAGGGGCTGCATGCATGTACAATAAGAGACAATAAAGCTCAATTTTATTCATTTTTTGAATTATACTCTGTTTATACATTTTTCGCACGATCCCTTTTTCAAACTAAGTTATTCTCTTTTACAGATGAACATTGTGCTACGCCCGTCCAGGATACATCACAACGGAGACACAGGCGCAGACGTGCAGTAGGGACCCGTTACAAGGATTCTTTTCAGATTAAGACCCTACATAAACCTTTCTTACTGTCTCTTGTTGATACACATCCCCCGGTTCCTCACTATAACCGAGGAGGAGGCTGGCGTTTTGGCATCTGCCGCGTCAGAAATTTTGCACGTACCTGGACACCAAGGGCTTAGGGCATTGTTCTGCCCGTTTTCGTAAAGACCGAATACCTTAGGGAGTGTTCGGCGTCTCGAGTTAGGCCTTATATGCATCAGCTCTGAATCATGTCTTTGGTCAAATGTTGGGTTTGCCCGGCTCCTGTGTTTTGCTGCCTTACGTTCCGCTCTATCGGCTAACGCAGCACCAGGAGAACTACTGCGATTGTGCCCCGATTCGTCCAGGTGAGCACCTCAGTAGAGAAAGCCGAAAACTGACTGTCATGATATAGCGAGAGACTGGTCAACCACTCGATCGACCACCAGAATGTTTAGAATTCCTCCGCTTTAACGAAGGACCGTTTCCCGGTCAGGCACATACGCGCCCCGAAGCTCGGAGAGCGCAGTGCCCCTAGGGGCTATATAGTAGCCCCACCATTGAACTCCTATGGCTAAGTGAAAGTGATAAAGCATTATAGTCCGGTTGCCTAGTTTGCTATGCTATCACCTCCTTCACAGGACCAAGACGTTGGATTAAGTGTGAAAATGCGCTATTTTTTGCAAACACACCCGCACTATGTGCGTGGGGGCTGAAGCCGAAGACTGCCATCTTTCAGGTTATATACACATATACGTTAACGGCCGCACAGGAGGAATTTCAACACTTGAATGCGCAAGTATAAAAAGCCCTTATATTATATTTGAAGAATGGTTTTACAAATCATAACATGTCATCTGAACATAACATTTTTCGAGCACTGCGTCTCTATTAAACGAGCGCCCTGTAGGACTTCCCCAAAATAGTGCACGGCTGGCAATCGGCTCATGTCCGAATCCTAGGAAGCAACGTCAGTGGCCTCCATCTCTGCCCAGTATGTTTTGACACGGGCGAGAGCCATCCGTGCACCCTCTATGCATGTCGACCGCTTCATCGCCTTGATATGCGGCACCGCATCAAGGAACTGCTACACCAAGCCAAAATAACTCTTCGGCTCGGGCCTTTCCGGCCACAGATGAGCCATGAGATCCTTCATGGCAAGTCCGGACAACCTATTCTGCTCAGCCCACTCGGCTAATCGATCGGTTAATGGAAGTGGACGCTCTGGACTATGGAATTGCGACCAAAAAAGCTCTTCCATTCCGTGATCCTTCTGGCCTCGGAAGTGTGCGACCGCGTCTGCGGCACTCGCTACCAAATTTACATAAGCATCCTCCGCACCCCACAACTGGCCCAACTAAGCATACTTCGGATTCGTGAACTTCCTACGCAACTGAAAGGGCTTTCCAGCCGCAATATCCCCAGCCTGACGGAGCTCCTCTTTTATAGCTCTCATGGCGGAGCGGGCATCCTTGGCTTCGGCGGTGGCCTTTTTCTGGCCCTCTTGCTCTGCTCGGCGTTCTCTTTCAAGAAACTCACAGCGGTCGGTAGCATCCTTCAGCTTCACGGCCATTCCGGCCATTTCCTCCCTGCTTCGGCAGTGAGCAGCCTGTTCGGCTTTTAGCTCTTCGACCGCCTTCAAGGCAGCCGCATCGCTTTTTCTGGCTTGCTCCTTGGCTCGGGCAAGCTCCGCCCGAAGGTCCTCCATAGCAGCGGCACCATCTGCATTAAGCATACATGTAGTAAGGCACGGGCGTCAAGCTCCCTTACCAGGTGTTCGCGGAGAAGCCACATACCTTGTGACTCGTCAAGTCGCTTATTGACCAGCGCGATGTCCGCATCCGCAACGTCCAGTTGCCGCTTCAGTTCAGCAACTCTATCAGTCCGGCTGGCCACTGAACGCTCCGCCCCCTGAATAGGAAAGGCGACATCTTATAACTGAGATTATGATCCTTGGCACGCCGTCACTTTTGAAAATGTACCGAGTCTCAGGGGCTACTATCTATACAGGGCGCATTCTATATGCAAAACTGTCAGAAGGTACATCATTCTTGCCTACCTCAAACCCCGTCAGTAAACTTCTGACGGCTTCATGCAATCTGCTCTCAGCGGATGAAATCCTTTCAATCACCGCACCCATTAATGCATGGTGATCTTCTGAGATAGATGCTCACCCGAGCAGATCCTTCAGCTCCTCCGACCGTACACCAGTTGGTGCCGGACCTCCCGGCCCCGCTGGACTCGGGGAAACCCTCCGCGACGACACCTCAGGGTCGTCCGCCCCGCCTGACGGTGCGGCAGATGGAGGCGTTTCGCTCTCCATCATCTCCGGACGAAGATCCCCCGAAGATGAGCTCTGCTGAGAAGGGCTGAGATCCGAACTACAAGGTAAAACTTTGGTTATCTTCAGAAACAAAAACAGGGATGTCCCTTATTACAAAACTCCCCTTTCTACTTATGACTCGCTGGAGGGCTGATTCCCTTGGGGAAATAGTGCGGCCAGGGCTTCTTCTGGCGTAGGACCCTCTGGTGAAGATTTCTTCCCCCGCTTCGAGGCCTTGGCCTCTGGATCTTTAGAAGCGGTCCTCTTCTCCCCTTGGAGGGAGGGATTCTCGATCCCCCTTCCTTAAAGGCCTCCTTAGCGGAGGCAGTAGCTTTCCTGTTCCCCCCTTTGCCCTCTTCCAAAGGTGCAACCTCCAGCATCTTGGTTAACACGGGATCCGGCGTGGTCTCAGGGAGGGGGCCGGACACCTTATCAGTTTTGCTTTTGCTATCCATTCCTGTTCAATGGACAGCTCTTTAAAGGGCAAGTTTACGATAAATGTACGGATAGCATGTCCGGGTACAGGGCTGCTTACTTGAGTATCCGGGCGATTGCAGCTCAGACTTGCGTCCTCGGTCAAGTCCGGACACATCTCTTGTGATCCAAGAACAGTTTATACATCTCCACGGGCGTCGCACCCATGAAGTGCTGGAGAGCTCGTGGTCCCTCCGGATTGAATTCCCACATGTGGAGGGGGCGACGTTTGCAGGGCAGAAGGCGCCGAATAAGCATGACCTGCGCCACTACAACCAGATTGATCTCCTCTCTTGGAGGTCTCAAATACGGCCCTGCAACAGTGGTACGTCCTCAGACAGCCCCCAGTCAAGCCCTTTGTTGACCCATGACGCCAGCCGTAGTGGAGGGCCCGAGCAAAAGGCAGGCGGCGCCACCCATCTGGTGCCCCTGGCAGCGGTGATATAGAACCACTCCCGTTGCCACAAACCAAGCTCCTTTTGGAAAGAGCCCTCGGGCCATGGAGCGTCAGCCCTCTTGCTTATAACTGCCCCTCCGCACTCTGCCTGCCGCCCCTCGATCATCTTCGGCTCCACGTTGAAGGTCTTGAGCCACAATCCGAAGTGAGGGGTAGTGCGGAGGAAGGCTTCGCATACGACAATGAACGATGAGATGTGGAGGATGGACTCCGGATCCAAGTCATGGAATTCCAACCCATAGTAAAACATGAGCCCCCTCACAAAGGGGTCCAGGAAGCCTAAACCTTGACGGAAGTGAGACACGAACACCATGCTCTCACCAAGCTCGGGAGTTGGAATGACTTGCCCTTGGGCAGGTAGCCTATGCGAAATTTCGCTGATTAGATACTTGGCGTCTCTCAGCTTTAGCACGTCTTCTTCCGTGACGGAAGAAGGCATCCACCGGCCTTGTAGGTCGGAGCCGGACATTGTCGAAGGTCCGAAGCGCCCGAATCTGGAACCTTGGGTGTTGGAACTCGAGGCGAGGGGCGGATTCGATTGAAGGTTGAAGAAAAGGAACATACCTTGGTCTCATTATAAAGGGGTTGAATACCAAGAGCCGTCCCCGTGACCGTTTGGGACTCGCCTTCGATGGAGGGGGCATGCCAACGGGCGCGGTTGGGTTACCCACGCCCGTATTGATGAGAATCCCGGAATAAGGGGACACGATCTCTGCTTTGACAAGACGTGCCAAGGAAACCGCTTTGCTAAACGCGCTGAGGTGGAACAGTTAAAATAATTCGAATAAAGGCTTGTCCGTGGTGTGACGTCATGCCACGAGATGCGTCAGCAGATTGAACTTGTGTAAATATTATTCTCTCTACAGTGGAATGTGGAATTTATTTTGCAGAGCCGGACACCATCCTGGTGTTCAAAATCTTCTATGAATTATTCGGAGGAGGAACCCGCCTTGCAATGCCGAAGACAACATGCGCGCCGGACTCGTCGGCATTGAAGCCTGGTTCAGGGGCTACTGAGGGAGTCCTGGACTAGGGGGTGTCCGGATAGCCGAACTATCATCATTGGCCGGACTCCAAGATTATGAAGATACAAGATTGAAGACTTCGTCCCGTGTCCGGATGGGACTTCCCTTGGCGTGGAAGGCAAGCTTGGCGATACGGATATGTAGATCTCCTAACATTGTAACCGACTCTGTGTAACCCTAGCCCTCTCCGGTGTCTATATAAACTGGAGGGTTTTAGTCCGTAGGACACACAACAATCATACCATAGGCTAGCTTCTAGGGTTTAGCCTCCTTGATCTCGTGGTAGATCTACTCTTGTACTACCGATATCATCAATATTAATCAAGCAGGAGTAGGGTTTTACCTCCATCGAGAGGGCCCGAACCTGGGTAAAAACATCGTGTCCCTTGTCTCCTGTTACCATCCGCCTAGACGCATAGTCCGGGACCCCCTACCCAAGATCCGCCGGTTTTGACACCGACAGGGAGACTGAAGGAAATATGCCCTAGAGGCAATAATAAAGTTGTTATTTAATATTTCCTTATATCATTATAAATGTTTATTATTCATGCCAGATTTGTATTAACTGGAAACTTCATACATGTGTGGATACATAGACAAAACATCGTGTCCCTAGTAAGCCTCTACTAGACTAGCTCGTTAATCAAAGATGGTTAAGTTTCCTAACCATAGACATGTGTTGTCATTTGATGAACGGGATCACACCAATAGGAGAATGATGTGATGGACAAGACCCATCCGTTAGTTTAGCATACTGATCATTCAGTTTTATTTCTATTGCTTTCTTCATGTCATATACATATTCCTTCGACTATGAGATTATGCAACTCCCGGATACCGGAGGAATGCCTTGTGTGCTATCAAACGTCACTACATAACTGGGTGATTATAAAGATGCTTATCTCCGAAGGTGTTTGTTGGGTTGGCATAGATCGAGATTAGGATTTGTCACTCCGAGTATCAGAGAGGTATCTCTGGGCCCTCTCGGTAATACACATCATAAGAAGCATTGCAAGCAATGTGACTAATGAGTTAGTTGTAGGATGATGTATTATGGAACGAGTAAAGTGACTTGCCGGTAACGAGATTGAACTAGGTATGAAGATACCGACGATCGAATCTTGGGCAAGTAACATACCGATGACAAGGGGAATAACGTATGTTGTCATTACGGTACGACCGATAAAGATCTTCGTAGAATATGTGGGAACCAATATGAGCATCCAGGTTCCGTTGTTGGTTATTGACCGAACAGGTGTCTCGGTCATGTCTTCAAGTTCTCGAACCCGTAGGGTCCGCACACTTAACGTTCGATGACGATTTTGTATTATATGAGTTATGTGATTTGGTGACCGAATGTTGTTCGGAGTACCGGATAAGATCATAGACATGATGAGGAGTCTCAAAATGGTCGAGAGGTAAAGATTGATATATAGGACAATAGTATTCAGACACCAGAAGTGTTCCAGGGGTACCGGGTACGTATCGGGTCACCGAAAGGGGTTCTAGACACCCCCGGCAAAGATATGGGCCTAATGGGCCAAAAGGGGAAATGCAGCAGCAAGCATGGGCTGCTGCGCCCCCATATACCCGAATCTGGAGGGGAAGGAAAGAGGGGAAGAGAGAAAGGAAGGGGAGGGATCCGGCCTCCCCCTTCCTTCCCTCCTCCTTCCTCCTACCTTCCCCCTCCGGAAATTATGGTAGGGGGGGGGGCGAATAGGACAAGGGCCCCAAGTAGGATTCCTCCTACTTGGTCACCCCCTTGGCTGCTCCCTCTCCCTCCCACCTATATATATGAGGGGGAAGGCGCCTAGAATACACAACAACATATGTTAGCCGTGTGCGGGGCATCCCTCCACCAATTACACCTCCGGTCATATCTTCGTCCTGCTTAGGTGAAGCCCTACGCGGATCACTTCACCATCACCGTCACCACACCGTCATGCTGACAAAACTCTCCCTTGACACTTTGCTGGATCAAGAGTTCGAGGGATGTCATCGAGCTAAACATGTGCAAAACTTGGAGGTGCCGTACGTTTGGTGCTTGATTGGTTGTCGAAACGAGAAGAAGTTTGACTACATCAACATCATTGTCAAACGCTTCCACTTTCGGTCTAAGAGGGTACGTGGACACACTCTCCCCTCTTGTTGATATGCATCTCCTAAATAGATCTTGCGTGAGCTTAGGATTTTTTTTGAAATTGCATGCTATGTTTCCCAACAGCAGAGGCATGGCAGCGCACTACGCGGGGCTGGGGATGATCTGACAATGCTCAAGAAGCTGCTGGACACGGTGTCGAACTGCTTGTACGCTGCGGTGGCGGGCATAGAGTAGTTTTCGGATGTGGAGACCATGTCGTTCAAGGAGGCACTTGAACTACTGAAGATGTTCGAGGAGCGGATGGACATCATAGCTAGGACTGTGACGGAGGTGGCGACGACCAACTCATGTTCACTGCAGCACAGTGGGCGGCGCGACGGTGTCAGGGAGGTGGCTGCTTCGACCACGAGGACGATGGTGGTGGTAGCACGACGTCAGGCGACAGAGGGAAGCGGCGCGGTCGCTGCTACAATTGCGGCCAGCACATGTACTTCCGGCGCGAGTGCACGAAACCGCGGAAGGCAGAGGTGGCACAGCAGGCTCTTCTCGCTGACGTTGACGTCATGGGACCAACACTCCTCTAGGTCGTGGCTTAGGGGGTGATTGATGGGAAATAAGACACGGTGGCCACGACGCTAGTGTGTGTGCGCGCGCGCTGGACGCGACGAGTGAGGGAGTCCTGGATTAGGGGGTATCCGGACAGTCGGACTATATACTTTGGCCGGACTGTTGGACCGTGAAGATACAAGACTCAAGACTTCGTCCCGTGTCCGGATGGGACTCTCCTTTGCGTGGAAGACAAGCTTGGCGATCCAGATATTATATTTCCTTCTTTGTAACCGACTCCATGTAAACCCTAGCCCCCTCCGGTATCTATATAAACCGGAGGGTTTAGTCCTTAGAGACAGAATCATAATCATCATAGGCTAGCTTCTAGGGTTTAGCCTCTACAATCTCGTGGTAGATCAACTCTTGTAATACTCATATCATCAATATCAATCAAGCAGGAAGTAGGGTTTTACCTCCATAAAGAGGGCCCAAACCTGGGTAAAACATTGTGTCCCTTGCCTCCTGTTACCATCAGCCTTAGACGCACAGATCGGGACCCCCTACCCGAGATCCGCTAGTTTTGACACCGACATTGGTGCTTTCACTGAGAGTTCCTCTATGTCGTCACTACAGGGCTTGATGGCTCCTTCAATCGTCAACAACAACATGGTCCAGGGTGAGACTTTTCTCCCCGGACAGATCTTCGTGTTCGGCGACTTCGCACTACGGGCCAATTCGCTTGGCCATCTGGAGCAGATCGACAGCTACGCCCCTGGCCATTAGGTCAGGTTCGGAAACTTGAACTACACGACCGATATCCGCGAAGACTTGATCTTCAGCGGATTCGGGCCTGCGCCAGGTGCGCCGGACAGTCACGATGAGCACGGCTTAGACCTGCTGTTGGACAGTGCTCAGGATATCGCCCCTGCAGCAGCCCCAGACCTAAATCTGGAGTAGATTGCGTCGCCTGAGGACGGGTGGATGGATCCCACCCCGGAGGCCGCACACTCATCGGCGGTAGAGCCGAACACAGGTTTCACCCTCAAGGAAGCCTGTGACACTGGACCCCTGGACTCGTATCTGGGTGTAGGTTCCAGTCCGCGCACTCCCGAGCCCGCCGAATCTGGTTGGGCTCCGATAATGGAGTTCACCACGGCAGATATCTTCCAGCACTCGCCCTTTGGCGACATGCTGAACTCGTTAAAGTCTCTCTCTTTGTCAGGAGACTCTTGGCCGAACTATGTCCGGCTCGAGTGGGAAGCAGGCGACGAAGAAATTCGTTGCCCACCCACCACCCACTTCATGGCCATGGTCGATGATTTAACCGAGGTGCTTGACTTCGACTCTGAAGACATCGACGGAATGGACGACGATGTAGGAGAAGAACTAGAACCACCGCCATGGGGCGGTGGATAGCCACCTCCTCATATGATATATATATATGGTGGACACTTCGAAAGAAACCAATGGCGATGAGGCAATAGAGGATAACACCTCAAGGAAGAAAGCAAAGCATGGGTGTCATCGGCGCCGCTCCAAGCCCTGCCACAGCAATACCGGCAGAGGAGACGAAAACAATCTGGATGGCGCCGAAGATGAATACAATCCCGATCAGCCTGCCTTCGAGCAGGCCGGACAGGCGAAAGATGGATACTTTGAGAGGGACAACTACATGCCCCCTCCGAAGACGAGGTGAGCCTCGTCGACGATGAATTCAGCGTGCCTGGGGATCTCGTGGGACAGATTCTCTTTAAGCGATGGCTTATGGCCGCAGCGAAAAGCCTACAAAAGAAGCAACATCAGCTCAAAGCCGATCAAGACTTGCTCACAGACAGATGGACTAAGGTCCTGGCAACCGAGGAATACGAATTCGACCGCCCCGCCAAAGGGCACACACGGCACAAGTCGCTACTTCAGCCTAAGAAGGAGAACCTAAAGCCCACACCCCGACATCAATATACCACGGTCCGGAACAATACGCAGGAAACGCAAGGCAGCATCCACAAACCTCGACGCAATCATCATAAGCGTTAGGTCAAGGAAATTGATACCGAATTCAGCGGCCCCTAGTCCGCTCAGCGGAAAAAGAGCAGCTCAAGCCCATCCGGCCCGAGCAGCATACTCGATCAACCATGTGAAATTCATGGTACCCCTAGAAGGGCGGCCAAGCATACCAAGAGAGAATGCCGGATCCTCAAAACAAAATGGCAGGTCACGTACCGGAAACAATGAAAGGAGGTTTCAAACAACGAAAGACCAATCAAACATGGCAAAGTCAAAAGAAGATCCTCCACAGTACGAAAATACGACTTATCTTCTTCGATCACATCGACCGTCCGGACAGCATCAACCATAGCAATTTAATTGCACTCACTATTGACCCGATAGTTTGTGGGCTCCATCTCACACGAGCCCCCACGGGCATAAAACTACCAATAACATCTTCTAAAAGATGCCAGGTGCAAAGGCCAAGTTCTAGAGGCCCACCACACTAGTGATTGTCTTCGGACCACCAAACAAATACCACGCCGAAGACTAGATCTTCGGCATTGTCCACTTATACAGTAACTACCACATACTATCGGGATGAACCACGTTGGCTAGATTCAACGGGGTACAACTCTAGGCCAGTCCCACGTGACATAGTCACAATTATGGGCAAGGCCGAACCCCACCCTCAGAGTGGAGATCATATAGCTGCTGGAATAGAGAGTCATGCCCGTTTATCAAATTTTGATTCGGCAGCCAACTACCTGGACACCAACTTAGGAGTCCGAGTTACTTTATGGCATGATAGCCTGGTTCAGCCACGCTCCGATCAGGCACCCGCGGTTCAACCACAGCATGGCATACAACTGCCTTTAAGCATTTGTCTTTACAGACTGACTTTGGCACAAAACAGGACTGGCAACGTGGAATCAGCTCGGACGCACAAGGCGGGAACACATAAGTAAACCCCCCCCCCCAAGGAGACAGTCCGGATACACTTCGGATCCACACACAGCCTCCTCCAGTCCGGCCACGACAGGTTCCGCCAAAACAACTCTTTTCATAAGCATAAACCGTACTCATATGCATAGACATGTCACCCTACTACAATGCGTAGACTTAAATAACACTTACCGGCCGTCGTTCCTCATTGATGCCTTTTTTGTCTTAAACGACACCCATGCATTGTATTATGCCCCACTATGCCAGGGGCTTCATAGTACTAATAATATGGCAACAAAGTCCAGCCACCTTCTCGGTCGCTCGGCACCCCGAACTTATAGCACTATATGCATTAGCTCCGAATCATGTCTTGGGTCATTGGTTGGGTTTTCCCGGCTCCCATGTTTTGGTACCTTATGTTCCGCTTTATCGTCTAAGGTAGCGCTGGGAGAACTACTGCGATTGTGTCCCGGTTCTTCCGGACGAGCACCTCAGTAGAGAAAGCCGAAAACTGACTGTCATGATACAGCGAGAGCTGGTCAGCTGTTCGAGAGGTTGTAAAATCTTTAAAGATGTATTCCGCATAATGCCATTATAAATGCAAAGTGCGACGGATTGGTCTTCCGATCAGGCACCGATAGAGCCCCTAGTACGGTCTTCCGAACACCAGGGGCTGCGCCCACCATACTCGAATTCCTATGGCTAAGTGAGAGTGATAAAGGCATAAAGACCTATAGTCTGATTGCCTGGTTCGTGGTGAGGAACACCTCCTTAAAAGGACCCAACAATGGGATAAAGAGTGTTTAGATATGTCCCGAACACCCCCGTACTTTTTTCGAGGGGGCAGAAGCCGACGACTGGCCAACTCTCAGGATTTATATACACTAAACAGCCGCACAGGAAGAACAAATGTTCACATAAACAGGCAATAAATAATAAATAGTGCCATTATCCCGCATTACAAAGGACGACATAACTGCCTTCTGGGAAATATAGTGTCTTTGGTACACTGATCCGCCACAAGGCGGGCTCCTTTCAGGACACCTTCATAGTATAACTCGGGCTTGTGATGCTCCTTACCCTCCGGTGGTCCCTCAGACATCAGCTTCTCAGCATCAAGCTTCCCCCAATGCACCTTCGCACGGGCAAACGCCATGCGCGCACCCTGTATGCAAACAGATTGCTTAATGACATCGAGTTGAGGGCAAGCACCAACAATCCGCTTCACGAGTCCGAAGTAACTGCTTGGAATTGGCTCCACGGGCCACAGCCGGACAACCAAGTCCTTCATGGCTAGTTCGACTGCCTGGTGCAGTTCGACCAGCTGCTTCAGCTGATCGATAAAGGGCACCAGATAATTCGACGCCAAATACTGCGACCAAAAATGCTTCTCCGCAGACTTCCTCTCCTCAGTTCGGTAGAATTGGGCAGCATCTGATATGCTGCGTGGCAGATCCACAAACGCCCCTGGAGAAACAAGAATTCAGCTTGTCTCTTAGAGTTCCTCCCATTACTATGCAATAATGGCCTTGAGTACAAAAGGCCTTACCAGCCGCAACCTTCCGGGCCTCCTGAATGTCCTTTAGAGCACCTCGGGCTTCTTCCCGAGCATCCTCTGCGGCTTGGACAGCTTGGGCGAGTTTGGATTCTCTCCCTGCTAGACTTTTCTCCAAGGCCTCGCTTTTCTTCACGGCCTCCTGGAGCTCTCGCTCAGCTTCAATGACCCTGGCCTCATGCTTCTCACGAAGAGCCTGTTCGGCGGCGGCCTTACTGTCGGTTTCGGCCACAGCCTTCTTCGGTGCCTCAATTTCGGCACTCGCTCCTAGAGCATACAATACGAATATTTTCATCAGGCACACCTTTTAATTCTTGCCCAACTTAGCACAAGGTTTCGACATACCTTGCTTGTCCTCCAACTGCTTCTTCACGCGGCCAAGTTCCTCTTTGGCCCGTTCCAGACGATGCTTTAGTCCGGACACCTCCGCATTATGAGCGGCGGTCATCTCTGCAGACGCATGTTTTCAAACAAAGGGATACACGTCAGTAATTGAGTCTCCTGCAAAGCGGAAAAATTGATCCCCTGTCCGGCTTTTTCTCTTTTTCGCCGGACAGTGCATCAGGGGCTACTACTCATACTATGACAATCTCCCAAAGGTTTCTAAAAAACATACCTCAAAGCCTTTCATAAGGCTAAGGCAGGATTCATCCAGTCTGCTCTCAGCGGACTTAATCTTTTCAATTATCGCACCCATTAGGGCATGATGTTCATCAACGATGGACGCGCTCCTTAGCGCTGTCGATAGGCCGCCCGGCAACTCTGCTGGAACAGAGGTTGCTGGCGGAGTGGGCAAGCCTCCCTCCGTCAAAGGTGGCTGCTCGCCCGATCCTGGAGCTTTAAAAGTCTCCAGGACCGTGTCCGGCTGCGGTCCGAACCTAAGATCGCCCCTGCTATCGACACGCATGGGAGCCTCTACTCCCATGTATCCGGCCCCAGAGATATGCCCTCCCTGGTCCGTATCCTGCTGAGACGACACCTCGGTGTCGCGCCGAGGCTTCGGGGAAGGGGCCTCTGGAGGCGTCTCGCTCTCCAGGGCATCTGAGCTCAGCAAATCCTCCGATGAGGACTGTCCAACGTGGGACCTCGCCGGGCTGCACAAAGTATGGCGACAGTTAAACTACTACATCCTAATGACCCCGGGCATGTAGGTGTGTGCGGGTTTTGTATACTCACAACTTTACCAGGGGCTAGGCCCTGGGATCCCACTCCGGGCTGCTATCGGCAGCCGTGGTGGATGCCTCGGGGAGGGAACTTTTCCCCCTCTTTGGCGATTCGGCCTCTAGGGATGAGGAGGCCGTCCTTTTCTTCCCTCCCCCTGCGGGGGACTCGTCTTCTTCCTCCTCCTCTTCATCTTCGGAGGAAGGATGGTCGCTAGAGTCCTCGGATTTTGCATCCGAAACATCACGACGACGAAGGCCACTCCGGGTCTTCTTGACCTTCTTGGAGGCCTCTTTCTTCGGCGCCTCGTAAGGCGCTGGGACCAGCATCTTCGTCAGAAGAGGTCCGGCCGGTTCCTCCGATAGTGGGGTCGGGCAGTGTATCCGCTCCACCTTTTTCGTCCATTCCTGGGATTATTGTAGAAAGCATGATAAGTGCGCCTCCCTCGGGATAGGCCGGCTAAAAAACGGATGGACAGAGAACAGCAATGACTTACCGGACTTGCAGAGCGGGATAGTTGATACCCGCGGTCCTCGGCGGAGCCCAGCCACGGTTTGCCGGACTTGAAAAGCACCTTCCAGATGTCCTTGTGGGAGGATCCATAGAGCTCCCGAAGGGTCTGGTGCTCGACTGGGTCGTATTCCCACAAATTACAGGCTCAACGCTGGCAAGGGAGAACCAGGCGAACTAACATCACCTGGAATACGTTGACGAGTTTGACGTCCTTGTCGCCCATGCTCTGGACGCGCGTTTGGAGCACTGACAGGTCATCGGATGAGGACCAATTCAGGCCCTTCTCGGGCCAGGACGTGAGCCGCAGTGGGGCTCCGGATCTGAATTCGGGAGCAGCAGCCCACTTTTTACCATGCGGTTCGGTGATATAGAACCACTGCTGCTGCCACTCCTTGATGGAATCATTGAAGCTGCCCGTCGGCCATACGACCTTGGGCATCTTGCTCACCATGGCGCCGGCGCATTCGGCGTGCTCGCCGCTCACCACCTTGGGCTTTACGTTGAAGATTTTCAGCCATAAGCTGAAGTGGGTGAAATACAGAGAAAATCCTCGCATACGACGATGAACGTCGAGATGTTAAGGAAAGAATTGGTGGACAGATCATGAATATCAATCCCGTAATAGTACATGATGCCGCGAACAAATGGGTGAAGGGTAAACCCGAGCCCGTGGACGAAATGAGGAAGAAACACGACCCTCTCGTGGGGCTCCGGAGAGGGGACGATCTGTCCCGTTGGTGGAAGACGGTGGCCGATTTTCTTGGCCAAGTACCCGGCCTCTCGAAGCTTTTTGATATCCCTCTCCCAGACGGTAGAGGCCATCCATTTGCCTCCTGCTCCAGATCCGGACATCTTCGGAGGACCTCTCTTCGGTGGAGAAGAAGAGTGCTTGGGCGCTAGGGCTCGAGCAGAGGGGAATGGACTAGCGGAAGGAAAAGGCGTGGGTAAAAAGGAAGAGACCTTATCTCTTTATAGAGGCGGTAAAAGCTTTTGCGCCTCCCCACTTGCCTGGTGGAACCCGCTCGTTCCCCACTCGCCACAATTAGCGGTGCAGTTGGGCTACCCATACCCGTATTGATGAGAATCCCGTAATAAGGGGACATGATCTCTGCTTCAGCAAGACATGCAGAGGAAACCGCCTCGCAATATGTGTTGTGGCTGGTTGTGGGAAGACGGTTCGAATGATGACCCGACCATGGTGTCATGTCACGTTGTCTAAAGTTGTCAGCGGATTACATTTGTGAAATATCATTCTCCCTACGGTGGTATGTGAAGATCATCTTGCAAATCCGGACACGATTTGAGTGTTCGATAATTACTTTGGAGTATTCTGAGATGGAACCCGCCTTGCAATGTCGAAGACAAACTGCACTCGGGACTCATCGTCATTGAAGCCTGGTTTAGGGGCTACTGAGGGAGTCCTGGATTAGGGGGTATCCGGACAGCCGGACTATATACTTTGGCCGGACTGTTGGACCGTGAAGATACAAGACTCAAGACTTCGTCCCGTGTCCGGATGGGACTCTCCTTTGCGTGGAAGACAAGCTTGGCGATCCGAATATTATATTTCCTTCTTTATAACCGACTCCATGTAAACCCTAGCCCCCTTCGGTATCTATATAAACCGAAGGGTTTAGTCCTTAGAGACAGAATCATAATCATCATAGGCTAGCTTCTAGGGTTTAGCCTCTACGATCTCGTGGTAGATCAACTCTTGTAATACTCATATCATCAATATCAATCAAGCAGGAAGTAGGGTTTTACCTCCATCAAGAGGGCCCGAACCTGGGTAAAACATCGTGTCCCTTGCCTCCTGTTACCATCAGCTTTAGACGCACAGATCGGGACCCCCTACCCGAGATCCGCCTGTTTTGACACCGACAACGAGCACTGTGGCGAGCGTGCGTGTGTGCCTGCGTGTGTAGGGCAAGGATGCGGGCGCATGTGTGTGCGCGACGCACCAAACTAGGACCAAGCTGTTGGTGAGATAGACGGGGCGATCGGGTTGATCTGTTGCGGGCTCGGCGCGACCCACGCGGGTACGTGCGCGTCGTGAGCGCGTCCATAGCGTTTTGGATCAGGTGTTGGGACTGGGTGGGGAGCGTGGGTCGTGCCCACTGCTGGCCCAGGGGTATAAGACCCCTGTGGGGATCATTGTAATGGTTGTGGGGTGAGTTTGTGCTCAAGAAAAACATCGTTGCCGCGGCGGGCGTTCGTGCGCCGGGAAACACCATCGTGTTCACTTCTTCTTCTCCTTCCTCCTTTCTACTTCGGTTTGTGGCCAGAGAGAGGAGAGAGAGAGAGAGAGAGAGAGAGAGAGAGAGAGAGAGAGAGAGGTGGAGTGAAGGTGAGCTAGGGCAAGGGCTCAACCCCAGCAGTCTCGACAGTGGACATGTGTTGATGGACGCGCACAGAATGATGCGTTGTCTCACGTCATGGTGGTGTCGGCGACAATTGGGTCTAGCAAGGTCGTTGGTCTCTCCTGAAGTGGAACAACCTAAGATGACGGCGACGGATTCTAGATCGTGCGCATGCGGTGCATATCGAGAGTTTGCTAAACCGGTTGGTACTATCGGCTCGCTATGGGGTGGCTTGATGGAGGCCACCGAATTAGATGATATGCCTTGGCGCAAGATTAGGGTACATTATCAAACTTATAGGTGTAGGGACAGAGATCGTCAAGAAGGTGGCTTTGGATTTATCCATGTATTTGTTTTGCCGAACTCTGTTGAATGCAAAATTTAGTAAAATTGGTTGTATGCATCATTGGCTGCAGAGGCTGGCGGTTTCAACCTTCTTTTCGAGAAAATAAGAAAAAAACACAGGAAAAATTCCTAAAAGACAGAATCCTACAAAAATCTCATGAATTATCTTTGTACCAAGGAGGTCCTGAAAGTGCCATTATTTTCTAAAAAGAAGAAAAATTCATCTAGTATTTAATTCGTATATGACTTCTGAAAAGTACTAAGATGATTATCTATCGACAAGTTGACCATGTGCAACCAAAACTAAAAAAAAACACAAGAAATTTGTAGGAGAAAGAACATACTATGAGAAATTAAGAAAGAATGGCCAAAGGATGACCGGCCTCATATTCAATCTGAAATGCATGAGTGCTGTCGAGGTTAGCACGTTGAGCGAAAACTATAGATCAACATAAGACGAAAATGTAAGCACGTATGTTGAATTGTTGGTATGCCAAAACCACGTACTAGCATTGCAAAGAGTTGCTGCCCTTGTAAGGGAAAGAGGGTCAGTGACAAAGGGCTTGGATGTCTGGATAACTACTACGTGCTATGCAAGGGAAGGGACGCGAGAGTTGCACGTATAGTACAACTTTGTAAATCCACCGAACAGGACCAGATTTTGCAGCGATGGCTATTATCAGTACAATTTTAAACGAGATTTTACCATAACACAAACATCCATCTCCTTTCCAATACACTGTCTACCCTTAAAATTCGCTCAATAATGGAGTAATATCATAAAAGGGCACCATCATCTCGTGGTAACTAGTACAAATTTAGCAAGCCAACGGACAGTGGCCAAACTCCAGAGGAAGGCCACCTGAAAAGCTGCCACCGCCCCACGATCCTCCATGTTCCCACAACTCTCGTCCCATTATAGTTGGGTTTAGAGGGTGCTTGGATACAAGGGACTATTTTTAGTTTAAAAATAATCTCTTTTAGAGGCTAAAGTTTCAAGCACCCCTGACTAAAGAGAGGCTAGGATTAGTCTTAAGGCTAAAATCTTTTAGTCATGGGAAACCTACTAAAATATGTATTAGCTCTCTCTCCTCATTTAATTCCTCTCCTTAGTTCTGGATTGGAGGGTTTGGAGGATAATAAATGCTCAATAACTAGATTTTAGTTTCTTTAGTATTTGGATCCAAGCATGGATGAGACTAGCAAGTTTTAGTCCCACTATTTTTAGTCATGGGACTAAAACGTATCCAAGCATGCTCTTAATCAGGCAGCAAGCTGTGCGCCGATGACATATTATGCCGCTGTTACGACCACGCGGTTCATCTCATCGTCCATTGCCTGGCTGCACATGGCCATTGTCTCTGGCTACACGCTTCCTCCTCCTCGTCACATGAGCTGTGTCCAGTTGTTGCGCACCGCACCGCGCCGAATCCAGTCGCAACGCGGCCGCATCGCGCCGCGCTACCCTTCTCCTCCGCTCCGCTCCGCGTCTTTATTATTTGGCTCGGGGGTTGGGACCGCTTTCTATTTCACCAGTCCCACCCCCGCCGCTTCCCAGCCTCACTTTATCCCTCTCGCCCACCTCCTCCTCTCCTCTCCTCTCGTCACACCGCGCCAGCTAAGGCTTCGCTGTGCGCTCCCCTCCCCCACGCGCATTCATTCCCTCGCCGCCGCCCGCTCCGCGCCGCGCCATGGCCAGCGTTAGGAGCCTCGTGCTGCTCCTCCTGGTGCTCGCCGTCGCGCTGTCCGCCTCCGCCTCGTCCATCGCCGGCGGGGACCACCTGCAGCTCGGCCTCCTCTCCGGCGGCGCTGGCCGCGGGGAGTGCAGGGGCACCGTGGCCGAGTGCGGCGGGGAGGACGCGGAGGGGGAGCTCGGGTCGGCGTCGGCCGAGGCGCACCGCCGCGTGCTGCAGGGGCGCGGCTACATCAGCTACGGCGCGCTGCGCAGGGGCACCGTCCCCTGCAACCGCCGCGGCGCCAGCTACTACAACTGCCGCCCCGGCGCCCAGGCCAACCCCTACCACCGCGGCTGCTCCCGCATCACCCGCTGCCGCGGCTAAGCCACGGATCCGCGCCCAGGGATCACGTCCTCTCGGTTCAAAAATAAGCTGCTTCTCGTGCTGTTCTTTAAGCGGTACCACTAGTATACTACTACTGCTACTATTTATTAGTAAAATTTCTTTGGTTGTTGCCGCTGCTGTGTTGGCCTATTGGGACATTTGTTGCCGTCCTTGTTGTAAAGTATAAGAGATATTTGTGCCTTAATATGAAGAGATATTTGTTATTCTTTGAAGTTTGCATGTCCCTCTTCCCTTCATGTTCTTGGAGTAAGATGATGAACTTGAGCTGCTTTCTTATCTGTATCAAGAGAATGCTTTGCTATTGTTAAATGACTGGTGACGGGAGAAAATTAAATTCTACTACGAGCTTTCATTGTGGCGTTCAGGTGGATCTAGAGAGTAGAACCATCCGCAATTTTCGTGTCTAGATGAAGTGCTATCACCAATCTGTAGATCTTGGCATGGAGGAGGAACATCTATTTTGCTCTTTCTCCTTGCACATCGTTGCTGTTTATTTTTGGGCCGGGGAGGAAGGTAGGTTGGTTGGTTGAGGCAACAGACAAGAGTTAGTGGAGGCCATGTTGCTCACTGCCTCACTTGTCCCTCCTGCCATCTTGAAGCCAATTCCATTTGCGTAGTACTACTACAGTATTACCATAAATCAAACGATGGTGATAATTAACTCAGTTAGTGGAGTACTACTACTAGTGCATCATTTCATTTCGCCAATTACGGGGAGAAGGGAGAAGATTCAGTAATTTTTGCAGTGGTCATGAGCTGCGCAATCGAACCATTCTCTTCTCTGAGCTACTGGGAAATGACTCGAGGTTGAGCTGCGGAATTGAGCCATTCTCTCAGGCTCAGCTACTGTGAAATGACTCGAGGTAGTAGTAGCTGATCATTGAAGTGAAAGGTTTTTGGAATTGGTGCTTTAAAATTAGCAAATGGGGTTAGTTGAAAGGAATAAATGCCGTGTCCTTGGGGAGATGAACTGGCTGGCGATTCTTCTGTCCCTCCCCGCCGCGTGTCCTGCGGACTGTTGTTTATCGAGAGGAATAAATGGTGGCCTGCATCTGCATGCCTGTCTGCCAAGATTACCCGTAATCAAAGCCTTGGATCCGTGGAACAATCGTATTTTATTCTGCTGGTGCTTGAGTGCCGTGTTGCGAAAAAATAGTTCTACTCTCCTGATCACGGCGGGCCAAACGGGCCGGCCACGAGCACGCCCGCACGGCCTGCCATGATGGGCCAGGCATGGCACGGGACGTGCTGCGTAGGGCCGTGCCTGGGCCTAGAGGCTGGGCATGCGGGCCAGCACGGCACAACTTATATATTTTTTAATGTTTTTTCATATATATATATATATATATATATATATATATATATATATATATATATATATATATAGTGATACTATTCTAATCCTGGGATCAAAATAACTATTTGGATCACATCACACCTATATAGGGCGACGGAGGTCCTCCCGAACTCCCGAGAAAAAAAAATTGAAAATCCTGTCCTCCCTCCCGCAACCTCCCTCCTTCCCCACGTTCCCCTCAACCTCCCCCGATCTAGCCGCCCCACCCCGCGCCGCCTCCTACCTCGCCCACCCCGCGGGCCGCCGCCACAGCCCCACCCCGCATCGCCTCCTACCTCGCGCACCGCGGACCGCCATCGCCGCCTCACCCCGCGCCGCCTCCTACCTTGCCTACCCCACGCGCGGCCGCCGCCGCCCTACCCTGCTCCGCCACCATGGATCCCGGCCGGTCGGCTTCCCCCGAGCACCCCACCTCCTTGCTATCCCTACCACCGCCGAAGCTGCACCCCACCTCCAACCGCATCGCCAGCAACCACAGACCCTCTCCCAATCGGCCTCCAACCACCTCGCTCCCCCCTGCACCGTCGGCAAGGCTTCCTCCCCCCCCCTTGTTTCTCGTCCGGATCCGCTGCCCGTCCACGGGTCTGGCCAAACCGCGCTGCCGGCCGTGGATCCGCCGCCGGGACCAATCCCGACGCTACCTGCCTCCACCACGCACCGGTGCCCCACTGAACTCTGACCACGACGACGAACACCGATGTTGCAGGTATTTCCTCTCCCTCCCTCTCCCTGATCTCTCTCTGTCTTCAATAATCTCTGTCTCTTCTTTAGGATTTGAACTTCTTTGAATTTGCCCAAAAAATTAACTACAAAAAAATGTTTCTGTATTGGCTTATGGGGTCTGAACTTCAGGTCTCCGCTCTTTGACTGAGTGAAGCTCTAGGTGAGCAGCGACAACAAGGGAAGCACAGCTGAAAATGGAGCCCACGCTCATGCACACCTCTCTCCACAAGCTCGTCGCAGCCACCGCATGAGCTTCCTCTCGTCAGCGGCCCAACCGCCATCGCCGCCAGTGTGTTGCCTCAACCCGTGGTTTCTCTGTTCTGGCCATGTGCGCCCGTTCAACAAACCCGCCTACCGCAGTCCAACTCTAATGTCCAACATCTTACCATATGGCCAAACATCTTATCATATGGCCAAAACATGTCAAAATATGTTTTTCTTGTGTACAAACAGCGATGGTTTTGTTATCTTTTGTGTCCGTTTAATTTTTGTGAGAAGTTCACGCTAATATAACATCATGTCGTTGTATGAGAAGACTCATGATGATTTCATTTTCAGAAACTTTCAGAAAATAACTACATAGAGAAGTTCATGTTTTAGACATTCCGAAGTTCAAGTGTACTACATACAGAAGAAACTCATATATTTTCACGTAACTGAGATAAAGTTTAGATTGATAATTGTCTGAAATGCATGTACTACGCGGTGTGCATTTGTATGAAAAAGAAATCTAATATATTTTCCCGTCAATCAAATAAAAGAGCCGTTCAATATTTGGACCAAAAAAACATGTTATTTTCATTTTTAAATACCCCAAGAAGGTCAAATTAAGTAAATAGAGCAGTTCAGAAATAGTTTATAAAAAGGATTATCTTTCTTTCTAGGAAGAACCTAGAAGTGCAAATTAAAATAATGAAGCGGTCAAATATTCATTTACACACAAGGTTCAATGCTTGTTACAAACCCAAAGAAGGTAATTAAAAAAAAGCATCTCAAACAATTTTATAAAAAATATTTTCTCTGTTAAAATAAACCTAGAAGTTAAAAGTTTGAAACGGAGCGGCTCGATGTCTATCAAAAAGTAGGATTTTTTCCGTTACTAAAAGAAATAAAACAAGGAAGTCCAATTTAAAAAAATGGAGAAGTTCAATGATTATAGAAAACTTAGATTTTCCTCATTATTAAAAGAATGGAAATTAGAAGTTTAAAAATTAAATAACAAGAAGTTCAACTTTTAAAAATAGAGCGCTTCAAAATTTCATAAAAAAGATTAAGAAAAAAACTAGGAAGTCCATATTAAAAAGATGGAGAAGTTCGATGATTATAGAGAACTCGGATTTTCCTCGTTATTAAAGAGTGGAGACAAGAAGTTCAAAAATAAAATAACAAGAAGTTCAACTTTTAAAAATAGAGCGCTTCAAAATTCATAAAAAAGGGATTAAGAAATTCAGTTTAATATTTATAAAAAACTTAGATATTTTCACGTAACCGAGAGAAGTTCAGATTGATAACTGCTAGAAGTTCACGTACTACACGGTGTGCATTTCGTATTAAAAAAAAGAACAAAAAAACAAAGGCTAAAAGTTTTGTTGTTATAAGTTCAAGTCCTTCGTCGAAGAAAGTCAAAAAAATTATTGTGAGAGAGGTTTGTATAAAAGAAATATCATTTGTCTAGCACTGGCGAATGGATGAGAAAATTATAAAAGAAAATACGTCACAGAAGTTCAACGTGGAAAAAACAGGAAGTTCAAGTACTACAGTGAATGAATTTCAAAAGGAAAACTTTTAAAATCCTCGCGAGTATGAAAAAAGATCAACACGGGAAAGTTGCGTGTTTACAGCAGCTTTCCACCGATATATCACTTGCTCAATTCCGGTGAGTGGATGGAGAGCTACGAGCAGTGGATGGAGAGCCACGAGCAAAAAAAAGCACGTGAAAAAAGAGTGAAGTTCAAGGTTTCATACCGAGAAGTTCAGGTACTTCACGCGATGCATTTTTCACGAATCTGTTTCGCGATAAAGGCAGAATGAATGATCTCACCATTTTCCAAATTACTTGAAAACGACAGGGAATCACAGAAAACCATTAACATGAAAAAGTTTCGCATTTCCTTAGCTTTTCAACGGTATATTATTTGCCCCATTCCGATTAAGTTTGTGGAAATTAAAGCGAAAATACGTTTTTAGCCATTTTGAAAACTGACATAAAACAGTAAGGAATTGGGAGAAATAATATATACCAAAAAGTTTCGCATTTCCTCAAGCTTTCCAACGCCATATCATTTGTTGCATTCGGACATAGGGTTAAAAAATAGATAGAAAATACGAACTCGGTGAAACTTGTACCGTTTTCTAAATCACTTTTAAACCGTTCAGAATTAGAAAAAAGTTTCTACATGAAAAAGTAGCGCATTTTCGTGAGCTTTCCAACGCCATATCATGTGCCTCAATTGGTTTAGCCATTTAGAAATAACATCAAAAATATGAACTCGGCTGTTCGGTTTGTGAAATTTTACGATTTTCTAAATTACTTTTTAACCGTAGGGAATTAGAGAAAACTTTCAATATGTGGAAGGAGCGGTTTTGCAGCAGCTTTCCAAAGCCATATTAATTGCCTCATTCAGCTACTACGCTGAATGAATTTCAGATGAAAAACTTTTAAAATCGTTGCGAGTATGAAAAAATGATCAACACTGGAAAATTGCGTGTTTACAGCAGCTTTCCATCGGTATATCACTTGCTCAATTCCGGTGAGTGGATGGAGAGCTAAGAGCAGTGGATAGAGATATACGAGCAAAAAAGCACGTGAAAAACAGAATGAAGTTCAAGTACACGTGCCGAGAAGTTCATGTTCTTCACGCGATGCATTTTCGAAGAATCAGTTTCGCGATAAAGGCAGAACAAATGATCTCATCATTTTCACAATTACTTGAAAACGTCTAGGAATCAGAGAAAACCATCAACATGAAAAAGTTTCACAATTTTTGTAGCTTTTCAGCGGTATATTATTTGCCCTATTTCGATAAAGTATGTAGAAATTATGCCAAAAATACGTTTTTAGCCATTTTTCTAATTTGACTTAAAACTGTAAGGAATTAGGAGAAACAATATATACGAAAAAGTTTTGCATTTGCTCAAGCTTTCCAACGCCGTATTATTTGTTGCATTCGGCCGTACGGTTAAAAAATTATCTCGAAAATACGAACTCGGTGGAACTTGTACCGTTTTCTGAATTGCTTTTAAACCATTCCAAATTAGAAAATACTTTTAACATGAAAAAGTAGCGCATTTTCACAATGTTTCCAATGCCATATCATTTGCCTCAAATGGATTAGCCGTTTAGAAATTACATTGAAAATACAAACTCGGCTGTTCGATTTGCGAAATTTTACGATTTTCAAAATTACTCTTTATCTATAGGGAATTAGAGAAAACTTTAATCATGTCGAAGGAGCAGTTTTGCAGCAGCTTTCCAATGCTATATTATTTACCTCATTCCGATAAACGGTTTAGAAATGCGATCGAAAATACGATTCACCTTTTTTGTATGAAGAAAAAACGGTTTTCAAAACTGCTCTTAAACCGCTTACATTTTGCCAAAAATTTAACTTGGATCATGATATTGGTGTCCATAGCTTTCCAACGGTATATCGCAAGCCCCATTTGGACACTTTTTAGCTGAAGTTCAACCCAGTACAGAGGGAAGTTCAGGCGCGTTACTCAGGCAGTTCAGGTTGTGATCAGAATATTATTCTGATCCCGTGAACAGAATAGTGTTTATGTGTGTATATAGCCGGTCTATTCCGCTAATATTAGCGGAACTGTTATTCTGCTAGCAGTTCCGAACTGCACGCTCAACGGAAGCGCACTGCATCTTACTGTCGGTGAGCACTGCAATGCTTTACCAGAGAACTGCTTCATTTTTTGGTGGTCCGCCCGTGTATTCTGTGTGGAATCGGGTGTTGTGGGATGATTTAATTTGTTTTTGGATGCCAATTGACCTTTATTATTTGTAATTTACAGGAAAATTGACTAAAATTTAGGCAAATCAAGCGATTTGGCGGACGAGCTTTCTCTGTTCGTTCGTCTTCGCGTCGGATGCGACTTTTTCATGCTCGGACGTTGTGTGTTAGTAGGAATCCTTTGATTTGTTCGTTTAATCGCTCCATTTACTCTACAATTTGTGTAATTTTTAGGAGTTACTTTTCAATTTCTGCGAATTCGATTGTGTGGTCGTGTGAGCTTCGTCCGCTCCTTTTGTAACATCCCAAATTTTCAATTTGGAATGTTATACATTAGATCATCATGCATATCATATTTTCTTGCATTTTGTTGATCCTAGAAATTTCACGCAACTCAAGGACCCTCGGAGAGAGTTGGAGATTTCGAAATTTTCGTATTTGAGTTCTCTCAAAACTATGAAAAGAGGATCATTGGATTTATTTATTTAATCTTCAAATATTTTTCCAATATCAAAAATAAGAGAGGGAATAATATGACTTTCCCAAAATTTAGGAAAAATGAAGATTTAATAAATAAATCAAATTTTGGATTTTTCTCGGAGTTTATTGCCTTAGGGAAAAATGCGTGTTTTCAAAAATTGCATTTTAGGCCCCGAGTAAAAGTTCATTTTGTTCGACTCATTTTTAGGAGTCGGGGAAAGTTTACTTTATTAATTTTAGAGTTCGTTTAGATTTTTTTTCTGTATTTTTCTGCGCGCGAAACCGATTTTTTTTAAAAGAGAGCCGCAGCGCCTTGGGCCAAAGGCCCAAGCCACCAAGCCAGCCGGCTGGCCAGGAGGCCAAGGCCATCGCTAGCGCCGCCGCGCCAGGGAGCCAGCGCCCCGGTTTCCTTTTCTTTTACAAATCCTAGTAGGATTTGGACCCGTTTCGTTATTCCGTTTTTTGTTCCTAGGATTCCTAATCCTACTCTAATTCTTGTCCCCTACTCCAAGCAAAAACCCTCCCCTCCCCAATATAAATACCCAAGCACCCCCCCTCTAACACATCAAACCAACACCTCTCCTCTCCTCTGCTCCGCAGCAGCAGCGCCGCCGCCCTACACCGCCGCCGCCGCCACCCAGCGCCGCCACCCCTCACCAGCGCCGCCGCCCTACACCGCCGCTGCCGCCACCCAGCGCCGCCGCCCCTCACCAGCGCCGCTGCCGCTTGCCACCGCCGCCGCCAAGTGCCGCCGCCGCCACCCAATGCCGCCGCCGCCGGAGCCCCTCGCCTCTTCGAGGTACTAGCCCCGCGCCGCGTCACCTTTTCTTTTCCTCGGTTCGGTTTTTCGTAAATCGTTCCGGTTTCCATTCCGGTTTTCTAGATCGGTTTTTCGTTTCGGTTTTCTTTCCGAAACCCTAGATCGGTTTTTCTCGCCGGTTTTTCTTTCCAGTTTTGTTTAGCAAGCGTTCGCCGGACCGTTCGTCCTAACGAACGTGATCACCTGTTTGCTTCGGTTAATGAACGTCCGTTCGTTCAACCATTCGTCATTTTCTTTCTCATCGGATTTATTCCGCTATTTTTCTGATAGCGATTTCAGATCCGATTTTCTTTCTAGTCTATCTTCTCGCTCGTTTATCGGAATCAGGTGATTCAAACGCCTGGAGTTTCATCTCAAAACCGCCGTTCCGACTAATCAACTTAAATAAAGTTTTGCTACTGTAAAATTTGACTTAGTTTCAACTTGCTAGAACCGAGTTGTTTTCTTTCATCGTTTGACTTTCGTTGCTTTATTTGATTCGATTCTTTTTGCAACCAGGGTTCTTAAGTTGAACTTTCTGGTTAGATCTTTTATTCGAGATTTACCTATGCATTAGATGAGTACTTATTGTATGCTTGTTGTTTGTCTGCGATAGATCACCCGAAGTGCGCCGCTTGTTACTTCGAGTCTCTAGGTTTCGCGAATCATCAACAAGGCAAGTAACACTTGATCATATCTTTTCTACTACCCAGTTTTTATGCATTAGATCAATCCTCAAACATTGCATGATTAGGATCTAATTAAATTGTGGGATGGGAAGTAGATGAGGTAGTACCTATTACCTGTATTACTTATGAAACCTTTGGGAGTTACTTCTACGTTTGCTTATTATGCCATGCTATGCTTGTAGACGTGGATTGGGTGAGTGAATATCCATGACAGATGTGAGATTGTTATTAGTGGTTTATCTAAGGTGGCAACTTAAATACACATCTGGGTGGATTGAGGCACCTGTTTTCTAGCAGGACTTGCCTGTATTTCTTCGGACCGCCACCCAGGCTCAAAGGGATCATAAGATAATTCATACTAGTAACTTACGTGTGCAGCCACAAGCCATTATGGGCTCTGGCATAGTTGACTAAGTCGTGCGAACTCTTATAGTGGTGGACTAGCAGATGTAGGGGATGTAGGTGTACCGGTCCACCCATCGTAAGGTGCTAGCACTTCTGAAAGACTATGTCTCGGTCATCCGTTTCTTAAACACCATGTAGTGCGAGAAACCAAGCGGAGGCGATCGAGTCTTGTGGGGAAAAGTGCGCAAACCTCTGCAGAGTGTACAAACTAATCATGATTAGCCGTGTCCCCGGTTATGGACGTCTTGAGTATCTAGTACTTGGATTATCCTGTTGAATCTCAACATGTTACTTCTAATTAATATTGTTGGGTTTTAAATGAGTACTTTTAATTGGGATTGAGGATGCTGTCAACCATTCTCAATGTGTCAGGACCCCGATCCTAAGTCACACCGATCTAGCATGTAACACATCATATCACTTTGCGGCCTCACGCACGGTATTCCCACGGGTGCCGCCTTACCTGGCCCAGGACCGTTTGCGCATTTTGGCTCATGTATATGATAGTGTCGCTAGCATCCATATGACAAAGGACCCGGGCTGACATGGCTAGTCGTAAACCCAAAGTGGCACAGACTTACAGGGACAGGCATCCATGACCCAGCATCGAACGTGTCGGTCATCAGCGAGTGAATCCAGGCTGTAGCACTAGGCTAGCAGGACTCCGGTGAACCGGGCTGTAGCGGGCTAACAGGACTCCGGTATTCATCGCGTGACATTTCCCCGAAGGGACAGACACAGGAACGAAGAAGGACACATGCCGGCCATCCTAAGTGTTCCGGAGCAGTAGCAAGCTACCATGGCTCGGTGGAAACACTAGGAGACATTTCCCGGTAAGAGAGGCTACTAAAGATAAACAACTAGATGGTCAGATCCCAACATACCAAGCATTTCAATAACATACACACAATATGCTCGATATGTGCAAATACAACATGGCATCACAACATGACTCTACGACTCAAGTAATTTATTCATTAGGCTCCGAGGAGCGAGATATTACAAACAGGGGTCTCACGACCCAACATCAGAGCATACAAATCAAAGCACAAGCGGAAGCTATCATGTCTGAGTACAGACATCTATAAATGAAAAAGGCTGAGAAGCCTGACTATCTATCAGATCCTGCCGAGGGCACAAGATCATAGCTGAGGTAACAAGCTAAACATCGAAGTCCACGTGGAACTACTAGCGAGACCGAAGTCTCTCTGCAAAAACATAAAATAGGCAAACGTGAGTACAAATGTACCCAGCAAGACTTACATCAGAACTAACTACATATGCATCATTATCAACAAAGGGGATGGTGGGGTTTAACTGCAGCAAGCCAGCTTTGACTCGGTGGCTAACCTAAACTACGACTGCAAGTAACTCTTTTGAGGTGGCGCACACGAGTCCACATATTCACCATATCAATACACCACTATGGATCCGCTCCCGTCTCCCTACGAGAACGCCATCCATAGCACTCACGCTTATCTTGCGTATTTTAGAGTATCCACTTTCACTTGTCTATGAACTGATATAAGCAGCCCAGAAGTCCTTTTCCGCGGACACGGCTATTCGAATAGATGATGTTAACCCTGCAGGGGTGTACTTCTTCACACACGCTCTCACCACTTACCGCCGTTTACACGACATGTACTCGGCAACCTTCAAGCGGAAGACCAACGTGGGTGTCGGCCACGGCCTACCTAAACACTCAAGTCTCTAGTCCAGGTTTATCGCCTATTCGGGTTCCATCCATGAGGAGATCCGGCCGGAGTTTCGCTCACAGCCCCAAACGATGTGAACAGGGTTCCCGAGACACCAAACGGGCGCCCGGTACACCGTGCCACGTGCCTACCGCATCACAGCCCACCCTACGGTCAGTGCTGCGCATGGCCTCCAGCATACTACAAACACCAGAAACTACTTGCAACTCCTGGACAGAGGACAAGGGTGATTAAGAAGCCGAGAGGGTCCATTGGTTTCGGGCCCAATGCGTGGTAGTAGCTGAATCATGGATCACAAACACAGAACTCAGTTCCTGAGGACGGCTGCAATGAGACAACCCACCATGTACTCCTACATGGCCTCTCACCGCTACCTTTACCAAATCGTGTTCACACACTTAGCTCACGCACAGTAGGACATAATCACACACCTCTGATTCATCCCCGATGAATCAGACCCGACTCAACTCTAAGCAGTAGCAGGCATGACAAACAAGCATGAATGAGTAGGCACAACAGGGCTCAAACAACTCCTACTCATGCTAGTGGGTTTCATCTATTTACTGTGGAATGACAGGTCATGCAAAGGATAAAGGGGTTCAGCTACCGCAGCAAGTAACAGATGAATCGTTGTTGTCCTAATGCAGTAAAAGAGAGCAGGAGCGAGAGAGTGGGATTTTATCGGAATGAACAAGGGGGTTTTGCTTGCCTGGCACTTCTGAAGATAACATTGAGTCTTCATCAGTGTCAACGATCACAACGTCGGAACATCGTCTACCGAGGGGGAACAACACCGGCAAACACAGAAGAAACACGATCAATGCAATGCACAATATGATGCATGCTATGACATGGCAATATGAATGTGTTTAGAGCTAATGCAACTAGCAACAGATTAAATGAAGTTGGTTTGAATCCAAGATTCAAATTCCAACTCCATATATGATTATTTAAATGCCCTTTAATTGTTTTGTCCAAAACAGAGGACAAACATTGTTCAAACATGCATGAAAATGGTACAGATGGATTCCTTGAATTTTTCTGATAATTTTTCATATATAAATTATTTAATTTGGAGTTACGGTTAATTTTCTATGATTTATTGAAGTTTTAGGCATTTTCTGGAATTTCCTGAATAATAATAAATCCAGTAAATGATTTAACTGCGTCAGCCTGACGCCAGCATGACGTCAGCGAGTCAACGGCCAGGTCTAGGTCAAACCTGACGTGCGGGGTCCACACGTCAGTGTCACAGGAGCTAATCCCGGTCAAACCCAGCGCTGACTGGGGTTTGACCAGGGGTGGGGCCTACTGTCAGTGGCTGTAGGTGGTTTAGTTAGTTGGATTAGCTCCTAATGACAAAGCCACGTCAGCTAGTGACGCCGGCGACCACGGCGACGGCGAGACCTCGCCGGAGTTGCTCGGGACGGCGCTACAGGGCACCGCTTTGCTCGGGGTTTGCGGCTACAGCGAGCTGGAAGACTCGCGCATCCAGTGGTGGTGGCGGCAGCAACTGCGGTGGTCGGAATCAACGGCGGCGACCAAATCGGCGGCGGCCGGAGTTCGGGTGCGGTCGGGTTCGGCGCTGCTGCTCACAAGCGAGGGAGCTGAGGCGCTGAAGGGGCTCTACGGGTCGCGGCAAGCACAACGGGTGCACGCCCGTGACCAAATGGTCACCGGGGTTTTGCCGGAGTCGAGCTCGCGCGGCGGTGGTTTTCGGCCTTGATGGAATCGGCGGCCAGAGCAAGCAAAAGGGAACGGGGGTAGGGGTGAACGATGGCGGGGCTTACAGGGGGTCGATTGGAGGCCCAGCGGCTCGGGGGAGACATCGGAGGTGGCGAGCGGGCGCCGGCGATCTCGGGCGGCCGGAGATGGGGGAGACGGCGTGGGCGGCGATGCAGGGCTCCCGCAGTCGAACGGGCTGGCGTAGACGATGCAGGAGACGACGGCGGTTCTTCTGGGCTTATCGACAGGGCGAGGGGTGGCCGGTGGCCACGGTGGTTGCGAGCGATGTCGGCGGAGGCTCTCGGTCATGGGGGGGGGAGCAGAGGAGCGAGGGGGAGGGAGGTCCAGAGAGCGAGGGAGAAGTGAGAGGGGGGTCGGGGAGGCGCGTGGCATCACCGGGGCGTCGAGGAGGAGCCAGGCAGGCTGGGAGGGAGGAGGTGGCCGGGGCGCGTGGCCGCGCGCGCCACCGAGCAGCTTCGGGGCGAGGGGAGGAAGATGACAGGGGGAGAAGCGGCGGTGGGCTGGGCCGCTGGAGGAGCTGGGCCAGGTGGGCTGAGAGGCGAGCGCCAGGTAAGTTTTCTCTCCTCTCTGCTTTTATTTCTATTTAATTCTGTTTTTCTATTTTCTGTAGTTTGTTTTGATTTGATTTAAAAATATCAAATCATTTTATAAAATCCTGGAAACAATTATGGGTGCTTTCTGAATTATTTCAGTGACCCTTAACAATTTCCAACATTTATTTGAACATTTAAATTATTTATAGTATTTAAATGCCCAAGGTCAAATACAATAGGATTTAATTCAAAAATCCAGAATGGCCTAGAAATATGTGCATCATTGTTGGCAGGGGTTTTCACCTTTAACAAAAATAATGAACTTTCCTAAAGGGCATTCTGGGTTTATTGAAAATATTTTTATTTTGATCCTAATTGCATTTTATTTAGTGCTAGGGTTTGTCATCCCCAGTTCAAGTTTCATGAACTTTAAACATGATGCATGAATGCCTTAATGCAACTAATGACAAACAAATTCTAGGGCTGTGACAACTCACCCCCACTAAACAAAAATCTCGTCCCGAGATTCAAGCGTAGGGTAAGGTGAAGGGGAAACGCAAACTAGCACGATCTTCAGGATCCAGGTTGCACTTCAATTGAACGTTGATTCGTTCACCATCATTGTCTCGAAGTCTCGCCTTGAGAACTCCAACTATCATGACAACGAGGGGAAAGGAAAGACCCTAAAAGAATTGTTCTTCTCGAAGGTCGAACAACTCAGGATTAACTCTCGGAATGAGACATAGCAACATCTCTCGAGCTGAGAGACGAAGCACACCTCTAGCAGAATGGAGTGGAACAGATGACGAGGGTTCACTAGGTAGACAACAATTCCTCACCTAAGAGGGTGGTGAACGGTTGTCAACGTAGCGAGGAGTTAAGTTGACATGACACCATAATGATGCACCTTAGGGAAGGTGACTCGAAGATATATCCCCTTAAGTGGCAAAAAGAATTACCTTTGATTCAGAGATCATTGAATCTCTTTAAACCAGCCTAAGGCAATTCTCGAGCGATCGTTTGGAGGGGGTCGGTAGAATGGCATACTCGGACTTGGATGATGTGGATTACCTTGTTGAAGACAACGTAATGGATGAATTTGCTTACCACCGGAAATGGAAGAGACCCATGGTAGAATGGCACATTGGCGGTGCAAGCTGGGAACAGAATGCAAATGCTGGGAATGATTCTGATAACTGGGGGAAGAACCCAACAATAGAGAGTGAATTCACTGTTTGAAAAGTTATAGCATAACCGAGGAAACTGAGAGCAAACCCAGTTAGTGCTGATGATAACACCTAGCGCTTGTGCGTGCTCTCAAGAACTTGAGCATTTCCACAATCATCAAGGTTTTACCAACATCCGTGTCAAGGGTCCAGTAACACAACTCACTACCATGATGAATGGTGTTGGAGGATGCAGATGCAAAGGAAGATAACACCTTCTTAGATTTCACCTTAACAAGGCCAAGGGGACGAAATCTGGATGATCGACCGAGAGACATTTAGCACTCCGCCTCTAATGTTCTCCTTGATGTGCTAGTGTATCCCATCCCATGGTTTGATATCTAGAACATCAAGTAAAAGGTCGGACTTCGGAACACAAAAATCATAAGGCACAACTAGGGAGTAAATCCTACGAAGTCCTTATGGGAAGGTGGCCAACTTCCTCAATCAAGATACTATAATAATGGGTCTTCCGGCTGGTTGTGTTGGCCACGACATCCACCTTACCGGTTATCGAGGGACCAATATTATAGTTCTTGGAAAATGTTCCAACCATCATATCTGCCTGAGATTCAGATCTGGTTGGTGTCAGGATATTCCAGACTCATCGAGCCTAGGAAGATAAATGAAAGTTTGCAACACAATTCGACGAGATAACGTTGCGAGATTCTCGGGAAATGAACTACGATAGCAAGCTCCAAAACATGAGCTGGTTCTGCTACACATGTGTGAACACGATGTCCTAGACAAGCATGACCACGTGGTAGTCTTACAATAAAACACTACCGAGTACAGGAGGGGGAACCATCAACGAGGGTATCGAAGTCCTTACATAAGTCCGGATTAGCTCTTATGAAGGAACTCCTTCTCCTTGAACAAATCAATCAGTGGCTTGGTGTGCTAGGGACACATATAGAATGGAGGTTGCAAGTCTCCGAACCACAGAATACTTCGCACGTATGAATGACTGATTTGGGATGATTCCAAAGGAAAGAACATTGACTTTCTCGAATCCACGGCGGCAACTTGCATCAAATGCACATGAACTGGAGGAAGTCACTTCTTACTTCCGAAAATATGCTTCATGAACTAGGATGAAGAAAATGCTTTCAAAAGTTTCCAACACTAGGTTGATGTTCAACATGATTCATGGGGGGAGACAAAATGCTACTGATGGGCTCAACAGCAACTCATCGTAATTTCCATATCACTGGGCTTCGACCATCATGTGAACACGGTGATAGCATTGGTCAGACCAAATATGTAATGGTGTATGCTCGAGGGATCAACCACGAGTAAGACAACATTACGAGCATCGTTGGTACTGATTTGATTTGACGATAGCCCACACTCAAATCAAAGGATTGATAAGACAATAGGTCCAGCAACTGATCACAGGGACCAATCAATGAAGATATCATCTTTCTTCAACACACACTACACAAGAATATCCCTTTGGAAAAATGAACTAAGTTAGGCAAGCTTTTATCTTCCAACTCTCCAAGTTGTTGTCTAGCTTAACCAACTAGCTCCGGGATATCCAACACAGATTCTTGGAGAAAGGGTGGTTCACAAGAAATCGACTTGATCACGAGCTCAACATAGCAGTCAGGGGACAACCTGGTAATACTTCCGAGAAGATATTCGGAAAATCACGAACCACCGGTATGTTACTAAGCTCGAGAACAATCTCGCTTTTGAGGGCAAGACGATATGATCAAATGAGTGAGGACTTGACAAGATCCTAACTCATCAATCGAAGGGTGCACCGAAATAAGAACTAGATAGCACGATCAGTCTTAGGGTGACGATTCAATAATCAATACGCTAAGAATGAGGTTATCGTCCATTTAACTACCAAGCAACAGAGTTGCTAGCAGTATTGATTTCACACGCCACGATTCACTTGTCGGCATTCTGGTTACAATAACACAGGAATCGAGGGATGAACAATGATGGCAAGAAGTATCACTGTACCAAGAGTTCATAGGATGGTGTGCAATTCCTATAACAATCCCGATATAAAGGTGGTAATACTTCAGGGTAGAATAGAATCAAAAGCTGGACTGGCATTTTGATTTGCGGAGCATGACTACCTTGACCCAATCCTAGATATGGATGAGGTACTGGAGTTCATTTCTCCTAGTCATTCTGTAATAGAATGGCTTGATGGACCACAAGAGTAATAGGTATCGATGAACGATTGGACGCATACTCTTGACTATCAATTGATAGACGAAGGTCAGTAGACAGCTAAAGAGGGACAACTCAAAGGAACATATAACTTTCTGAGTTGTGGATGCATAGATTAGTATGTCGAACCAAGTTCAACAAGTTTCTTCCGAATAACCCATGCAGAAAAGTAGAACTGGCAGAGTCACAATATATAATGGAGAACTCATCGAGAGCACTCTTGTTGTCATCTTTTGGTTCAGAAGAACTTCTGCCAAGAATGGTTCATGGTAATTGGAAGAAGGATGTACCACGAACCTCGAGAACTATCGCAAAGGTTACTAATATCCTAAAGGAACTAGCAAACACTATCAACATGAGGTAAGTAGGGTGAGTCTCGGGTTCAAAACCCAGGAGTAGAATACCTACTACTAAGTGGCATCATGGGATGCTTTCGAGGATAAAGGCCAGAATCATCACACTGGGACACAAATCATGGCTAAATTACTAGATGATCCCCTAAGACACCTAGGGTCATAATAATATCTCCAACAAATATGTCAAGGCAACAGAGTACCTCAACTCACCGATTAGTGTGGTTAATCTGGCCCAAAGGAACATCGAAACGGGAGGAAGGAATTTGCAAATGCATCAGACTGTTTAGAAACCTGGGATGACTCGGACAGCATAACGGCTGTAAATGCTCAGAAAAGATTTGAGACATACTACAAAATGGTGGCATAACCACTCAGAAGTACAATATCAAGGTTCCGAGATCAACAATTAACATACGGAAGTAGTATAAACTGAACTGAGACTTAAATCCAACAATCTTATAAGTCTACTGATTAGTAACACGTGATCCTAATAGAAAGAAGAGATAGCCTAGTTCTTAATCCCTGTAGAAGAGAAGATGATGACTCAGATCAGAAGGGCATAAAGTATAAGGAGTAAAAAGAGCCTTACATTCCATCCCACAATCAATTCCCTTATATAACTAAAGAATTTCTAGACTCAACTTCGACCAGTTTGGCTTGGTAATCCTACAGGCAGTCATGCTCTGATACCAACGCTGTCAGGACCCCGATCCTAAGTCACACCGATCTAGCATGTAACACATCATATCACTTTGCGGCCTCACGCACGGTATTCCCACGGGTGCCACCTTACCTGGCCCGGGACCGTTTGCGCCTTTTGGCTCACGTATATGATAGTGTCGCTAGCATCCATATGACAAACGACCCGGGCTGACATGGCTAGTCGTAAACCCAAAGTGGCACAGACTTACAGGGACAGGCATCCATGACCCAGCATCGAACGTGTCGGTCATCAGCGAGTGAATCCAGGCTGTAGCACTAGGCTAGCAGGACTCCGGTGAACCGGGCTGTAGCGGGCTAACAGGACTCCGGTATTCATCGCGTGACATTTCCCCGAAGGGACAGACACAGGAACGAAGAAGGACACATGCCGGCCAGCCTAAGTGTTCCGGAGCAGTAGCAAGCTACCATGGCTCGGTGGAAACACTAGGAGACATTTCCCGGTAAGAGAGGCTACTAAAGATAAACAACTAGATGGTCAGATCCCACACATACCAAGCATTTCAATAACATACACACAATATGCTCGATATGTGCAAATACAACATGGCATCACAACATGACTCTACGACTCAAGTAATTTATTCATTAGGCTCCGAGGAGCGAGATATTACAAACAGGGGTCTCACGACCCAACATTCAGAGCATACAAATCAAAGCACAAGCGGAAGCTATCATGTCTGAGTACAGACATCTATAAATGAAAAAGGCTGAGAAGCCTGACTATCTATCAGATCCTGCCGAGGGCACAAGATCGTAGCTGAGGTAACAAGCTAAACATCGAAGTCCACGTGGAACTACTAGCGAGACCGAAGTCTCTCTGCAAAAACATAAAATAGGCAAACGTGAGTACAAATGTACCCAGCAAGACTTACATCAGAACTAACTACATATGCATCATTATCAACAAAGGGGATGGTGGGGTTTAACTGCAGCAAGCCAGCTTTGACTCGGTGGCTAACCTAAACTACGACTGCAAGTAACTCTTTTGAGGTGGCGCACACGAGTCCACATATTCACCATATCAATACACCACTATGGATCCGCTCCCGTCTCCCTACGAGAACGCCATCCATAGCACTCACGCTTATCTTGCGTATTTTAGAGTATCCACTTTCACTTGTCTATGAACTGATATAAGCAACCCAGAAGTCCTTTTCCGCGGACACGGCTATTCGAATAGATGATGTTAACCCTGCAGGGGTGTACTTCTTCACACACGCTCTCACCACTTACCGCCGTTTACACGACATGTACTCGGCAACCTTCAAGCGGAAGCCCAACGTGGGTGTCGGCCACGGCCTACCTAAACACTCAAGTCTCTAGTCCAGGTTTATCGCCTATTCGGGTTCCATCCATGAGGAGATCCGGCCGGAGTTTTCGCTCACAGCCCCAAACGATGTGAACAGGGTTCCCGAGACACCAAACGGGCGCCCGGTACACCGTGCCACGTGCCTACCGCATCACAGCCCACCCCTACGGTCAGCACTGCGCACGGCCTCCAGCATACTACAAACACCAGAAACTACTTGCAACTCCTGGACAGAGGACAAGGGTGATTAAGAAGCCGAGAGGGTCCATTGGTTTCGGGCCCAATGCGTGGTAGTAGCTGAATCATGGATCACAAACACAGAACTCAGTTCCTGAGGACGGCTGCAATGAGACAACCCACCATGTACTCCTACATGGCCTCTCACCGCTACCTTTACCAAATCGTGTTCACACACTTAGCTCACACACAGTAGGACATGTTCACACACCTCTGATTCATCCCCGATGAATCAGACCTGACTCAACTCTAAGCAGTAGCAGGCATGACAAACAAGCATGAATGAGTAGGCACAACAGGGCTCAAACAACTCCTACTCATGCTAGTGGGTTTCATCTATTTACTGTGGCAATGACAGGTCATGCAAAGGATAAAGGGGTTCAGCTACCGCAGCAAGTAACAGATGAATCGTTGTTGTCCTAATGCAGTAAAAGAGAGCAGGAGCGAGAGAGTGGGATTTTATCGGAATGAACAAGGGGGTTTTGCTTGCCTGGCACTTCTGAAGATAACATTGAGTCTTCATCAGTGTCAACGATCACAACGTCGGAACATCGTCTACCGAGGGGGAACAACACCGGCAAACACAGAAGAAACACGATCAATGCAATGCACAATATGATGCATGCTATGACATGGCAATATGAATGTGTTTAGAGCTAATGCAACTAGCAACAGATTAAATGAAGTTGGTTTGAATCCAAGATTCAAATTCCAACTCCATATATGATTATTTAAATGCCCTTTAATTGTTTTGTCCAAAATAGAGGACAAACATTGTTCAAACATGCAAGAAAATGGTACAGATGGATTCCTTGAATTTTTCTGATAATTTTTCATATATAAATTATTTAATTTGGAGTTACGGTTAATTTTCTATGATTTATTGAAGTTTTAGGCATTTTCTAGAATTTCCTGAATAATAATAAATCCAGTAAATGATTTAACTGCGTCAGCCTGACGCCAGCATGACGTCAGCGAGTCAACGGCCAGGTCCAGGTCAAACCTGACGTGCGGGGTCCACACGTCAGTGTCACATGAGCTAATCCCGGTCAAACCCAGTGCTGACTGGGGTTTGACCAAGGGTGGGGCCTACTGTCAGTGGCTGTAGGTGGTTTAGTTAGTTGGATTAGCTCCTAATGACGGAGCCACGTCAGCTAGTGACGCCGGCGACCACGACGACGGCGAGACCTCGCCGGAGTTGCTCGGGACGGCACCACAGGGCACCGCTTTGCTCGGGGTTTGCGGCTACATCGAGCTGGAAGACTCGCGCATCCAGTGGTGGTGGCGGCAGCAGCTACGGTGGTCGGAATCGACGGCGGCGACCAAATCGGCGGCGGCCGGAGTTCGGGTGCGGTCGGGTTCGGCGCTGCTGCTCACAAGCGAGGGAGCTGAGGCGCTGAAGGGGCTCTACGGGTCGCGGCAAGCACAACGGGTGCACGCCCGTGACCAAATGGTCACCGGGGTTTCGCCGGAGTCGAGCTCGCGCGGCGGTGGTTTTCGGCCTTGATGGAATCGGCGGCCAGAGCGAGCAAAAGGGAACGGGGGTAGGGGTGAACGATGGCGGGGCTTACAGGGGGTCGATTGGAGGCCCAGCGGCTCGGGGGAGACATCGGAGGTGGCGAGCGGGCGCCGGCGATCTCGGGCGGCCGGAGATGGGGGAGACGGCGTGGGCGGCGATGCAGGGCTCCCGCAGTCGAACGGGCTGGCGTAGACGATGCAGGAGACGACGGTGGTTCTTCTGGGCTTATCGACAGGGCGAGGGGTGGCCGGTGGCCATGGTGGTTGCGAGCGACGTCGGCGGCGGCTCTCGGTCATGGGGGGGGGAAGCAGAGGAGCGAGGGGGAGGGAGGTCCAGAGAGCGAGGGAGAAGTGAGAGGGGGGTCGGGGAGGCGCGTGGCGTCACCGGGGCGTCGAGGAGGAGCCAGGCAGGCTGGGAGGGAGGAGGTGGCCGGGGCGTGTGGCCGCGCGCGCCACCGAGCAGCTTCGGGGCGAGGGGGAGGAAGACGACAGGGGGAGAAGCGGCAGTGGGCTGGGCCGCTGGAGGAGCTGGGCCAGGTGGGCTAAGAGGCGAGCGCCAGGTAAGTTTTCTCTCCTCTCTGCTTTTATTTCTATTTAATTCTGTTTTTCTATTTTCTGTAGTTTGTTTTGATTTGATTTAAAAATATCAAATCATTTTATAAAATCCTGGAAACAATTATGGGTGCTTTCTGAATTATTTCAGTGACCCTTAACAATTTCCAACATTTATTTGAATATTTAAACTGTTTATAGTATTTAAATGCCCAAAGTCAAATACAATAGGATTTAATTCAAAAATCCAGAATGGCCTAGAAATATGTGCATCATTGTTGGCAGGGGTTTTCACCTTTAACAAAAATAATGAACTTTCCTAAAGGGCATTCTGGGTTTATTGAAAATATTTTTATTTTGATCCTAATTGCATTTTATTTAGTGCTAGAGTTTGTCATCCCCAGTTCAAGTTTCATGAACTTTAAACATGATGCATGAATGCCTTAATGCAACTAATGACAAACAAATTCTAGGGCTGTGACACAGTGTTTAACAACTACCATGATAGTTAAATAAATTTATTCCTTTGTAGTAGGGAAAAACTGGCTTTATGAAAAAACTGTAACCATAGAGCTTTTCCACCAGCCAAATATGCATGTAGTATAGCCAATACTCATTATTTCTCTCTATGTGTTACATTGCCAGCATATTCCATGTGCTGACCCGTTTTCGGGCTGCAACTTTTCGTGTTGCAGACTTTTCAGACGATGAATAAGGTGCTTTTAGGTCGTGGTTCTATACTCAGTGATGCCGTTGGAGTTGATGGACTCACTTATCTTCCAAGTCTTCCGCTGTTATCGTTATTAGATGGCCTTAAGCCATGATTATTGTAATAAGTCCTCTTCTAGACAAACGATGTAATAAGTGTGTGATTGCTACTCTGTTATAAATCCTTCGAAGTACTGTGTGGTGTCAGCATTACTGATCCAGGGATGACACCGGAGCACAGAGACTTGATCCATTCGGGTCGGGTCGCTACAGAGATGGTATCAGAGCACACGCTGACTGTAGGACACGACCACTAAGTTAAAGCCATAGATCACCATTCTCTTCTCATTTTCTAACTCCTCATCTTTTCTACTCTTTAGGATGACGGACGCCAAGATCAAGTACGCTCAACCAGATGAAGGTACACCTTTTGGATTCCACTTGAAGGAAGTCGCCAGGTACTTGAACATTGGACTACCAAGCTTCACCGGGACTTTCAACGCCACTCTGCCTGAAGAGGAGCGCTGGAAGATTCAAGCTCATGTTCCGGGAAGGACATTCGCGCCAATCACCAAGCCTATAGATAGTGTTTTCAGTGCACCAACCTGGAGTCTGGGAAAGAGCATGGCAGCTCATATCACCATGGGACGCATTGGAGAAGTTTATCAAGAAGACCTCAAGGACACTATCTACCAGATTTGCGGATGCCAGAATGAACAATGGGAGATAGTCAGCACCAAGAAGGATAGATCCATTGCAGCTTTCATCCAAGAGTTAAACCAGCACATTCGACGCCAGGAGAACCAGATGTGCAATGATATGATAGAGTTGAAGAATGCAAAGGGAAGGATCATCGAACTTGAAGGAGAGATGAAGACTCTACACAAGGACTACATGGACGAGATCGTAGCTGTCGTGAGGCACAATAGAGATCTTAAGTATGAGATTGAAGAACTCAAGAAGAAATTGGAGCTCAAGAATGAAGACAAGTACGTCGACTGTCCGAGCAACTACATCATCATCGACGACACCGATTCAGATCCAAGCGAGCCCGACTTTGAAGACGAAGCTGGAGCAGACATCATGGAGTCTTCCACTGGTTCAAATTAATAGATGACCCCCACATATTAGTAGTATTCCCTCCATGTAAACATTATAGTACACGCACTTTTGCGATAGTTAGACCGTTGTAAGCCCTTTTATTGAATGAATGAAGTGATTTTTGTGTGCATTTGTCTCATGAGCATTCGGGTAGTGTTTTCTCCCTAGACCTCACTCTATTCTTAATTTCTCGTCTTTTCTAAACCCTTCAGATGCCTCCGAGATGCGACCCCGAGTTTGTTTTTCCGCTAGAGATCACCTAGTTGATTCAGCAGCAGAATACTTTGATTCAGACATTGGTACAGAACCAAGGCAACAACAACAACAACCCACCACCACCTGGGGATCACTTGACTTGTTTCCTTAGGCTGCATCCACCGGTGTATTCTAGTAGCACCGAGCCGATTGTAGCAGATGATTGGCTCCACAAGATAGGAAGGGAGTTGACCACTGCAGGATGCACAGATGGTGAGAAGGTGAAGTTTGCTGCACATCAGCTTGACGGACCCGCAATAGCATGGTGGGAGAATTTCACAGCCACTTACCCCGTAGACACTGTTACATGGGATCAGTTCCAGCAAGCTTTCCGCACTGCCCATGTTTCAGCAGGAGCTATGGCCATGAAGAAGCGTGAGTTCCGCAACTTACGCCAAGGAGGAAGGACTGTTGGACAGTATGTGGATGATTTTAGTAAGTTAGCACGTTATGCCCCAGATGACGTTGCTACAGACGCAGCTAAGCAGGAGAAGTTTCTGGAAGGACTGAATGATGAGTTAAGCCTGCAGTTGATGGTAGCAAGATTCAATAACTACCAGGAGTTGGTAGACCGCGCACTCATGATTGAAGGAAAGCAGCAGCAGATTGAGAATCGCAAGAGGAAGTATGGGCAGGGGAAGTTTAACTCTGGAGCCCAGCAGAAGCCCCGTTATACCCCTAAACAGGGAGTGCAGTTTCAGCATACCCATGGAGGAAGTAGTTCGCACAACCATAATGGCCACAAGAATGGTAATGGGAATGGAGGAAGTAGTGGACAGAATCGCAGCACCCCATCAACCCCAGCCAAGAAGGATTTGAGCCACGTCACTTGTTTCAAGTGTTCCAAGACCAGACATTATGCCAATGAATGTCCCGAAGGCCAGAATGGAAATGGCAATGGAAGCTCTGGAAAGAAGCCAACAACAGGGGACAGGTGAACCACATTGATGTGGAGGAGGCTGAAGATCAGCCCGATGTAGTAATCGGTAAGTTTTTGGTTAAGTCATTTACTGCACTTGTTCTTTTCGATACTGGTGCATCGCATTCATACATATCAAGGGGATTTGTAGAGAAGAATAGTCTGTCTACTCAGATTCTTAAAACCCCTATGCTAGTAAGCTCACCAGGAGCGGAGTATATGGCCAGACAAGGATGTTTTCAAGTGCCATTGAGTATAGGAAGGCATGTGTTTCCGATGGATTTGATCGTTCTGGAATCCCAAGGATTGGATGTGATTCTAGGTATGGATTGGCTGTCGATGTATGGAGGAAACATCGATTGCGCAAGTAAGACGATTTTGCTCACAACGCCAGAAGGAAGAAGGATTAAGTATGTATCACGGCATGAGCCGAGGAGAGCTCATGTAAATTGTCTATCAGGAGTTGTGCAGGAAGAGGTGCCAGTAGTGAAGGACTATCCTGATGTATTTCCTGAGGAATTGCCAGGAATGCCACCGGATAGAGACATTGAGTTTTTGATTGAGCTATTGCCAGGAACAGGCCCAATATCGAACCGACCATACAGGATGCCCGCACAGGATTTGGCGGAAATCAAGAAGCAGATTAAGGAGCTGTTGGATAAAGGTTATATACGCCCAAGTTCTTTGCCTTGGGGATCACCCATACTGTTAGTGGAGAAGAAGGATGGATCGTTAAGGATGGTTGTTGATTATCGTGGATTGAATGCAGTAACAATCAAGAACAAGTACCCACTACCAATGATAAATGATCTGTTTGATCGTTTGCAAGGAGCTAACGTGTTTTCCAAGATTGATTTGCAATCAGGGTACCATCAGCTGAAGATTCGAGAGCAGGACATACCTAAGACAACGTTCACCACAAGATATGGACTGTATGAGTATACCGTTATGTCATTTGGACTGACTAACGCACCTGCCTATTTTATGAACCTGATGAACAAAGTGTTTATGGAGTTTTTGGATAAGTTCGTCGTGGTGTTCATTGATGATATTTTGGTTTTCTCGAAGAATGAAGAGGCACATAAGGAACATTTGCGATTGGTTTTGGAGAAGCTAAGGGAACATCAGTTATATGCCAAGTTCAGCAAATGTGAGTTTTGGCTAAAGGAAGTTGGATTTCTTGGACACGTTATATCCGGAGAAGGTATAGCAGTTGACCCCACAAAGGTTGAGACCGTAACCAATTGGGAAGCACCAACGACAGTTGGAGAGATCCGGAGTTTTCTTGGACTCGCAGGATACTACCGGAGATTCATTGAGAATTTCTCAAGGATTGCAAAGCCTATGACGGAGTTGTTGAAGAAGGATACCAAGTTCATATGGACTGAGGACTGTGAGGCAAGTTTTCAGGAGTTGAAGAAAAGATTGGTTACCTCATCAGTGCTAATTTTGCCAGATCAGACCAAGGATTATGAGGTGTATTGCGACGCTTCACGTCGAGGACTTGGAGCAGTGCTTATGCAGGAAGGAAGAGTTGTTTCGTATGCTTCACGACAACTGAAACCTCATGAATTAAATTACGCCACACATGATTTGGAGTTAGCAGCCGTAGTGCATGCATTGAAGACATGGAGACATTTCCTCATTGGAAATCATTGTGAGGTATACACGGATCACAAGAGTTTGAAGTATATTTTCACGCAGAAGGAGTTAAACCTTAGACAAAGGAGATGGTTGGAACTCATCAAGGATTATGATATGAGATTGCATTATCATCCCGTAAAGGCTAATGTAGAAGCTGACGCATTGAGCCGCAAGAGCCATGTCAATACGCTATTGCTGGGAGAAAAACCAAAGGAGCTAGCAGAAGATCTTCATGAGCTATGTTTGGAAATAGTTCCGAGAGGCTATGTAGCAGCATTGGAGATTCAGTCTACCTTAATGGATAAAATCAGGGAAGCTCAGAAAAAGGACAAAGAGATTGCGGATATAAAGAAGAAAATGAGCGAAGGAAAAGCAAAGGGATTTCGTGAGGATGAGCACGATACCCTATGGTTTGAGGACCGTATTTATGTGCCAAATAACCCGGAGATTAGGAAGTTGATTCTGCAAGAGGCACATGATTCACCCTATTCGATTCACCCAGGAAATACCAACATGTATTTGGATTTGAAGGAAACGTTCTGGTGGACCGGAATGAAGAAGGATATCACGGAGTATGTAGCAGTTTGCGATGTATGTCAGAGAGTGAAGGCAGAACATCAGAAGCCAGCAGGATTGTTGCAGCCATTGCCAATACCCGAATGGAAGTGGGATAAACTAGGCATGGATTTCATCACGGGTTTGCCAAAGACTCGTTCAGGCTATGATTCGATTTGGGTTATAGTCGACCGCTTGACGAAGGTAGCTCATTTCATTCCAGTCAAGACTACCTATAGCAGCGCTAAGTTGGCAAAGATATACATGACCAGAATTGTGTGTTTGCACGGAGTTCCGAGGAGTATCGTATCAGACAATAGTTACGAAGTTGGAGACCGTCAGTTGTTTGGACCAGATTTGATTAAGGAGTCTGAATAGAAAGTTAAGTTGATTCGCGATAGGCTCAAGGTAGCCCAGTCTAGACAGAAAAGCTATGCGGATTCAAAACGCAAGGCGATAGAATATAAAGTTGGAGACATCATTTATCTTAGAGTATCCCCACTTCGAGGAGTTAAGCGTTTTGGAGTTAAAGGAAAATTGGCGCCACGTTTTGTTGGACCATATAGGATTTTGCAACGCATGGGAGAAGTCGCTTATAAGTTGGAATTACTAGAAGGACTGTCAGGAGTTCATGACGTGTTCCATGTTTCTCAGCTGAAGAAATGTCACGCCGAGATGGCGGAAGTACCGCTAAGAGATACAGTGCCACTTGAAGCAATTCAGTTGAAGGATGATTTAACATATGAGGAGAAACCAGTCAGGATTCTCGAATATGCCAGCAGAGTTACTCGCAGCAAGGTTATCAAGTTTTGCAAGGTTCAGTGGAGCCACCACACTGAGGATGAAGCCACCTGGGAAAGAGAAGAAGATTTGCTCAAGGACCACCCTCACCTATTTTCTAGCCAACCCGAATCTCGAGGGCGAGATTCATCTTAAGGGGGGTAGGTTTGTAACATCCCAAATTTTCAATTTGGAATGTTATACATTAGATCATCATGCATATCATATTTTCTTGCATTTTGTTGATCCTAGAAATTTCACGCAACTCAAGGACCCTCGGAGAGAGTTGGAGATTTCGAAATTTTCGTATTTGAGTTCTCTCAAAACTATGAAAAGAGGATCATTGGATTTATTTATTTAATCTTCAAATATTTTTCCAATATCAAAAATAAGAGAGGGAATAATATGACTTTCCCAAAATTTAGGAAAAATGAAGATTTAATAAATAAATCAAATTTTGGATTTTTCTCGGAGTTTATTGCCTTAGAGAAAAATGTGTGTTTTCAAAAATTGCATTTTAGGCCCCAAGTAAAAGTTCATTTTGTTCGACTCATTTTTAGGAGTCGGGGAAAGTTTACTTTATTCATTTTAGAGTTCGTTTAGATTTTTTTTCTGTATTTTTCTGCGCGCGAAACCGATTTAAAAAAAAGAGCCGCATCGCCTTGGGCCAAAGGCCCAAGCCGCCAAGCCAGCCGGCCGGCCAGGAGGCCAAGGCCATCGCTAGCGCCGCCGCGCCAGGGAGCCAGGGAGCCAGCGCCCCGGTTTCCTTTTCTTTTACAAATCCTAGTAGGATTTGGACCCGTTTCGTTATTCCATTTTTTGTTCCTAGGATTCCTAATCCTACTCTAATTCTTGTCCCCTACTCCAAGCAAAAACCCTCCCCTCCCCAATATAAATACCCAAGCACCCCCCCTCTAACACATCAAACCAACACCTCTCCTCTCCTCTGCTCCGCAGCAGCAGCGCCGTCGCCCTACACCGCCGCCGCCGCCACCCAGCGCCGCCGCCCCTCACTAGCGCCGCCGCCCTACACCGCCGCCGCCGCCACCCAGCGCCGCCGCCCCTCACCAGCGCCGCCGCCGCTTGCCACAGCCGCCGCCAAGTGCCGCCGCCGCCACCCAACGCCGCCGCCGCCGGAGCCCCTCGCCTCTTCGAGGTACTAGCCCCGCGCCGCGTCACCTTTTCTTTTGCTCGGTTCGGTTTTTCGTAAATCATTCCGGTTTCCATTCCGGTTTTCTAGATCAGTTTTTCGTTTCAGTTTTCTTTCCGAAACCCTAGATCGGTTTTTCTTTCCAGTTTTGTTTAGCAAGCGTTCGCCGGACCGTTCGTCCTAACGAACATGATCACCTGTTTGCTTCGGTTAATGAACGTCCGTTCGTTCAACCGTTCGTCGTTTTCTTTCTCATCAGATTTATTCCGCTATTTTTTTGATAGCGATTTCAGATCCGATTTTCTTTCTAGTCTATCTTCTCGCTCGTTTATCGGAATCAGGTGATTGAAATGCCTAGAGTTTCATCTCGAAACCGCCGTTCCGACTAATCAACTTAAACAAAGTTTTTCTACTGTAAAATTTGACTTAGTTTCAACTTGCTAGAACCGAGTTGTTTTCTTTCGTCGTTTGACTTTCGTTGCTTTATTTGATTCGATTCTTTTTGCAACCAGGGTTCTTAAGTTGAACTTTCTGGTTAGATCTTTTATTCGAGATTTACCTGTGCATTAGATGAGTACTTATTGTATGCTTGTTGTTTGTCTGCGATAGATCACCCGAAGTGCGCCGCTTGTTACTTCGAGTCTCTAGGTTTCGCGGATCATCAGCAAGGCAAGTAACACTTGATCATATCTTTTCTACTACCTAGTTTTTATGCATTAGATCAATCCTCAAACATTGCATGATTAGGATCTAATTAAATTGTGGGATGGGAAGTAGATGAGGTAGTACCTATTACCTGTATTACTTATGAAACCTTTGGGAGTTACTTCTACGTTTGCTTATTATGCCATGCTATGCTAGTAGACGTGGATTGGGTGAGTGAATATCCATGACAGATGTGAGATTGTTATTAATGGTTTATCTAAGGTGGCAACTTAAATACACATCTGGGTGGATTGAGGCACCTGTTTTCTAGCAGGACTTGCCTGTATTTCTTCGGACCGCCACCCAGGCTCAAAGGGATCATTAGATAATTCATACTAGTAACTTATGTGTGCAGCCACAAGCCATTATGGGCTCCGGCATAGTTGACTAAGTCGTGCGAACTCTTATAGTGGTGGACTAGCAGATGTAGGGGATGTAGGTGTACCGGTCCACCCATCGTAAGGTGCTAGCACTTCTGAAAGACTATGTCTCGGTCATCCGTTTCTTAAACACCATGTAGTGCGAGAAACCAAGCGGAGGCGATCGAGTCTTGTGGGGAAAAGTGCGCAAACCTCTGCAGAGTGTACAAACTAATCATGATTAGCCGTGTCCCCGGTTATGGACGTCTTGAGTATCTAGTACTTGGCTTATCCTGTTGAATCTCAACATGTTACTTCTAATTAATATTGTTGGGTTTTAAATGAGTACTTTTAATTGGGATTGAGGATGCTGTCAACCATTCTCAATGTTTAACAACTACCATGATAGTTAAATAAATTTATTCCTTTGTAGTAGGGAAAAACTGCCTTTATGAAAAAACTATAACCATAGAGCTTTTCCACCAGCCAAATATGCATGTAGTATAGCCAATACTCATTATTTCTCTATATGTGTTACATTGCCAGCATATTCCTAAAGGAAATATGCCCTAGAGGCAATAATAAAGTTATTATTTATTTCCTTATAATCATGATAAATGTTTATTATTCATGCTAGAATTGTATTTACCGGAAACATAATACATGTGTGAATACATAGACAAACAAAGTGTCACTAGTATGCCTCTACTTGACTAGCTCGTTAATCAAAGATGGTTATGTTTCCTAACCATGAACAATGAGTTGTTATTTGATTAACGAGGTCACATCATTAGTAGAATGATCTGATTGACATGACCCATTCCATTAGCTTAGCACCCGATCGTTTAGTATGTTGCTATTGCTTTCTTCATGACTTATACATGTTCCTATGACTATGAGATTATGCAACTCCCGTTTACCGGAGGAACACTTTGGGTACTACCAAACGTCACAACGTAACTGGGTGATTATAAAGGAGTACTACAGGTGTCTCCAATGGTCGATGTTGGGTTGGCGTATTTCGAGATTAGGATTTGTCACTCCGATTGTCGGAGAGGTGTCTCTGGGCCCTCTCGGTAATACACATCACATAAGCCTTGCAAGCATTACAACTAATATGTTAGTTGTGAGATGATGTATTACGGAACGAGTAAAGAGACTTGCCGGTAACGAGATTGAACTAGGTATTGGATACCGACGATCGAATCTCGGGCAAGTAACATACCGATGACAAAGGGAACAACGTATGTTGTTATGCGGTCTGACCGATAAAGATCTTCGTAGAATATGTAGGAGCCAATATGGGCATCCAGGTCCCGCTATTGGTTATTGACCAGAGACGTGTCTCGGTCATGTCTACATTGTTCTCGAACCCGTAGGGTCCGCACGCTTAAGGTTACGATGACAGTTATATTATGAGTTTATGCATTTTGATGTACCGAAGGTTGTTCGGAGTCCCGGATGTGATCACGGACATGACGAGGAGTCTCGAAATGGTCGAGACATAAAGATTGATATATTGGAAGCCTATGTTTGGATATCGGAAGTGTTCCGGGTGAAATCGGGATTTTACCGGGTTACCGGGAGGTTACCGGAACCCCCCGGGAGCCATATGGGCCTTCATGGGTCTTAGTGGAAAGGAGAAAGGGGCAGCCCAAGGGGGCTGCGCGCCTCCCCCCTTCCCCTAGTCCTATTAGGACTAGGAGAGGTGGCCGGCCACCCCTCTCCCTCTTTCCCCCTTGGGAATCCTAGTTGGAATAGGATTGGGGGGGGGGGGAGTCCTACTCCCGGTAGGAGTAGGACTCCTCCTGCGCCTCCCTCCTTGGCCGGCGCCTCCTCCCCCCCTTGGCTCCTTTATATACTGAGGTAGAGGCACCCCAAAACACATAAGTTGACACAAGTTGATCCACGTGATCTGTTCCTTAGCCGTGTGCGGTGCCCCGTGCCACCATATTCCTCGATAATACTGTAGCGGAGTTTAGGCGAAGCCCTGCTGCTGTAGTTCATCAAGATCGTCACCACGCCGTCGTGCTGACGGAACTCTTCCCCGACACTTTGCTGGATCGGAGTCCGGGGATCGTCATCGAGCTGAACGTGTGCTCGAACTCGGAGGTGCCGTAGTTTCGGTGCTTGATCGGTTGGATCGTGAAGACGTACAACTACTTCCTCTACGTCGTGTCATCGCTTCCGCAGTTGGTCTGCGTTGGGTACGTAGACAATACTCTCCCCCTCGTTGCTATGCATCACATGATCTTGCGTGTGCGTAGGAATTTTTTTGAAATTACTACATAACCCAACAGTGGCATCCGAGCCTAGGTTATTTATGTTGATGTTATATGCACGAGTAGAACACAAGTGAGTTGTGGACGATACAAGTCATACTGCCTACCAGCATGTCATACTTTGGTTCGGCGGTATTGTTGGACGAGACGACCCAGACCAACCTTACGCGTACGCTTACGCGAGACCGGTTCCCTCGACGTGCTTTGCACAGAGATGGCTTGCGGGCGACTGCCTCTCCAACTTTAGTTGAACCAAGTATGGCTACGCCCGGTCCTTGCGAAGGTTAAAACGGAGTCTATTTGACAAACTATCGTTGTGGTTTTGATGCGTAGGTGAGATTGGTTCTTACTTAAGCCCGTAGCAGCCACGTAAAACATGCAACAACAAAGTAGAGGACGTCTAACTTGTTTTTGCAGGGCATGTTGTGATGTGATATGGTCAAGGCATGATGCTGAATTTTATTGTATGAGATGATCATGTTTTGTAACCGAGTTATCGGCAACTGGCAGGAGCCATATGGTTGTCGCTTTATTGTATGCAATGCAATCGCGATGTAATGCTTTACTTTATTACTAAACGTTGGTGATAGTCGTGGAAGCATAAGATTGGCGAGACGACAACGATGCTACGATGGAGATCAGGGTGTCGCGCCGGTGACGATGGTGATCATGACGGTGCTTCGGAGATGGAGATCACAGGCACAAGATGATGATGGCCATATCATATCACTTATATTGATTGCATGTGATGTTTATCTTTTTATGCATCTTATCTTGCTTTGATTGACGGTAGCATTATAAGATGATCTCTCACTAAATTATCAAGAAGTGTTCTCCCTGAGTATGCACCGTTGCCAAAGTTCGTCGTGCCCAGACACCACGTGATGATCGGGTGTGATAAGCTCTACGTCCATCTACAACGGGTGCAAGCCAGTTTTGCACACGCAGAATACTCAGGTTAAACTTGACGAGCCTAGCATATGCAGATATGGCCTCGGAACACGGAGACCGAAAGGTCGAGCGTGAATCATATAGTAGATATGATCAACATAACGATGTTCACCATTGAAAACTACTCCATCTCACGTGATGATCGGTCATGGTTTAGTTGATTTGGATCACGTGATCACTTAGAGGATTAGAGGGATGTCTATCTAAGTGGGAGTTCTTAAGTAATATGATTAATTGAACTTAAATTTATCATGAACTTAGTCCTGGTAGTATTTTGCAAATTATAGATCAATAGCTCGCGTTGTTGCTTCCCTGTGTTTATTTTGATATGTTCCTAGAGAAAATTGTGTTGAAAGATGTTAGTAGCAATGATGCGGATTGGATCCGTGATCTGAGGATTATCCTCATTGCTGCACAGAAGAATTATGTCCTTGATGCACCGCTAGGTAACAGACCTATTGCAGGAGCAGATGCAAACGTTATGAACGTTTAGCTAGCTCAATATGATGACTACTTGATAGTTTAAGTGCACCATGCTTAACGGCTTAGAATCGGGACTTCAAAGACGTTTTGAACGTCATGGACCATATGAGATGTTCCAGGAGTTGAAGTTAATATTTCAAGCAAATACCCGAGTTGTGAGATATGAAGTCTCCAACAAATTCTATAGCTAAAAGATGGAGGAGAATCGCTCAACTAGTGAGCATGTGCTCAGATTGTCTGGGTACTACAATCGCTTGAATCAAGTGGGAGTTAATCTTCCAGATAAGATAGTGATTGACAGAATTCTCTAGTCACCATCACCAAGTTAGTAGAACTTCGTGATGAACTATAATATGCAAGGGATAACGGAAACAACTCCCAAGCTCTTCGTGATGATGAAATCAATGAAGGTAGAAATCAAGAAAAACATCAAGTGTTGATGGTTGATAAGACCACTAGTTTCAAGAAAAGGGCAAAGGGAAGAAGGGGAACTTCAAGAAGAACGGCAAGCAAGTTGCTGCTCAAGTGAAGAAGCCCAAGTCTGGTCCTAAGCCTGAGACTAAGTGCTTCTACTGCAAAGGGACTGGTCACCGGAAACGGAACCACCCCAAGTGATTGGCGGATAAGAAGGATGGCAAAGTGAACATAAGTATATTTGATATACATGTTATTGATGTGTACTTTACTAGTGTTTATAGCAAACCCTAAGTATTTGATACTAGTTCAGTTGCTAAGACTAGTAACTCGAAACGGGAGTTGCAGAATAAACAGAGACTAGTTAAGGGTGAAGTGACGATGTGTGTTGGAAGTGGTTCCAAGATTGATATGATCATCATCGCACACTCCCTATAATTTCGGGATTAGTGTTGAAACTAAATAAGTGTTATTTGGTGTTTGCGTTGAGCATGAATATGATTTGATCATGTTTATTGTAATACGGTTATTCATTTAAGTAAAAGAATAAATTGTTGTTCTGTTTACATGAATAAAACTTTATATGGTTACACACCCAATGAAAATAGTTCATTGGATCTCGATCTTAGTGATACACATATTCATAATATTGAAACCAAAAGATGTAAAGTTAATAATGATAGTGCAACTTATTTATGGCACTGCCGTTTAGGTCATATTGGTGTAAAGCGCATGAAGAAACTCCATGCTGATGGGATTTTGGAATCACTTGATTATGAATCACTTGATGCTTGCGAACCATGCCTTATGGGCAAGATGACTAAAACGCCGTTCTCCGGAACAATGAAGCAAGCAACAGATTTGTTGGAAATCATACATACCGATGTATGTGGTCCGATGAATATTAAGGCTTACAGCAGGTATCATTATTTTCTGACCTTCACAAGATGATTTGAGCAGATATGGGGATATCTACTTGATGAAACATAAGTCTGAAATAATTGAAAGGTTCAAAGAATTTCAGCGTGAAGTGGAAAAATCATCGTAACAAGAAAAATAAAGTTTCTGCGATCTGATCACGGAGACGAATATTTGAGTCACGAGTTTGGTCTTCAATTAAAACAATGTGGAATAGTTTCATAGCTCACGCCACCTGGAACACCACAATGTTATGGTGTGTCCGAACGTCGTAACCGCGCTTTATTGGATATGGTGCGATCTATGATGTCTCTTATTGATTTACCATTGTCGTTTTGGGGTTATGCATTAGAGACAGCTGCATTCACGTTAAAAGGGCACCATCTAAATCCGTTGAGACGACACTATATGAACTGTGGTTTAGCAAGAAACCCAAGTTGTCGTTTCTTAAAGTTTGGGGCTGCGATGCTTATGTGGAAAAGTTTCATCCTGATAAGCTCGAACCCAAATCGGAGAAGTGCGTCTTCATAGAATACCCAAAGGAAATTGTTGGGTACACCTTCTATCACAGATCCGGAGGCAAGATATTCGTTGCTAAAAATGGATCCTTTCTGGAGAAGGAGTTTCTCTCGAAAGAAGTGAGTGGGAGGAAAGTAGAACTTGATGAGGTAACTGTACCTGCTCCCTTACTGGAAAGTAGTTCATCACAGAAAACTGTTTCAGTGACACCTACACCAGTTAGTGAGGAAGCCAATGATAATGATCATGAAACTTCAGATCAAGATACTACTAAACCTCGTAGATCAACCAGAGTAAGATCCACACCAGAGTGGTACGGTAATCCTGTTCTGGAAGTCATGCTACTAGATCATGATGAACCTACGAACTATGAAGAAGCGATGGTGAGCCCAGATTCCGCAAAGTGGCTTGAAGCCATGAAATCTGAAATGGGATCCATGTATGAGAACAAAGTATGGACTTTGGTTGACTTGCCCGATGATCGGCAAGCAATTGAGAATAAATGGATCTTTAAGAAGAAGACTGACGCTGATGGTAATGTTACTGTCTACAAAGCTCGACTTGTCGCAAAAGGTTTTCGGCAAGTTCAAGGGATTGACTACGATGAGACCTTCTCACCCGTAGCGATGCTTAAGTCTGTCCGAATCATGTTAGCAATTGCCGTATTTTATGAAATCCGGCAAATGGATAGACAAAACTGCATTCCTTAATGGATTTATTAAAGAAGAGTTGTATATGATACAACCAGAAGGTTTGACAATCCTAAAGGTGCTAACAAAATATGCAAGCTCCAGCGATCCATCTATGGACTGGTGCAAGCATCTCGGAGTTGGAATATACGCTTTGATAAGTTGATCAAAGCATATAAGTTTTATACAGACTTGCGGTGAAGCCTGTATTTACAAGAAAGTGAGTGGGAGCACTACAACATTTCTGATAAGTATATGTGAATGACATATTGTTGATCGGAAATAATGTAGAATTATTCTGTAAAGCATAAAAGGAGTGTTTGAAAGGAGTTTTTCATAGAAAGACTTTGGTCAAGCTGCTTACATATTGAGCTTCAAGATCTATAGGGATAGATCAAGACGCTTGATAAATTTTTCAATGAGTACATACCTTGACAAGATTTTGAAGTAGTTCAAAATGGAGCAGTCAAAGAAAGAGTTCTTGCCTGTATTACAAGGTGTGAAGTTGAGTAAGACTCAAAGCCCGACCACGGCAGAAAATAGAAAGAGAATAAAAGTCATTCCCTATGCCTCAGTCATAGGTTCTATAAAGTATGCCATGCTATATACCAGATCTATTATATGCCCTACCACTAAGTTTGGCAAGGGAGTACAATAGTGATCTAGGAGTAGATCACTGGACATTGGTCAAAATTATCCTTAGTGAAATAAGGAAATATTTCTCGATTATGGAGGTGACAAAAGGTTCGTCGTAAAAAGGTTACGTCGATGCAAGTTTTGACACAGATCTGGATGACTCTAAGTCTTGATCTAGATACATATTGAAAGTGGGAGCAATAAGCTAGAGTAGCTCCGTGCAGAGCATTGTTGACATAGAAATTCTCAAAATACTTACGGATCTGAATGTGACAGACCCGTTGACTAAATTATCTCACAAGCAAAACATGATCACACCTTAGTACTCTTTGGGTGTTAATCACATAAATGATGTGAACTAGATTATTGACTCTAGTAAACCCTTTTGGGTGTTGATCACATATCGATGTGAACTATGGGTGTTAATCACATGGTGATATGAACTATTGCTGTTAAATCACATGGCGATGTGAACTAGATTATTGACTCTAGTGCAAGTGGGAGACTGAAGGAAATATGCCCTAGAGGCAATAATAAAGTTATTATTTATTTCCTTATAATCATGATAAATGTTTATTATTCATGCTAGAATTGTATTTACCGGAAACATAATACATGTGTGAATACATAGACAAACAAAGTGTCACTAGTATGCCTCTACTTGACTAGCTCGTTAATCAAAGATGGTTATGTTTCCTAACCATGAACAATGAGTTGTTATTTGATTAACGAGGTCACATCATTAGTAGAATGATCTGATTGACATGACCCATTCCATTAGCTTAGCACCCGATCATTTAGTATGTTGCTATTGCTTTCTTCATGACTTATACATGTTCCTATGACTATGAGATTATGCAACTCCCGTTTACCGGAGGAACACTTTGGGTACTACCAAACGTCACAACGTAACTGGGTGATTATAAAGGAGTACTACAGGTGTCTCCAATGGTCGATGTTGGGTTGGCGTATTTCGAGATTAGGATTTGTCACTCCGATTGTCGGAGAGGTGTCTCTGGGCCCTCTCGGTAATACACATCACATAAGCCTTGCAAGCATTACAACTAATATGTTAGTTGTGAGATGATGTATTACGGAACGAGTAAAGAGACTTGCCGGTAACAAGATTGAACTAGGTATTGGATACCGACGATCGAATCTCGGGCAAGTAACATACCGATGACAAAGGGAACAACGTATGTTGTTATGCGGTCTGACCGATAAAGATCTTCGTAGAATATGTAGGAGCCAATATGGGCATCCAGGTCCCGCTATTGGTTATTGACCAGAGACGTGTCTCGGTCATGTCTACATTGTTCTCGAACCTGTAGGGTCCGCACGCTAAGGTTATGATGACAGTTATATTATGAGTTTATGCATTTTGATGTACCGAAGGTTGTTCGGAGTCCCGGATGTGATCACGAACATGACGAGGAGTCTCGAAATGGTCGAGACATAAAGATTGATATATTGGAAGCCTATGTTTGGACATCGGAAGTGTTCCGGGTGAAATCGGGATTTTACCGGGTTACCGGGAGGTTACCGGAACCCCCCGGGAGCCATATGGGCCTTCATGGGCCTTAGTGGAAAGGAGAAAGGGGCAGCCCAAGGGGGCTGCGCGCCTCCCCCCTTCCCCTAGTCCTATTAGGACTAGGAGAGGTGGCCGGCCACCCCTCTCCCTCTTTCCCCCTTGGGAATCCTAGTTGGAATAGGATTGGGGGGGGAGTCCTACTCCCGGTAGGAGTAGGACTCCTCCTGCGCCTCCCTCCTTGGCCGGCGCCTCCTCCCCCCCTTGGCTCCTTTATATACTGAGGTAGAGGCACCCCAAAACACATAAGTTGACACAAGTTGATCCACGTGATCTGTTCCTTAGCCGTGTGCGGTGCCCCCTGCCACCATATTCCTCGATAATACTGTAGCGGAGTTTAGGCGAAGCCCTGCTGCTGTAGTTCATCAAGATCGTCACCACGCCGTCGTGCTGACGGAACTCTTCCCCGACACTTTGCTGGATCGGAGTCCGGGGATCGTCATCGAGCTGAACGTGTGCTCGAACTCGGAGGTGCCGTAGTTTCGGTGCTTGATCGGTTGGATCGTGAAGACGTACGACTACTTCCTCTACGTCGTGTCATCGCTTCCGCAGTCGGTCTGCGTTGGGTACGTAGACAATACTCTCCCCCTCGTTGCTATGCATCACATGATCTTGCGTGTGCGTAGGAAATTTTTTGAAATTACTACATAACCCAACAATTCCATGTGCTGACCCATTTTCGGGCTGCAACTTTTCATGTTGCAGACTTTTCAGACGATGAATAAGGTGCTTTTAGGTCGTGGTTATATACTCAGTGATGCCGTTGGAGTTGATGGACTCACTTATCTTCCAAGTCTTCCGCTGTTATCGTTATTAGATGGCCTTAAGCCATGATTATTGTAATAAGTCCTCTTCTGGACAAACGATGTAATAAGTGTGTGATTGCTACTCTGTTATAAATCCTTCGAAGTATTGTGTGGTGTCAGCATTACTGATCCAGGGATGACACCGGAGCACAGAGACTTGATCCATTCGGGTCGGGTCGCTACACCTTTGTTCTTGTTGTTTTTTTGAATTTTGTGCGCCGATGCATTTTGAATCTTGTAATTAGTTTCTCTGTTTTGTTTGAATTCACTGTATTGCGCCTGTAATGTTCATACTTTTCGTTGCATTTTTAAAGAATAGCGCATGTTGTTCATCCCACTGGCCGTGGGTTTGATGTGCTTTTTTCGGGTAATTGTTCAAATTTGAGTGGTTGCGCAATATTTAGGTGACTTATCGAACCGCGAGTGGAATTGGCACCTCTGTTAGTCTCCCACATATCTGGATCTGTACTGCTTTGATTTTATTTTTGTAGATATGGCATATGTTTGTAGTGTACTGCATTTTCGTTAGTAGTGGACTTCAATGTAATTGTATTACATGGGCATGACAGCTTATGAGATTTCTCTTTTTCTTAAACTGCATTTTGTGTTCCAGAGAACTGCATAATATGCACTTTCGTACTACATTATCAGAATAGGTATGCTGTTATTTATGCTATTATGTCAATTCTTCTGAACTCCATACCATGAGAATTCTTTTGAACATCATAGGTTGACTACAAAGTTTCGTCCATTGGCATTGCATTGTTACTGTTCTGAGTATTGCGTTTTTTATAAGGGCCGCACTATGTGTATTAGAGAACTGCATTTCTATCACCAGCAACTTATCTAAAAGGGTGATAAAATGATTCAGATGAGGTCGCATACTTTAAAAAGGCACCGTTCAAAGCTTCTGATGGACATAATTTTAAAAGCGTACAACATAAGGAAAGCATTAGAATATGCCATAGATGGCTTGCTTTATCCTAGACAACCTATAGTGCAAATATTATAAACTTCAGGGAGTCTTCTTCTTTGTAGAAAAAACACCATGGCCACTTCTCTAGCCAGTAGTTATGTTGGTGCAGTCTTCAGAGTCAATGTGGTAGTCAGCTTGCATGTCTGCATACCCATTCTTGTGTTGTGTCTCCAAAGTAACCTTCCCTAAACTCGGAGCAGGAAACCTTATTGTGGATGATAGTTTCTGTATTTTGGCATGCATGGAAAAAGATTTTTTAAAAGTAAACACCAAAGGTTTTTCTTTTATATTAGGATGATCTATTTATGTTGACTTAAATATGTACATATATATATATGAATACTATTTAAGAAAGCAGTTGCAATGTATGAACAAAATTATATACGGACTTACCTCTAGTTTTAGTAGAATATATATTATACTATAACATGTTTGCACTGCAAGGTCATTTGCAGTGTACTTCCTTAGCATGTTAAGAGAACTGCAACACCGATCTATGGAACCTCTTTTTTGTTCGTGTATTGGGGTTCTGATCTAAGTAGTGTTGACACCTAGTGTGGTACTGAAGAAATATAGATAGACCTATCTAGTCTTAATAGCTGACAAATCTGAACAACATCACAAATCTTTTGTATTGCTGATACTACTGAACAAATTGATGGAAATATACATTCATCTGTGGATTTTGCAGCCTAGATTTGTCAAAAAAATATGAGGGAAAACACACCCATTTTTCCTGCAGGTCTGCGGATGTGAGGTGATGAAGAAATGGCGCCCAAAACCCCCTGTTGGGTATCATCAGGCACCCGAGCTTGCTGCGCCATTCGTCATCGATGAGCTCGAGACCATCTGCGTACACGCATGTGTCCGCTATCCGAGCCATCCTTGCCAAGCACCCGCACGAACAGTCCTTCACTGGAATTTCAGAGAACAGTTGGGGATGGGCGGAACCCTAGATCTACGATTTGAAGAAGCAGAGGAAGTGGGGAGGCGTTGTGTGAGTCCGGAGCACGAATGGATAGATTTTATGCAGCCAATTAAGCAATGGAAGTAATAAATGTAGTGGTTGGTGTTAGGTGGTGGAAGGATTTTGATTCAGTTTACGAGAATGCATTTGATAAACAACAACACTGCTTACTTGAGTCTAACCGAACTGCATATTGTATGTAAACTAACTGCAGAGTCCCTGGATTGTGTTATTGTTTTTATTTTTCTAGTTATTTTTTGGGCCGTGGTTTTCTGTGGTATGTGGGAATGTTTTTAATATTTAGTGGCATCTCTCGCGTGTTGGCCCTGTGTTGGGGAGCAAAGACGCATTCGGCCCAAGTCGGCCTGCGAGCACCGTTGGTTCGTGGTGCGCTGTGTGCGCGCGCTAATGTTTAGTCCCACCTCGCCGGCCGAGAGCGCCCCGGACTGGTTGATAAGCTCTGGCGAGGCAGAGTTATCAAACTCCTTTGGTTACTGATTGGGCGCTTATACACATCGCTCTATGCACTATATTCCGCTCACCTATGGGCCCTTGTGTGCCTGGGCCCATGCATCGTAGCTCAGAATGGACTCGCCTGTGTTCAAAGCATGCTCGTTACCTAGTATGAGACTGGCTGGGTTCTGGTTGCACCTTGGTGGTCAATTTTTTTTCATATTTTCCTCACGTATCTTCAAATATAGGGCGTGCACTGCTTAGTTAGATCATTGTGCACTGCATTCATCATGCTTCTGTACTGCATGTGCCCACATTTCGCACTACATATGCCGAATCATTTTTTGGACTGCATGCATCCTTTTTGTGCACTGCATCTTGGTAAAATTTTTCTTGCCGTTTTCCTCTTTACATATTCTTTTCTAATATACAGTTGTGCACTGCTTTTGTAGATCTGTTTGCAGTGCATTCGTCGTAGTACTGTACTGCATGTGCACCTGAGTGGTCAATTTTTTTTCTTCACATTTTCCTTCTTACGTATCTTCAAATATAGGGCGTGCACTGCTTAGTTAGATCATTGTGCACTGTATTCATCATGCTTCTGTATTGCATGTGCCCACATTTTGCACTACATATGCAGGAGCATTTTTTGCACTGCATGCACCCTTTTTGTGCACTGCATCTTTGGTCGAATTTTTCTTTGTGTTTTTCATTTTACATATTCTTTTCTAATATACGGTGTGCACTCTTTTGTTAGATCTGTGTGCACTGCATTCGTCAGAGTACTGTACTGCATGTGCTAAAATTTTGCACTACATGCATCACTTATGTGCACCGCATCTTCATCCGTTTGTGCACTGCTCGAATCACATACTTTATGTGCACTGTAGTATGTTTGTAATATTGAACTCTAGTTTTGGAATTGAAAAAGTACTTCATAACATAAGCAAAGTTCATCATTACAAACCATTTTGTATGAAAAGCAATCTAAGTTCAGCAAAAGCCATTCACAAGCAAAGTAACTTTACAAGCAAACAACAGAAGCAAATTTGGTGATAAATCTAAAATGACGCAAGCAATGTTGGAGATACTTTCTTGGCCGACACCGTCTGCTTCTTCACCAGGTGAAGTCTCCCCAGCTCCTGGCGCGCTTCTTGGGGTGCTCCTCCTTCTCCAGCTTTGCGCGACGAAGCCCGTCCTGGGTGAGGGTGATGCGGTTCCATATCTCGTATGGTGCGTATGCGTCCTTTGCTGCATACTCGACGTGCCTCATGGACAGGGGTAGGGAGGCCCAGCACCCGTGTTCTTCGTTGGTGATGTTCTTCTTCATGTTGTTGTAGTAGTCGTCGACGAGCATGTTGGCGATGTCTGCAAGGGAGTCCAAGTACTTGGTGGCCTTGGGCACCCTCCATTCCTTCTAGATGTCAACGAAGTTGGTGACCTCCAGATTGACGTGCTCGAGCCTGGTTTTGTCGCTGTCGATGGAGAAGCCAACAAACGTGTACCTGGGGTCGGTGAGGAAAGTTGACAAAGATGGTGCACCTTTCAGCGACACTCAGTTGGAAGAGCAGCATCGGCTGAGTCTTGCCTACGGAGAGTTGGACGAGTGCGGGTTTCTGCGTCTCGATAGGCTCGTTGGTGTACTCTAGGTCAATTCTGATGATCTTGTGGCGCTAGAGCCTGAGGTGGCCCTCGTACTACTCGATGGAGGTTGCCATCTGCTTCTTGTAGTTGGTGTGGATCACGTGAAACTTGGTGTTTCCATGGGCCTCCACCTTCGTGTACTCGTCGACGAACCCCATCGCCGGCAGTAGGGCTTGGTCTCTTCTATGGAGATTGATGTGATGGAAAGATTTGGTGGCAGGGCAATGGTGACTTGTGTTGTTGTGTATGAGAAAGCCTTGGAAGGGGTCTGAATTTAAGGGGGAGATGGCCGCAGGGGATGAACTGCATGATCTCGCCGACGATGCGGTTTGTGCAGATCGTGGGTTGGGTAGCACCTACGATCGTGGGTTTGTGGCGGTGCAACTGCTCGGATTGGGTGGTTGTCTCTAAACCTGGTTTTTTTAACGTGGTTTTATTTTATTTTTCGCCATGTTTTTTCCAAACGGGCATTGTCCCGTTATATGTATTATCCGTATTTCCGAAACTGCGTTGGTTACGCTACCGCACTGCTTCGTATAATAAGTGCACTACATTGTCGAGAGCCGTGTACTGCACCTATTTTGCGTGTACTTGCTGCAACCCCTGGCACAGGTGGGGGGGGGGGGCTGGCGGGACCCCCCCATTTTTTTGTGACACTTATTTGAAGGTAGGCTTCTTTTTCGGATGTGTTATCTTAAAACGTGTGTTGCTTTTTCCACTTTAACTGTATGAACTACATGCATTTATTTGTTTAATCGTTCGAACTTCGCTTTCCATCATAGCGAACTACATTTGGTATGAACTTCTTTGTTTCGAACTGGTCCATCTAATTTATGCGTGCCATTTTGGGCCGGCCCGTTTATATAACCCTTCCCACGTGGACCTCACACGTGGCCCTCCCAGGCGCTCCCACTGCTCCACTCATAGGGAGAGACCGAAAAGAAATGTCTCCCATCTCTTGCAGTGCCTCCTTAACCCCTCTTTCGAGCAAAACCGCCGCCGCCTGCAGCAACCATCGCCGCCCGCGGAACCGCCATCCTTAAGAGGCCCATAATCCTGCATTCCGCGCCCTCGTCTGCTCCCCACCCCTTTCCACTCCACTCCCCCAGCCCTTTCCCCTCCGCACCCGCCCCACCCCAACCACCACCAGTCATCCTCTTTTTTGCGATATGTTTCTCGTGCACTCGGTCTTGATCGTCCCCTCATCTAGTTTTGTGATTCTCGTAGTGACTGCTGTGTTTTTGCTTATATTTTTTTGCGTAAGCAGGCGATTTGATCTTGATTCGAAGTTGATACTCGTGTGTGCTTTGTAGATAGAGCAAGGTGCATCTAGGGTTTTGTCAGATTTCGTTGATTTTGTCGCTGATATCTGTCACTCCGTCCTTGCGCTGTAGGAAAACGTCATGTCTTCGCCAAGCAAAGTAGGAGGAGTTCAAGGTATGTGGACTAGTTGCCTGGCCTTTGTTTATTTTCTGTGTTGTTTATCTAGTTGCCTAGTTCATCCTGCAGATTTATTTAATGTGTGTATTTGTCAGCGTTGCTGGCATTATTTGTCATGTGATGTTTTGTAATTTCTGTTTCTGGTTTTTATTGGATCCAGTAGGTGATTGCACTGGTCACAATGACACCCCAATGGTTCTCGTTGTCCTAGTGGTAATGGTGATGGTGGTGAGGCAGGCCATGGAGTGAATTCACCAATTGAATCTTCTCCCATAAGTGGGCCCCTCCTTTTGGTATGTTTTTTCTTCTTATTTTAGTTTGCCAAATTGGTTGTATCACTCTTTCTATTGTAAATTTCATATGTGTCCTATGAGTTTTGAAATGCATTGTTCTTATAAATAACTATTATTTTTTATGCGAATGCTTTGTTTATTGTGTATGCTGCTTACTTGATGTTGTAAAAACTGTTGTTGCCTTGCTGTATCTAGTTAGACATTTTTTTGGAAACAAACGTGAAGTTAGTTTATGTAGCACTGCATTTATATGTATATGTGAACTCCACTATATGTATGTGTGAACTACATTGTTGTTTTATTTGTATTTTTGTATGCATATGGGTGTACTCCATTACATTGATATATGAACTGCATTATTTTTTATTTAGCTTATGTATGCAACACTACATTTATATGTATACGTGTACTGCATTTGTTCCTTTTGCGCACTTCTTAGTGACCATAGTTAATCTTCATTTTGATGCAGTGTCTGTTTTTCATGTTGGGGCATGTGGGTTTGAGGAGGTTACTCAATTGATTAACCATTATTTTGCAGAGGGTGATGTTGGTGTGAGCTTTGACCAGAGCCTTAGACGTCCCATCTTGTCGGAAACACAATCACAATCTGTTGATGATACAGAGGAAGTTACACATGAGTGGATGATCTCGGAACAGCTTCGTGCATATGAATTGAAGCAACGCAGGAAGAAGTTGAGGTTTGAAAGTGACTCAAAGGAGTATGCAGAGAAGGAGAAGCTGATGAGAGCTATATATGGTGCCAAGGGTGAAGCAGCCTGCTTTGTAGAAGAAGAGACTGAGTTTTGTTGCTGAGGAAGGTGGTACTCCTCGGCAGAGTCCTCGTGTTGCTTGCATGAACAAGAACCTTGGTAAGATAAGTGCTGAAGTTGGTGCAGAGGATCCTTAGCATAAGCGACCACATGTCAGTGAAGGGCCCAACTCTGAAGATGACGACTTTTTGCTTGCTTATTTTGTGGGGACAATTACATTTTTACCCCTAGTTGGTTCCTACCCACGGGTTTTGCCCTTACTTTTCGAGCTTGCTCAGTTTTGCCCTTACTTTTTCTGTCGAGATCCCTCGAATGCCCTTTGACTGTTTGACCAAAACTTTGAAAATTCATAACTAATTCATATGAACTCAGAAAAATGCAAATAAGATATCAAAATGTTCAGATAAACATTACCTTTATGGGCATATCATTTGCATTCAAGACAAAAGCATCATTTAAATTACCCGAGGTAATTAGTGTTATTAACATTATTAAAAATAAATAGGTATAAACAATATTTTTTTCATGAATAAAAATTACATGCAAATGTAGGTGATGTTTTCTGAACATCCTGATAACTTATTTGCATTTTTCAGAGTTTGTATCAACTTGTTATGAATGTTCTATTGACTTTGACCATTATTTGGAAACTTCATAACAAGTTGATACGAACTCAGGAAAATGCAAATAAGGTATCAGGATGTTCAGAAAACATCACCTACATTTGCATGTAATTTTTATTCATGAAAAAAATATTGTTTATACCTATTTATTTTTAATAATGTTAATAACACTAATTACCTCGGGTAGTTTAAATGATGCTTTTGTCTTGAATGCAAATGATATGCCCATAAAGGTAATGTTTATCTGAACATTTTAATATCTTATTTGCATTTTTCTGAGTTCATGTGAATTAGTTATGAATTTTCAAAGTTTTGGTCAAACGGTCAAAGGGCATTCGAGGAACCTCAATGGAAAAAATAAGGGCAAAACTGAGCAAGCTCGAAAAGTAAGGGCAAAACCCGTGGGTAGGAACCAACTAGGGGTAAAAATGCAATTGTCCCTATTTTGTGAGGGATGTTAAGACTGGTAGGCGGAAAGATTGTGGTCCATCTAAGAGTCAACCCAAGCGGCCCCGTGATGATGGCAACGAAGATGCTGATGCAGACTCTGGTAGGGAGGCAGATGTTGCTACAAAGGTTTGTTGAAGTGGACTGCATTTGTTTCTTTCATTGTTATTCTATCTGCCTTTTTTGTCCCTTTTGTGTCTAATCTTCTAATGTGGACTGCATTTTCCTTCACACAGAGGAGGAAATCTAGTAAGAGCAAGGTCACTGAAGATGATGCCGAGGGAGATGATGCTCGATTTAACAAGACCATACGTTTGTTGCTCCCACTATGTGCAAACATGCTGCTTTATTGAAATAAGCACACTGTAATCATGTTCTGGATGCTGGCTTTGGTGTTATCTTTGAATTGACAGTAAAGAAAAATGTGTCCCGCATTCTTATGTGCTATCTGATGGGAGTGACTGACCCTACCATGATGACAATGGACTTCGGGAATGGCAGGGTTCTTCGAATCAATCGTGATGTAGTTCATCACATTTTTGATTTTTCTATGGGACGTCACACTGCACCCATGCCTGCTACTAGTGGCCATGATGACTCGTTGTCTGCCCTCAAGGATGAGCTTGACTTTGACCATTCACAAAGTATAGGTGTCAAGGACTTGGTTCAGAAGCTGATGGTGTTGGTGGAGGATGATGATAATGTGACGGTTGATCTTGTTGTCAAGGTATTCTTCCCGATACACTTTATCAAAATTTGCTGTGCCCGGGCCTGCAGTTCGTTTGGGCAGGGTTGCTGCCATGGTTGAGAAGATGGATTATGTGGCTATGGCGCAGATGGGCTTTTGTCAGCTTGTTGTTGATGAGCTGCAGGCAGCTGTGGTGAAGTGGCAAACAGAAGGCAGCAAGCAGAATTGTGCAGAGGGTTGTGCCATTGTCCCCCTGATTATGTATCTTGATTGATTGAAGCTTCACAAATTTTTAGTTATGCACATGTTGATGCCACGCGCATCATTCCTGACGAACAAGGACCCGATGAAGTTATACAACGAGGATATGCTTGTCAAGGTAAAGATTTATTTGGAAACTTACAAATTTGGGAGGCCGCCGGTTAGTGCACCAGAGTTTTTAAGATCATAGTTTTTTAAAATGCAGTCATTATAAATTTGAACTTTCTAGAATTCACATGTGTACTTCTTGCCCTTTTTATATTTTTTGCAGTGCAAGGCGTCGGGTGATATTGTGTACAATCGTCTTGCTGTAGTGCTGTGTGGCATCTCTGATGCAGGGCCTAGCAGTCATGCTAGGTTTTATGAACCTATCTGTAGCCAGCTTCCTTCTTGTGCTGATGAGCCGCCGCCTACTTGTGGTTTCATGGCTCATCGGATGTTTGATAATAGAAGCTCTTCTGAACAGACGTTTGTTGGCGGCAAAAAACATGAGGAGATTGATGCGCTTCTTCTAAAGGTTTTGAAGTTAACTGAAGATATGCCAACCTCTCGTGATAGGTTGAGGACAGTTGCTTGTTTTTTCCCAGCTGGCCATGGCCCCCGTGCAGAAGATATTGTTGCTGCTCACAATTTTGATTGTGGCATGGTTCAAAGCTTGAAGATTGCAGTGACGAATATTCGGTCTTCGTATGCTTAGTTGAAACGTTCACAGGAAGAAAAATGCGCTCGGTATGAGAAGGATGCTGGGCACATTTTGGATGAAATGATCCGACAGGATGCTGGCGTCGACGCTGATAATTTATGTTGTCCGTTTTTGTCCTTTTAACATCTCTTCATGTATTATATGTGGACTGCTCCTAATCTTTGTTTTTTTCACAGGCTGGAGTGGAATCTTTTGGTGTTCATGCATCTAGGGACGATGGAATTGGTCAGGTATAAGTACTTCTCCCATGCCTATTCTGCCATGTGCTTCTCTTCTTGAACCTGTATTTTTTGTGTACCTCACGATTGTAAAATGTGTACTGCTTGTGCATAGTTGAAGGTTTTTTCCTTTTTTGGTTGTTACCATCTTATTTCATTTTGGTTTGTTCTATGCCTGTAGACTGGAGTTGCTGCTTGATGTGCACAAAGATTCCTACGACGGCTCTGAGAAGGATGAGGACTTGGCTGATGCGTCGTCCCCTCCGGATGTTGTAGCTGATAAGGTTTAGTGGAATTACTTTTTCCATTTGAGGGTTGTAATCTAATTTTTTGTTATTGTTATAGGCTTTAATGTATGCTGTTCTATTCACTCATATGCATTTCTTTTACATATGTGAGCTACACAGTTTTACATGTGTGAACTTTAGTCTTTGACAGAAGTGAACTGTAGTTCTTTTTGCATATGTGGGCTACAGTCTTTTACATATGTGGATTGCATTCTTCTACATAAGTGAACTACAGTTTCTTACATATGTGGGCTGCAGTCTTTGACATAAGTGAATTGCGTTGTTGTGTTAATTTCTACCTCTTGATCTTGCGTTGGTTTTCCCTTGAAGAGGAAAGGGTGATGCAACAAAGTAGCGTAAGTATTTCCCTCAGTTTGAGAACTAAGGTATCAATCCAGTGGGAGACAACACACAAGTCACTGAATACCTGCACAAACAATCGACAACTTGCACCCAACGCGATAGGGGTTGTTAATCCCTTCACAGTCACTTGCAAAAGTGAGATCTGAAAGAGATAGATAAACGGTAAAGTAAATATTTTTGGTATTTTTGGTTTAAAGAACGGAAAGTAAAAGATTGCAAAATAGTAGATCGGAAACTAGTAAGATGTAAACGAGAACTTGTATAATGGAAAAGAGACCCGGGGGCCATAGGTTTCACTAGTGGCTTCTCTCAAGATAGCAAATATTATGGTGGGTGAACAAATTACTGCCGAGCAATTGATAGAAAAGAGCATAGTTATGATGATATCTAAGGCAATGATCATGAACATAGGCATTGAGTCCGTGTCAAGTAGACCGAAACGATTCTGCATTTACTACTATTACTCCACACATCGACCGACTCCTGCCTGCATCTAGAGTATTAAGTTAATAAAGAACAGAGTAACGCATTAAGTAAGATGACATGATGTAGAGGAATTAACTCAAGAAATATGATGAAAACCCCATCTTTTTATCCTCGATGGCAACAATATAATACGTGCCTTGCTGCACCTACTGTCACTTGGAAAGGACACCACAAGATTGAACCCAAAGCTAAGCACTTCTGCCATTGCAAGAAATATCAATCTAGTAGGACAAACTAAACCGATAATTTGAAGAGACTTGCAAAGATATCAAATCATGCATATAAGAATTCAGAGAAGAACCAAATAATATTCATAGATAATCTAATCATAAATCCACAATTCATCGGATCTCGGCAAACACACCACAAAAGAATATTACATCGAATAGATCTCCAAGAACATCGAGCAGAACATGGTATTGAGAATCAAATAGAGAGAAGAAGCCATCTAGCTACTTGCTATGGACCCGTAGGTCTGTGGTAAACTACTCACGCTTCATCGGAGAGGTAATGGTGTTGATGTAGAAGCCCTCTGTGATCGAATCCCCCTCTGGCAAGATGCTGGAAAAGGCCCATATATGGGATCTCACAGGAACAGAAGGTTGCGGCGGTGGAAAAGTGGTTTCGTGGCTCCCCTGGAAGTTTTTAGGGTATAAGAGTATATATAGGCATATGAGCTAGGTCAGGGGAGCTAGGAGGGACCCTACCCCCCGGGGCGCGCCATCCTGCCTCGTGGCCTCCTCGTTGCGTCTCCGACTTCATCTCCAAGTATTCTGGTTTCCTTCTGGTCCCAAAAAGATCATCACGAAAGTTTCTTTCCGTTTGGACTCCGTTTGGTATTCCTTTTCTGCGAAACACTAAAATAGGCAAAAAAACATAAACTAGCACTGGGCTCCCTTTAATAGGTTAGTCCCAAAAACAATATAAAATAGCATATAAATGCCTATTAAACATCCAAAACAGATAATATAATAGCATGGAACAATCAAAAATTATAGATACGTTGGAGACGTATCGAGCATCCCCAAGCTTAATTCGTGCTCGTCCTCGAGTAAGTAAATGATAAAAACAAAATTTTTTGATGTGGAAAGCTACCTACATATTTATCAATGTAATTTTCTTTATTGTGGCATGAATGTTCAGATCGAAAAAATTCAAAACAAAAGTTTAATATTGACATAAAAACAATAATACTTCAAGCATACTAACAAAGCAATCATGTCTTCTCAAAATAACATGGCCAAAGAAAGCTATCCCTACAAAACCATATAGTCTGGCTATGCTCTGTCTTCATCACACAAAATATTTAAATCATGCACAGCCCCGGTTTCAGCCAAGCAATTGTTTCATACTTTAGTATTCTCAAACTTTTTAAACTTTCACGCAATACATGAGCGTGAGCCATGGACATAACACTATAGGTGGAATGGAATGGTGGTTGTGGTGAAGACAAAAAGAGGAAGATAGTCTCACATCAACTAGGCGTATCATCGAGCTATGGAGATGCCCATCAATAGATATCAATGTGAGTGAGTAGGGATTGCCATGCAACGGATGCACTAGAGCAATAAGTGTATGAAAGCTCAAAAAAGAAACTAAATGGGTGTGCATCCAACTCGCTTGCTCACGAAGACCTAGGGCATTTTGAGGAAGCCCATCATTGGAATATACAAGCCAAGTTCTATAATGAAAAATTCCCACTAGTATATGAAAGTGACAAAATAGGAGACTCTCTAACATGAAGATCATGGTGCTACTTTGAAGCACAAGTGTGGAAAAAGGTGTCACATCCCTAGTTCTGACAATGCCTAGTGCATGCATTAGAGTGTTGCTTCATGTTTAAATTTCATTTAAACCTAAAATGGGGATTGACTAAACCCTAGCACCAAATGAATTCAACTAGGGTCAAAATAAAATCTTTTTCATTAAACCCAAAATGCCCTCTAAAAATGTTCAACATTTCTGGTTTGAGGTGAAAGCATCTACCAAAAATGATTTATATTTTTGCAGGACATATTGGGCTCTGAATTAAATCATACTCTATTTGTATTTGGGCATCTAAATGCTAGTAAATATCTTAAATGCCCAAATAATTCTAAAAATAAGTGTGGGCTGTTGGAAATAATCTAAACAGAGCCCCTGGTTATTTTCTGGATTTTTAGAGATGCCTAAGTATTTTTAATAAAGCCTCACAGTTGCAGAAAAAAATAGAAAACAGTAAATAAAAAGAGAGAGAGAGAGAGAGAGAGAGAGAGAGAAGCCCAGCTTACCTGGCGCCACGAACCGGCCAAGCTTTGCACCCCCCCCCATCGCTGGCCCAGCTGGTGGCCCAGCCCACCACCGCAAACCCCCTCGCCGCTCGTCGTCTTCCTCTGCCAGTAGGCAGAGGCGAGGCGTGGCGCGCGCCCGAGAGCCCCGACGCCACCTCTTGCTTCGCCGTGGCAGCCTCCCCGACTCCCTTGCGATGCCACGGAGACGGCCATGCTCCCTCTCGCTTTCCCCTCCTCTCCCTGGATCTCACTCTCTCCCCGAGCTCGTCTCTCTCCCTCTCTCTCCCAAACCCGAGCACTATCGCCGCCGCCGACGAACACCACCCCGGCCATCGCCTCCCCCTCGTCCCCTAGAGCAGTCCACGAGCTCCGCCGTGCCGCCCTCGCCCTCCCCGCCGTCACACGCGACCGGAGAAGCCCCGAAGCGCCGCCCCGACGTTCTTCCCCTCCTCGAACCCGCCGATCGCTGTCGCCGAATTCGCCGCCGACAGGACGCCCCCGAGCCCGCTGACCACCTCTCCCTCTCCACGGTGAACTCCTCTTCCTCTCCCCCTAGCCCCGTGTTTGTTTGGTCTCCGTAGCCGCCGTTTCCACCTCACCGGAAACTCCCCGCCGCCGGCCATGGCGTCGCCGTGGCCAGGACCACCCCAGCTGGCGCCCGAGCATGCTACCAAGTTCGCCGCCCTCCCAGGAGCCTGCAGCGCCCTTCCGTTTCCCCTCTAGTGCACCGCAGCGTCGAGCCCGAGCTCGCCCGAGCTCCGGCGGCCGCCTAGGTCGCCGCCGGCACCGATTCCGGCCGCCCCGAGCGCAACTGACTCCACCAAGAGCTTCGGCTCGTCCCCAGCTCCTCCTAGATGCCCTCTGCGGCCCATTTGGTCGCCGGAGTGGCTAAAACCACTCTCGCCGCCGCGTCGGGCTCGCCGGCGGCTAAACGCCGGCAGCCGACTTTGACTTTGACCACGGGTGGGCCCCGATTGACTCTCCTGAGTCAATGACAGGTGGGGCCCAGCCCTGTTAACTATTAGGATTAGTTTTAATTAATTTTAAGTTAAGCTAATCACACTGACATGCGGGACCCACTGTCAGGTTTGACCGAACCGTGCCACGTTGACCTGCTGACGTCATCATGACGTCAGTATGACGCAGTAATGCTTTCTGGATTTATTTATATTCAGAAAATGCCCTAAACTTCAATAAATCATAGAAAATTAACCGTAACTCCAAATTAAATAATTTATATATGAAAAATTATCAGAAAAATTCAAGGAATCCATCTGTACCATTTTCATGCATGTTTGAACAATGTTTGTCCTCTGTTTTGGACAAAACAAATAAAGGGCATTTAATAATCATATATGGAGTTTGAATTTGAATCTTGTATTCAAACCAACTTCATTTAATCTGTTGCTAGTTGCATTAGCTCAAAACACATTCATTTTGCCATGTCATGATCATGCATCATATTGTGCATTGCATTGATTGTGTTCCTTCTGTGTTGCCGGTATTTGTCCCCTCTCGATAGACGTGATACCGATGATGTGATCGTTGACACTGATGAAGACCCAATGTTATCTTCAGAAGTGCCAGGCAAGCAAAACCCCCTTGTTCATTCCGATAAAATCCCACTCTCTCGCTCCTGCTCTCTTTTACTGCATTAGGACAACGACGACATATTTGATACTTGCTGCGGTAGCTGAACCCCTTTATCCTTTGCATGACCTGTGATTGCCACAGTAAATAGATGAAACCCACTAGCATGAGTAGGAGTTGTTTGAGCCCTGATGTGCCTACTCATTCATGTTTGTTATCATGCCTGCTATTGCTTAGAGTTGAGTCAGGTCTGATTCATCGGGGATGAATCAGAGGCGTGTGAACATGTCCTACTGTGTGTGAGCTAAGTGTGTGAACACGATTTGGTAAAGGTAGCGGTGAGAGGCCATGTAGGAGTACATGGTGGGTTGTCTCATTGTAGCCATCCTCAGGAACTGAGTCCTGTGTTTGTGATCCATGACCAGTTACTACCACACATTGGGTTCCGGTAACTCGACCCCTCTCGACTTATTAATCAACATGATCTCTGTCCAGGAGTTGCAACTAGTTTCTGGTGTTTGTAGGTAGTGTTAGTAGTCTACCAAGTGGCACCCGGTACAGGTGGGCTTGGGACAGACTAGGCACAGTGGCACGGTGTACCAAGTGGCACCCGGATGGTGGGCTTGGGAACCCTGCTCACATCGTTTGGGGCCGTGAGCGACACCCCGGCCGGATCTCCTTGCGGATGGAACCCGAATAGGCAATAAACCTGGACGAGAGACTTGTTCGGTTAGTCAGGTCGTGGCCGACTCCCTCGCCCGGCTTCCGCTTGAAGGTTGCCGAGGTACATGACGTGTACAGGGCGGTAAGTGGCGAGAGCGTGTGTGAAGAAGTACACCCCTGCAGGGTTATCATTATCTATTCGAATAGCCGGATTCCTCGGATATGGAAACGTGGACCCCATTGCATAGTTCATAGACAAGTGAAAGTGGATACTCTAAAATACGCAAGATAAGCGTGAGTGCTATGGATGGCGTTCTCGTAGGGAGACGGGAGCGGATCCATAGTGGTGTATTGGTTGGTGAATATGTGGACTCGTGTGCGCCACTTCAAAAGAGTTACTTGAAGTCGTAGTTCAGGATAGCCACCGAGTCAAAGCTGGCTTGCTGCAGTTAAACCCCACCATCCCCTTTGTTGATAATGATGCATATGTAGATAGATCTGATGTAAGTCTTGCTGGGTACATTTGTACTCATGTTTGCCTATTTTATGTTTTGCAGAGAGACTTCAGTCTCACTAGTAGTTCCGCTTGGACTTTGACGTTTAGCTTGTTACCTTAGCTACGATCTTGTGCCCTCGGCAGAATCTGGTAGATAGTCAGGCTTCTCAGCCTTTTTCATTTATAGATGTCTGTACTCAGACATGATAGCTTCCGCTTGTGCTTTGACTTGTATGCTCTGATTGTTGGGTCATGAGACCCATGTTTGTAATATCTCGCTCCTCGGAGCCTATTGAATAAATTACTTGAGTTGTAGAGTCATGTTGTGATGCCATGTTGTATTGGCACATATCGAGCATATTGTGTGTATGTTATTGAAATGCTTGGTATGTGTGGGATCTGACTACCTAGTTGTTTATCCTTGGTAGCCTCTCTTACCGGGAAATGTCTCCTAGTGTTTCCACGGAGCCATGGTAGCTTGCTACTGCTCCGGAACACTTAGGCTGGCCAGCATGTGTCCTTCTTCGTTCCTGTGTCTGTCCCTTCGGGGAAATGTCATGCGATGAATACCGGAGTCCTGTTAGCCCGCTACAGCCCGGTTCACCGGAGTCCTGCTAGCCCAGTGCTACAGCCTGGATTCACTCGCTGATGACCGACACGTTCGATGTTGGGTCATGGATGCCTGTCCCTGTAAGTTAGTGCCACTTTGGGTTCACGACTAGCCATGTCAGCCCGGGTTCTTTGTCATATGGATGCTAGCGACACAATCATATACGTGAGCCAAAAGGCGCAAACGGTCCCGGGCTAGGTAAGGTGGCACCCGTGGGAATACCGTGCGTGAGGCCGCAAAGTGATATGATGTGTTACATGCTAGATCGGTGTGACTTAGGATCGGGGTCCTGACAGTTTTGGTATCAGAGCTTGACTGCCTGTAGGATTACCAAGCCAAACTGGTCGAAGTTGAGTCTAGAAATTCTTTAGTTATATAAGGGAATTGATTGTGGGATGGAACGTAAGACTCTTTTTACTCCTTATACCTCATGGCCTTCTGATCTGAGTCATCATCTTCTCCTCTACGGGGATTAAGAACTAGGCTTTCTCTTCTTTCTATCAGGATCACGTGTTGCTAATCCGCAGACTTATAAGACTGTTGGATTTAAGTCTCCGTTCAGTTCCTACTACTTCCGTATGTTAATTGTTGATCTCGATACCTTAATATTGTGCTTCTGAGTGGTTATGCCACCATTTTTGTGAATGTCTCAAATCGTTTCTAAGCATTTACAGCCGTTATGCTGTCCGAGTTATTCCAGGTTTCTAAACAGTCTGATGCACTTGCAAAATCCTTTCCCTTTGGTTTCGATGCTCCTTTATGCCAGCTCAATCACACTAATTGTTGAGTTGAGGTATTCTGTTGCCTTGACATTATGTTGGAGTTACTATTATGGCCCTAGGTGTTTAGGGAGTCACCTAGTAATCTAGCAATGTTTTGTGTTCCCAGTGTGAGATTCTGGCCTTTATTCTCGAAAGCATCCCGTGATGCTACTTAGTAGTAGGTATTCTACTCCTGGGTTCTGAACCCGAGATTCACTCTACCTACTTCATGTTGATAGTAATTGCTAGTGCCTTTAGGATATTAGTAATCTTTGCGATAGTCCTCGAGGTCCATGGTATATTGTTCTTCCAAATACCACGAACCATTTTGACAGAAGTTTGTTGGATCAAAAGATCACAACAGGATTATTCTTGAGGAGTTCTCCATTCATATATCGTGACTCTGCCAGTTCTACCTTTCTGCATGGGTTATCCGGAAGAATTATGTTGAACTTCGTTCGACATGCTAAACCATGCATCCACAACTCAGAAAATCGTATGTTCCTTTGAGTTGTCCCTCTTTAGTTGTCCTCTGACCCTCGCCTATCAATTGATAGTCAAGAGTATGCGTGCGTTCGTTTATCAATGCCTATTACTCTTGTGGTCCGTCAAGCCATTCTATCATAGAATGATAGGAGAAACAAACTTCAGTACCTCATCCATATCTAGGATTGGGTCAAAGCAGTTGTATTCCGCAGATCAAATGCCAATCCAGCCTTTGGTTCTGTTCTACCTTGGAGTATTACCCCCTTTATGTCAGAATTGTCATGAGAACTGCACCAACTCTCATAAATTTTGACATAGTGATACTTCTCACCATCATTAGTCATTCCTCGGCCCTCGTGTTGATGCAACCGGAATACCGACAAATGAATTGTGATGTGCGAAATCAATACTCCCAGCAACCTCGTTGCTTGGTAGTTAAAGGACAATAATTTCATTCTTAGTGTGTTGGTTATTGGAATCATCCTTCTAAGACTAATCGTGCTACCTAGTCCTTATTTTGGTGCACCCTTCAATTGATGAGTTAGGATCTTGTCAAGTCCTCACTCATTTGATCATATCGTCTTGCCCCCAAAAGCAAGATTGTTCTCGAGCTTAGTAACATATCGGTGGTTCGTGATTTTCCGAATATCTTCTCGGAAGTACTACCAGGTTGTCACCTGACCGCTATGTTGAGCTCGTGATCAAGTTGGTTTATTGTAAACCACCCTTTCTCCAAGAATCCGTGTTGGATACCCCTGAGCTAGTTGGTTAAGCTAAACGACAACTTGGAGAGTTGGAAGATAAAAGCTTGCCTGACTTAGTTCGTTCCAAAGGGATATTCTTGTGTAGTGTGTGTTGAAGAAAGATGATATCTTCATCGATTGGTCCCTGTGATCAGTTGCTGGACCTATCGTCTTATCAATCCTTTGATTTGAATGTGGGCTATCGTCAAATCAAGTCAGAACCAACGATGCTCGTAATGTTGTCTTCCTCGTGGTTGATCCCTCGAGCATACACCATTATATCTTTTGGGTCTGACCAATACTATCACCGTGTTCACACAATGGTGGAAGTCCAGTGATATGGAAATTCCGATGAGTTGTTGTTGAGTCCATTGACAACATCCTTATCTCCTCCATGATGTTTTTGAACATTAAGTTAGTGTTGGAAACTTTTGAAAGCATTTTCTTCATGCTAGCTCATGAAGTACTTGTTTGATGAAAGGAGTGACTTCCTTTGATTCACGTGCATTTTGATGTAAACTGCCGTCGTGAATTCGAGAAAGTTTGTTTTTGCTCCTTTGGAATCATCCCAAGTCGGTCATGCACGTGCGAAGAATTCTATGGTCTGTTAGACTGATCATCTTCATTCCATATGTATATCCTAGCACACCAAGCCACTGACTGATTTGTTCAAGGAGCAGGAGTATCTTCATAAGAGCTAATCCGGACTTATGAAAGAACTTCGATATCCTCGCTGATGGTTCCCAACCAGAACTCGGTAGTGTTTTATTGTAAGACTACCATGTGATCATGTTTGTCTGAGGCAGCGTGTTCACACATGTGTAGCAGAACCAGCTCATGTTTTGGAGCTTGCTATCATAGTTCATTTCCCAAGAATCTCGCAACGTCATCTCGTCGATTTGTGTTGCAAACTTTCATTTTCTTCCTAGACTCGATGAGTCTGGAATATCCTGACACCAACCAGATCTGAATCTCAGGCAGATATGATGGTTGGAACATTTCCCAAGAACTATAATATTGGTCCCTCGATAACCGGTAAAGTGAATGTCGTGGCCAACACACCCAGCCGGAAGACCTATCATTGTAGTATCTTGTTTGAGGAAGTTGGCCACCTCCCCATAGGGATTTCGTAGGATTTACTCCCTAGTTGCCCCTATGGATTTCGAGATCCCGAAGTCCGACCTTTACTTGATGTTCTAGTTAGCAAACCATATCTATGATTGGGTTACACTAGCACGTCAAGGAGAACATTAGAAGCGGAGTGCTAAATGTCTCTCGGTCGATCATCCAGATTTTGTTTCCTTGGCCTCGCTAGGGTGAAGTCTGAGAAGGTGTTATCTTCCTTTGCGTCTGCATCATCCATCTTTAGCCATCATGGTAGTAAGTTGTGTTACCGGACCCTTGACACGGATGTTGGTAAAACCTTGATGGATATGGAATTGCTCAAGTTCTTGAGAGCATGCACAAGCGCTACGTGTTATCATCGGCACTAACTGGGTTTGCTCTCAGTTCCCTCGGCAATGCTATGACCTATTCAAACAGTGAATTAACTCTCTAGTGTTGGGTTCTTTCCCAGTTACTAGAATCATTCCCAGCATTTGCATTTTGTTCCCAGCTTGCACCGCCATTGTGCCATTCTACCATGGGTCTCTTCCATTTCCGGTGATAAGCAAATTCATCCATTGCGTTGTCTTCAACAAGGTAATCCACATCATCCAAGTCTGAATATGCCATTCTACTGACCCCCTCCAAACGATCGCTCGAGAATTGTCTTAGGCTGGTTTAAGGAGTTTCAATGATCTCTGAATCAAAGGTAATTCTTTTTGCCACTTAAGGGGAGATATCTACGAGTCACGGTTCCGAAGGTGTCTCGTTGTGGTTTCATGGCAACTCAACTCCTCGCTACGTTGACAATCGATTACCACCTTCTTAAGCGTGAAATTGTTGTCTACCTAGTGAACCTTCGTCATCCGTTTCTTTCCACCCCTCTTGATGTGTATCTCGTGTCTCAACCCGAGAGATGGTCCTATGTCTCATTCCGTGAGTTGTTCGATCTTCGAGAAGATCGACCCTTCTAGAGTCTCCTTCTTCCCTCCATGTCATGTTGGCAGGATTTCTCAGAGCAAGACATCAAGACAATGATGGTGAATGAATCAACGTTCAACTGAAGTGCACCCTGGATCGTGAAGACTATACTAGTTGCGTTTACCCCTCACTTTACCCTACACTTGAATCTCGAGACGAGATTCTTGTTTAGTGGGGGTGAGTTGTCACATCCCTAGTTCTGACAATGCCTAGTGCATGCATTAGAGTGTTGCTTCATGTTTAAATTTCATTTAAACCTGAAATGGGGATTGACTAAACCCTAGCACCAAATGGATTCAACTAGGGTCAAAATAAAATCTTTTTCATTAAACCCAAAATGCCCTCTAAAAATGTTCAACATTTCTGGTTTGAGGTGAAAGCATCTACCAAAAATGATTTATATTTTTGCAGGACATATTGGGCTCTGAATTAAATTATACTCTATTTGTATTTGGGCATCTAAATGCTAGTAAATATCTTAAATACCCAAATAATTCTAAAAATAAGTGTGGGCTGTTGGAAATAATCTAAACAGAGCCCCTGGTTATTTTCTGGATTTTTAGAGATGCCTAAGTATTTTTAATAAAGCCTCACAGTTGCAGAAAAAAATAGAAAACAGTAAATAAAAAAAAGAGAGAGAGAGAGAGAGAGAGAAGCCCAGCTTACCTGGCACCACGAACCGGCCCAGCTTTGCCCCCCCCCATCGCTGGCCCAGCTGGTGGCCCAGCCCACCACCGCAAACCCCCTCGCCGCTCGTCGTCTTCCTCTGCCAGTAGGCAGAGGCGAGGCGTGGCGCGCGCCCGAGAGCCCCGACGCCACCTCCTGCTTCGCCGTGGCAGCCTCCCCGACTCCCTCGCGACGCCACGGAGACGGCCATGCTCCCTCTCGCTTTCCCCTCCTCTCCCAAGATCTCACTCTCTCCCCGAGCTCGTCTCTCTCCCTCTCTCTCCCAAACCCGAGCACTATCGCCGCTGCCGACGAACACCACCCCGGCCATCGCCTCCCCCTCGTCCCCTCGAGCAGTCCACGAGCTCCGCCGTGCCGCCCTCGCCCTCCCCGCCATCACACGCGACTGGAGAAGCCCCGAAGCGCCGCCCCGACGTTCTTCCCCTCCTCGAACCCGCCGATCGCTGTCGCCGAATTCGCCGCCGATAGGACGCCCCCGAGCCCGCTGACCACCTCTCCCTCTCCACGGTGAACTCCTCTTCCTCTCCCCCTAGCCCCGTGTTTGTTCGGTCTCCATAGCCGCTGTTTCCACCTCACCAGAAACTCCCCGCCGCCGGCCATGGCGCCGCCGTGGCCAGGGCCACCCCAGCTGGCGCCCGAGCATGCTACCAAGTTCGCCGCCCTCCCAGGAGCCTGCAGCGCCCTTCCGTTTCCCCTCTAGTGCACCGCAGCGTCGAGCCCGAGCTCGCCCGAGCTCCGGCGGCTGCCTAGGTCGCCGCCGGCACCGATTCCGGCCGCCCCGAGCGCAACTGACTCCACCAAGAGCTTCGGCTCGTCCCCAGCTCCTCCTAGATGCCCTCCGCGGCCCATTTGGTCGCCGGAGTGGCTAAAACCACTCTCGCCGCCGCGTTGGGCTCGCCGGCGGCTAAACGCCGGCAGCCGACTTTGACTTTGACCACGGGTGGGCCCCGATTGACTCTCCTGAGTCAATGACAGGTGGGGCCCAGCCCTGTTAACTATTAGGATTAGTTTTAATTAATTTTAAGTTAAGCTAATCACACTGACACGCGAGACCCACTGTCAGGTTTGACCGAACCGTGCCACGTTGACCTGCTGACGTCATCATGACGTCAGTATGACGCAGTAATGCTTTCTGGATTTATTTATATTCAGAAAATGCCCTAAACTTCAATAAATCATAGAAAATTAACCGTAACTCCAAATTAAATAATTTATATATGAAAAATTATCAGAAAAATTCAAGGAATCCATCTGTACCATTTTCATGCATGTTTGAACAATGTTTGTCCTCTGTTTTGGACAAAACAAATAAAAGGCATTTAAATAATCATATATGGAGTTTGAATTTGAATCTTGTATTCAAACCAACTTCATTTAATCTGTTGCTAGTTGCATTAGCTCAAAACACATTCATTTTGCCATGTCATGATCATGCATCATATTGTGCATTGCATTGATTGTGTTCCCTTCTGTGTTGCCGGTATTTGTCCCCTCTCGATAGATGTGATACCGACGATGTGATCGTTGACACTGATGAAGACTCAATGTTATCTTCAGAAGTGCCAGGCAAGCAAAACCCCCTTGTTCATTCCGATACAATCCCACTCTCTCGCTCCTGCTCTCTTTTACTGCATTAGGACAACAACGACATATTTGTTACTTGCTGCGGTAGCTGAACCCCTTTATCCTTTGCATGACCTGTCATTGCCACAGTAAATAGATGAAACCCACTAGCATGAGTAGGAGTTGTTTGAGCCCTGATGTGCCTACTCATTCATGTTTGTTCGTCATGCCTGCTACTGCTTAGAGTTGAGTCAGGTCTGATTCATCGGGGATGAATCAGAGGCGTGTGAACATGTCCCCATGTGTGTGAGCTAAGTGTGTGAACACGATTTGGTAAAGGTAGCGGTGAGAGGCCATGTAGGAGTACATGGTGGGTTGTCTCATTGCAGCCGTCCTTAGGAACTGAGTTCTGTGTTTGTGATCCATGACCAGCTACTACCACACATTGGAATGCTTAAGTGCCCCTCTCGACTTATTAATCAACATGATCTCTGTCCAAGAGTTGCAACTAGTTTCTGGTGTTTGTAGGTAGTGTTAGTAGTCTACCAAGTGGCACCCGGTACAGGTGGGCTTGGGACAGACTAGGCACAGTGGCACGGTGTACCAAGTGGCACCCGGTTGGTGGGCTTGGGAACCCTGCTCACATCGTTTGGGGCCGTGAGCGACACCCCGGCCGGATCTCCTTGCGGATGGAACCCGAATAGGCGATAAACCTGGACGAGAGACTTGTTCGATTAGTCAGGTCGTGGCCGACTCCCTCGCCCGGCTTCCGCTTGAAGGTCGCCGAGGTACATGACGTGTACAGGGCGGTAAGTGGCGAGAGCGTGTGTGAAGAAGTACACCCCTGCAGGGTTATCATTATCTATTCGAATAGCCGGATTCCTCGGATATGGAAACGTGGACCCCTTGTACAGTTCATAGACAAGTGAAAGTGGATACTCTAAAATACGCAAGATAAGCGTGAGTGCTATGGATGGCGTTCTCGTAGGGAGACGGGAGCGGATCCATAGTGGTGTATTGGTTGGTGAATATGTGGACTCGTGTGCGCCACTTCAAAAGAGTTACTTGCAGTCGTAGTTCAGGATAGCCACCGAGTCAAAGCTGGCTTGCTGCAGTTAAACCCCACCATCCCCTTTGTTGATAATGATGCATATGTAGATAGATCTGATGTAAGTCTTGCTGGGTACATTTGTACTCACGTTTGCCTATTTTATGTTTTGCAGAGAGACTTCAGTCTCACTAGTAGTTCCGCTTGGACTTCGACGTTTAGCTTGTTACCTTAGCTACGATCTTGTGCCCTCGGTAGAATCTGGTAGATAGTCAGGCTTCTCAGCCTTTTTCATTTATAGATGTCTGTACTCAGACATGATAGCTTCCGCTTGTGCTTTGACTTGTATGCTCTGATTATTGGGTCATGAGACCCATGTTTGTAATATCTCGCTCCTCGGAGCCTATTGAATAAATACTTGAGTTGTAGAGTCATGTTGTGATGCCATGTTGTATTGGCACATATCGAGCATATTGTGTGTATGTTATTGAAATGCTTGGTATGTGTGGGATCTGACTACCTAGTTGTTTATCCTTGGTAGCCTCTCTTACCGGGAAATGTCTCCTAGTGTTTCCACGGAGCCATGGTAGCTTGCTACTGCTCCGGAACACTTAGGCTGGCCGGTATGTGTCCTTCTTCGTTCCTGTGTCTGTCCCTTTGGGGAAATGTCATGCGATGAATACCGGAGTCCTGTTAGCCCGCTACAGCCCGGTTCACCGGAGTCCTGCTAGCCCAGTGCTACAGCCTGGATTCACTCGCTGATGACCGACACGTTCGATGTTGGGTCATGGATGCCTGTCCCTGTAAGTTAGTGCCACTTTGGGTTCACGACTAGCCATATCAGCCCGGGTTCTTTGTCATATGGATGCTAGCGACACAATCATATACGTGAGCCAAAAGGCGCAAACGGTCCCGGGCCAGGTAAGGTGGCACCCGTGGGAATACCGTGCGTGAGGCCGCAAAGTGATATGATGTGTTACATGCTAGATCGGTGTGACTTAGGATCGGGGTCCTGACAAAAGGATAGTAACATTGTCCCTTCTCTCTTTTCCTCTCATTTTTTGGGCCTTGTGTCTTTTTTATGGCTTTTTTTGGCCGGAGTCTCATCCTGACTTGTGGGGGAATCATAGTCTCCATCATCCTTTCCTCACATTGGACAATGCTCTAATAATGAAGATCATCACACTTTATTTACTTACAACTCAAGACTTACAACTCAATAATTAGAACAAAATATGACTATGTGAATGCCTCCGGCGGCGTACCGGGATGTGTAATGATTTAAGAGTGACATGTATGAAAGAATTATGAACGGTGGCTTTGTCACAAATACGATGTCAACTACATGATCATGCAAAGCAATATGACAATGATGGAGCATGTCATAATAAACGGAATGGTGGAAAGTTGCATGGAAATATATATTAGAATGGTTATGGAAATGCCATAATAGGTAGGTATGGTGGCTGTTTTGAGGAAGGTATATGGTGGTTGTATGGTACCGGCGAAAGTTGCGCGGCATAAGAGAGGCTAGCAATGGTGGAAGGGTGAGAGTGCGTATAATCGATGGACTCAAGATTAGTCATAAAGAACTCACATACTTATTGAAAACATATACAAATCATCGAAACCAAGCACTACACGCATGCTCCTAGGGGAAGGGTTGGTAGGAGTTGACCATCGCATGATATCGACCTCCACTCATAAGGAAGACAAACAAAAAATAAATCATGCTCCAACTTCATCACATAACGGTTCATCGTATGTGCATGCTACGGGAATCACAAACTTTAACACAAGTATATATCAAATTCACAACTACTCCACTATCATGACTCTAATATCACCATCTTCATATCTCAAAACAACCATAAAGAATAAACTTCTCATAGTATTCAACACACTTTATATGAAAGTTTTTATTATATCCATCTTGGATGCTCATCATATTAGGACTAGTTTTATAACCCAAGCAAATTACCATGCTTTTCTAAAAGACTCTCAAAATAATATAAGTGAAGCATGAGAGTTCAAAAATTTCTATAAAATAAAGCCACCGCCATGCTCTAAAAAGATATAAGTGAAGCACTAGAGCAATATTGCCTAGCTCAAAAGATATAAGTGAAGCACATAGAGTATTCTAATATATCACGATTCACGCATATCTCTCCCAAAAGGTATGTACAACAAGGATGATTGTGGTAAACTAAAAAGAAAAGACTCAAATCATACAAGACGCTCCAAGCAAAACACATATCATGTGGTGAATAAAAATATAGCCTCAAGTAAAGTTACCGATAGACGAAGACGAAAGAGGGGATGCCTTCCGGGGCATCTCCAAGCTTAGGATTTTGGTTGTCCTTGAATATTACCTTGGGGTGCCTTGGGCATCCCCAATCTTAGGCTTTTGCCACTCCTTATTCCATATTCCATCAAATCCTTACCCAAAACTTGAAAACTTCACAACACAAAACTCGATAGAAAATCTCATGAGCTTCGTTAGTATAACAAAATAAATCACCACTTTAAGGTACTGTTTAAAATTCTTTATTTATTTTTATTGGTGTAATATCTACTGTATTCCAACTTATCCATGGTTCATACCCCCTATACTACCCATAGATTCATCAAAATAAGCAAACAACACGCGAAAAACAGAATCTGTCGAAAACAAAATAGTCTGTAGTAATTTGTAACTCTCGAATACTTCTGTAACTCTAAAAATACATATAAATTAGGAAAACCTGAGAAATTTGCGTACCAATCCATAGAAAAAAGAATCATACCACAATCACGTTTTTGATTTTTAGTAGGATCAACACAACTATCACCGTAAGCTATCCTAAAGGTTCCACTTGGCACAAACACTAATTAAAACATAAAAACACATCTAACCAGAGGATAGATGAATTATTTATTACTAAACAGGAACAAAAAACAAAGAATAAAAATAAAATTGGGTTGCCTCCCAACAAGCATTATCGTTTAACGCCCTTAGCTAGGCATAAAAACACGAATAGATCTAGGTATTGCCATCTTTGATATGCAATTCTTCAATTGAACACATATAATCCTTAGGAGACTCTTTGGTTTTATCAAGGATTAATCTCCTAGGCAATAAATCGAGAAATTCATTCATGGCAAAAGGTTCCTTAATAATATCGAAAAGATTAGGGTTAACACTTATTGATTTGAGATCTTCATTTTCCTTACTAGAAGATTCACCCTTATTCTAAGGAATGTAAATAAACTTGCGAACTTTGGCAGGAGGAAGATTTGAGGTATTTTTAACAGAAGAAAAAGCGGAACCCAAGTTGGTAATAATATCTTCGAATTTATCAATTCTAGTAGAATCTTGATCTATCTTTTCATTAACTATGGGTTCCTTTTCTCTAAGACTCTTTAGAGTAACTCCTACCATAGATCCATATTGAGTTATTTGATTATAAAATTTTTTATCCAAATTTGCTATCAACTCTACAGTAGCAATTTTATTCTCAATAATATCAAGTCTTTGCATCATATGTTCCAAGGTTAAAATAGTTCAATTGACCAAAAGAGGTGGTGGGCCTAACAAATCTATCATGGCATTATAAGAATTAAAAGTATGGCTTCCCAAGAGATTCCCTCTATTAATGGTGCCAAGAACATATCTATTCCAAGGAGTAACGCCCACATAAAAATTGCAGAGAAGAATGGAAGTAGATTGCTTTCTAGTAGATCTTTGAGCATTGCAAATTCTATACGAAGCATCCTTTAGATTTTCTCTCTACCTTTGTTTAAAATTGAGGACTTCATTATCGGGAGTACTGACAATGATAGGAGGACTAGCCATGAAGGTGAATCAAGTGATCTAGCACACAAGCACACAAGAAGCAAGCAAAAAGAGATGAACGGAAAAGGGGCGAAGAAAAGGCAAAGTGTAGAAGTGCATGATATAGCCAATGCAACCAAAAGACCGATCTAATGGAAGAGACTAGGCAGCACATTATACGTCAACACTCCCCCTCACGTGTGGCTCCCTCAGGCCTAAACGTGGACTGAAAGTGGGCTGCAATTTAATTGCATAGCCGGGTCTTGAACTCAAGACCGCTTGGCTCCGATACCATGTAGAAGTGCATGATCTAGCCAATGCAACCAAAAGACCGATCTGATGGAAGAGACTAGGCAACACATTATACGTCAACACAAAGGTTTTTGAAAATCAATTTAGAAGTGGGGGAGAGGAAAACGAGAGGCGAATGGCGAATAATGTAATGCAAGGGAGAAGAGTTTATGATGGGTACTTGGTATGGCTTGACTTGACGTAGATCTCCCAGGCAACGGCGCCAAAAATCCTTCTTGCTACCTCTTGAGCTTGCGTTAGTTTTCCCTTGAAGAGGAAAGGGTGATGCAGCAAAGTAGCGTAAGTATTTCCCTCAATTTGAGAACCAAGGTATCAATCTAGTAGGAGACACACAAGTCACCGAATACCTGCACAAACAACCAACAACTTGCACCCAACGCGATAAAGGGGTTGTCAATCCCTTCACGGTCACTTGCAAAAGTGAGATCTAATAGAGATAGATAAACGGTAAAGTAAATATTTTTGGTATTTTTGGTTTATAGAATGGGAAGTAAAAGATTGCAAAATAGTAGATCGGAAACTAGTAAGATGTAAACAAGAACTTATATAATGGAAAAGAGACCCGGGGGCCATAAGTTTCACTAGTGGCTTCTCTCAAGATAGCAAATATAACGGTGGGTGAACAAATTACTGCCGAGCAATTGATAGAAAAGCGCATAGTTATAACGATATCTAAGGCAATGATCATGAACAAGGCATCACGTCCGTGTCAAGTAGACCGAATATTCTGCATCTACTACTATTACTCCACACATCGACTGACTCCTGCCTGCATCTAGAGTATCAAGTTCATAAAGAATAGAGTGCATTAAGTAAGATGACATGATGTAGAGGAATTAACACAAGCAATATGATGGAAACCCCATCTTTTATCTTCGATGGCAACAATACAATACGTGCCTTGCTGCCCCTACTGTCACTTGGAAAGGAGACCGCAAGGTTGAACCCAAAGCTAAGCACTTCTCCCATTGCAAGAAAGATCAATCTAGTAGGCCAAACTAAACCAATAATTCGAAGAGACTGGCAAAGATATCAAATCATGCATAGAAAAATTCAAAGAAGAACCAAATAATATTCATAGATAATCTGATCATAAATCGACAATTCATCGGATCTCGGCAAACACGCCGCAAAAGAATATTACATCGAATAGATTTCCAAAAACATCAAGGAGAACATGGTATTGAGAATGAAAGAGAGAGAAGAAGCCATCTAGCTACTAGCTATGGACCCGTAGGTCTGTGGTAAACTACTCACACTTCATCGGAGAGGTAATGGTGTTGATGTAGAAGCCCTCTGTGATTGAATCCCCCTCCGGCAGGACGCTGGAAAAGGCCCCTAGATGGGATCTCACGGGTACAGAAGGTTGCGGTGGTGGAAAAGTGGTTTCAGGGCTCCCCTGGATGTTTTTAGGGTATAAGAGTACGAAGAAGCTAGGTCAGGGGAGCTACGAGGGGCCCACGAGGTAGGGGGGCGCGCCCTCCTGTTGGGGAACGTAGTAATTTCAAAAAAATTCCTACGCACACGCAAGATCATGGTGATGGTATAGCAACGAGAGGGGAGAGTGTTGTCCACGTACCCTCGTGGACCGTAAGCGGAAGCGTTAGCACAACGCAGTTGATGTAGTCGTACGTCTTCACGATCCGACCGATCCAAGCGCCGAACGTACGGCACCTCCGAGTTCTGCACACGTTCAACTCGATGACGATCTCCGGGCTCTGATCCAGCAAAGCTCCGGAGATGAGTTCCGTCAGCACGACGGCATGATGACGATGATGATGTTCTACCGGCGCAGGGCTTCGCCTAAACTCCACGACGATATGACCGAGGTGGAATATGGTGGAGGGGGGCACCGCACACGGCTAAGGAACGATCTGTAGATCAACTTGTCTGTCTATGGGGTGCCCCCCGCCCCCGTATATAAAGGAACCAAGGGGAGGGGGCGGCCGGCCAAGGAGGGGCGCGCCAGGGGGGAGTCCTACTCCCACCGGGAGTAGGACTCCCTTTCTTTCCTAGTTGGAGAAGGAGGAAGGGGGAAAGAGGAGGAAGAGAGAAAGGAAAGCCCCCTTCCCTTGTCCTATTCGGACTAGGAAGGGGAGGGGCGCGCGGCCACCTCCTGCCTCCTTCCCTCTTCTCCCTCGAGGCCCATGTAGGCCCAAATAACCCTCCGGGGGGTTCCGGTAACCTCCCGGTACTCCGGTAAAATGCCGATTTCACCCGGAACGATTCCGATGTCCAAATATAGGCTTCCAATATATCAATCTTTATGTCTCGACCATTTCGAGACTCCTCGTCACGTCCGTGATCACATCCGGGACTCCGAACAAACTTCTGTACATCAAAACTTATAAACTCATAATAAAACTATCATCGTAACGTTAAGCGTGCGGACCCTACGGGTTCGAGAACTATGTAGACATGACCTAGAACTATTCTCGGTCAATAACCAATAGCGGAACATGGATGCCCATATTGGTTCCTACATATTCTACGAAGATCTTTATCAGTCAAACCGCATAACAACATACGTTGTTCCCTTTGTCATCGGTATGTTACTTGCCCGAGATTCGATCGTCGGTATCCAATACCTAGTTCAATCTCGTTACCGGCAAGTCTCTTTAATCGTTACGTAATGCATCATTCCGTAACTAACTCATTAGCTACATTGCTTGCAAGGCTTATAGTGATGTGCATTACCGAGAGGGCCCAGAGATACCTCTCCGACAATCGGAGTGACAAAACCTAATCTCGAAATACGCCAACCCAACATGTACCTTTGGAGACACCTGTAGTACTCCTTTATAATCACCCAGTTACATTGTGACGTTTGGTAGCACCCAAAGTGTTCCTCCGGTAAACGGGAGTTGCATAATCTCATAGTTACAGGAACATGTATAAGTCATGAAGAAAGCAATAGCAATATACTAAACGATCGTGTGCTAAGCTAACGGAATGGGTCATGTCAATCACATCATTCTCCTAATGATGTGATCCTGTTAATCAAATGACAACACATGTCTATGGTTAGGAAACATAACCATCTTTGATCAACAAGCTAGTCAAGTAGAGGCATACTAGTGACACTTTGTTTGTCTATGTATTCACACATGTATTATGTTTCCGGTTAATACAATTATAGCATGAATAATAAACATTTATCATGATATAAGGAAATAAATAATAACTTTATTATTGCCTCTAGGGCATATTTCCTTCAGTCCCCCACTTGCACTAGAGTCAATAATCTAGTTCACATCATCATGTGATTTAACACCAATATTCATATCTGTATATGATTAACACCCATAGCCCATAGTTCACATCGTCATGTGACCAACACCCAAAGGGTTTACTAGAGTCAACAATCTAGTTCACATTGCTATGTGATTAACACCCAAAGAGTACTAAGGTATGATCATGTTTTGCTTGTGAGAGAAGTTTAGTCAACGGGTCTGTCACATACAGAGCCGTAAGTATTTTGCAAATATTCTATGTCTACAATGCTCTGCACGGAGCTACTCTAGCTAATTGCTCCCACTTTCAATATGTATCCGGATTGCGACTTTGAGTCATCTGGATCAGTGCCAAAACTTGTATCGATGTAACCCTTTACGACGAACCTTTTGTCACCTCCATAATTGAGAAAGATATCCTTATTCCACTAAGGACAATTTTGACCAATGCCTAGTGATCTACTTCTAGATCACTATTGTACTCCCTTGCCAAACCAAGGCAGAGTATACAATAGGTCTGGTCCATAGCATGGCATACTTTTATAGAACCTATGACTGATGCATAGGGAATGACTTTCATTCTCTTTCTATTTTCTGCTGTGGTCGGGATTTGAGTCTTACTCAATTTCATACCTTTGCAACACAGGCAAGAACTCTTTCTTTGACTGTTCTATTTTGAACTATTTCAAAATTTTGTCAAGGTATGTATTTATTGAAAAACTTATCAAGCGTCTTGATCTATCTCTATAGATCTTGATGCTCAATATGTAAGTAGCTTTACTGAGGTCTTTCTTTTAAAGAACTCCTTTCAAACACTCCTTTATGCTTTGCAGAATAATTCTACATTATTTCCGATCAACAATATGTCATTCACATATACTTATCAGAAATGCTGTAGTGCTCCCACTCACTTTCTTGTAAATACAGGCTTCTCCAATAGTCTGTATAAAACCAAATGCTTCGATCAACTCATCAAAGCATATATTCCAACTCCGAGAGGCTTGCACCAGTCCATAAATGGATCGCTGGAGCTTGCACACTTTGTTAGCACCTTTAGGATTGACAAAACCTTCTGGTTGCATCATATACAACTCTTCTTTAATAAATCCATTAAGAAATGCAGTTTTGACATCCTTTTGCCAGATTTCAAAAAATGTGGCAATTGCTAACATGATTCGGACAGACTTAAGCATCGCTACAGTTGAGAAAATATCATTGTAGTCAACATCTTGAACTTGTCGAAAACCTTTTTGCGACAAGTCGAGCTTTGTAGATAGTAACACTACTATCAACGTCCGTCTTCCTCTTGAAGATCCATTTTTTTTCTATGGTTTGCCGATCATCGGGCAAGTCCACCAAAGTCCACACTTTGTTCTCATACATGGATCCTATCTCAGATTTCATGGCCTCCAGCCATTTTGCGGAATCTGGGCTCATCATCGCTTCCTCATAGTTCGTAGGTTTATCATGGTCAAGTAACATGACTTTCAGAACAGGATTACCGTACCACTCTGGTGCGGACTGTACTCTGGAAGACCTACGAGGTTCTGTAGTAACTTGATCAGAAGTTTCATGATCATCATCATTAGCTTCCTCACTAATTGGTGTAGGAATCACTAGAACTAATTTCAGTGATGAACTATTTTCCAATTCAGGAGAAGGTACAATTACCTTATCAAGTTCTACTTTCCTCCCACTCACTTCTTTCGAGAGAAATTCCTTCTCCAGAAAGGATCCATTCTTAGCAACGAATGTTTTGCCTTCGGATCTGTGATAGAAGGAGTACCCAACAGTTTCCTTTGGGTATTCTATGAAGACGCACTTCTCCAATTTGGGTTTGAGCTTATCAGGTTGAAAAACCTTTCACATAAGCATCATAGCCCCAAACTTTAAGAAACGCCAACTTTGGTTTCTTGCTAAACCACAGTTCATATAGTGTCGTCTCAACGGATTTAGATGGTGCCCTTTTAATCGTGAATGCAGCTGTCTCTAATGCATAACCCCAAAACAATAATGGTAAATTAATAAGAGACATCATAGATCGCACCATATCCAATAAAGTGCGGTTACGACGTTCGGACACACCATAATGTTGCGGTGTTCCAGGTGGCGTGAGCTGTGAAACTATTCCACATTGTTTTAATTGAAGACCAAACTCGTAACTCAAATATTCGTCTCCGCGATCAGATCGCAGAAACTTTATTTTCTTGTTACGATGATTTTTCCACTTCACTCTAAAATTCTTTGAACCTTTCAACTATTTCAGACTTATGTTTCATCAAGTAGATATACCCATATCTGCTCAAATCATCTTGTGAAGGTCAGAAAATAACGATACTTGCCACGAGCATCAACACTCATTGGATCGCATACATCGGTATGTATTATTTCCAATAAGTCAGTAGCTTGCTCCATTGTTCCGGAGAACGGAGTTTTAGTCATCTTGCCCAAAAGGCACAGTTCGCAAGCATCAAATGATTCATAACCAAGTGATTCCAAAAATCCATCTTTATGGAGTTTCTTCATGCACTTTACACCGATATGACCCAAACGGCAGTGCCACAAATAAGTTGCACTATCATTATTAACTTTGCATCTTTTGGCATCAATATTATGAATATGTGTATCACTACGATCGAGATCCAACAAACTATTTTCATTGGGTGTATAACCATCGAAGGTCTTATTCATGTAAACAGAATAACAATTATTCTTTAACTTCAAATGAATAACCGTATTGCAATAAACATGATCAAATCATATTCATGCTCAACGCAAACGCCAAATAACATTTATTTAGGTTTAACACTAATCCCGAAAGTATAGGGAGTGTGCGATGATGATCATATCAATCTTGGAACTATTTCCAACACTCATCGTCACTTCGCCCTTCAACTAGTCTCTGTTTATTCTGTAACTCCTGTTTCGAGTTACTAATCTTAGCAACTGAACAAGTATCAAATACTCAGGGGCTACTATAAACACTAGTAAGGCATACATCAATAACCTGTATATCAAATATACCCTTGTTCACTTTGCCATCCTTCTTATCCACCAAATATTCAGGGCATTTCCGCTTCCAGTGACCATTTCTTTTGCAGTGTAAGCACTCAGTTTCAGGCTTTGGTCCAGCTTTGGTCTTCTTCACGGGAGTGACAACTTGTTTGCCATTCTACTTGAAGATTCCCTTTCTTTCCCTTTGCCCTTTTCTTGAAACTAGTGATCTTTGTTAGTCATCAACACTTGATGCTCTTTCTTGTTTTCTACCTTCGTCGATTTCAACATCACGAAGAGCTCGGGAATCGTTTTCGTCATCCCTTGCATACTATAGTTCATCACGAAGTTCTAGTAACTTAGTAATGGTGACTAGAGAATTCTGACAATCACTATCTTATCTGGAAGATTAACTCCCACTTGATTCAAGCGATTGAAGTACCCAGACAATCTGAGCACATGCTCACTAGTTGAGCGATTCTCCTCCATCTTTTAGCCATAGAACTTGTTGGAGACTTCATATCTCTCAACTCGGGTATTTTCTTAAAATATTAACTTCAACTCCTGGAACATCTCATATGGTCCATGACGTTCAAAACGTCTTTGAAGTCCCGATTCTAAGCCGTTAAGCATGGTGCACTAAACTATCAAGTAGTCATCATATTGAGCTAGCCAAACGTTCATAACGTCTGCTTCTGCTCCTGCAATAGGTCTGTCACCTAGCGGTGCATTAAGGACATAATTCTTCTGTGCAGTAATGAGGATAAACCTCGGATCACGGATCCAATCCGCATCATTGCTACTAACATATTTCAACACAATTTTCTCTAGGAACATATCAAAATAAACATATGAAAGCAACAACGCGAGCTATTGATCTATAACATAATTTGCAAAATACTACCAGGACTAAGTTCATGATAAATTAAAGTTCAATTAATCATATTACTTAAGAACTCCCACTTAGACAGACATCTCTCTAGTCATCTAAGTGATCACGTGATCCAAATCAACTAAACCATGTCCGATCATCACATGAGATGGAGTAGTTTCAATGGTGAACATCACTATGTTGATCATATCTACTATATGATTCACGTTCGACCTTTCGGTCTCCGTGTTCCGAGGCCATATCTGTATATGCTAGGCTCGTCAAGTTTAACCTGAGTATTCCGCGTGTGCAACTGTTTTGCACCCGTTGTATTTGAATGTAGAGCCTATCACACCCGATCATCACGTGGTGTCTCAGCACGAAGAACTTTCGCAACGGTGCATACTCAGGGAGAACACTTCTTGATAATTAGTGAGAGATCATCTTAAAATGCTACCATCAAACAAAGCAAGATAAGATGTATAACAGATAAACATCATATGCAATCAAAATATGTGACATGATATGGCCATGATCATCTTGCGCCTTTGATCTCCATCTCCAAAGTACTGTCATGATCTCTATCGTCACCGGCACGACACAATGATCTTCATCATCTTGATCTATATCAATGTGTCCTCACATGGTCGTCTCGCCAACTATTGCTCTTGCAACTATTGCTATCGCACAGCGATAATGTAAAGCAAATATTTGGCACTTGCATCTTTATGAAACAAAGAGACAACCATAGGGCTTCTGCCAGTTTCCGATAACTTCAACAAAACATGATCATCTCATACAACAACTTATATCTCATCACGTCTTGACCATATCACATCACAACATGCCCTGCAAAAACAAGTTAGACGTCCTCTACTTTGTTGTTGCAAATTTTACGTGGCTGCTACGGGCTGAGCAAGAACCGTTCTTACCTACGCATCAAAACCACAACGATAGTTCGTCAAGTTAGTGCTGTTTTAACCTTTGCAAGGACCGGGCGTAGCTACACTCGGTTCAACTAAAGTTGGAGAAACAGACACCCGCTAGTCACCTGTGTGCAAAGCACGGTGGTAAAACCAGTCTCGCGTAAGCGTACGCGTAATGTCGGTCCGGGCCGCTTCATCCAACAATACCGCTGAACCAAAGTATGACATGCTGGTAAGCAGTATGACTTGTATCGCCCACAACTCACTTGTGTTCTACTCGTGCATATAACATCAACGCATAAAACCTGGCTCGGATGCCACTGTTGGGGAACGTAGTAATTTCAAAAAATTTCCTACGCACACGCAAGATCATGGTGATGGTATAGCAACGAGAGGGGAGAGTGTTGTCCATGTACCCTCATAGACCGTAAGCGGAAGCGTTAGCACAACGCGGTTGATGTAGTCGTACGTCTTCACGATCCGACCGATCCAAGCGCCGAACGTACGGCACCTCCGAGTTCTGCACACGTTCAGCTCGATGACGATCTCCGGGCTCCGATCCAGCAAAGCTCCCGAGATGAGTTCCGTCAGCACGATGGCGTGGTGACGATGATGATGTTCTACCGGCACAGGGCTTCGCCTAAACTCCGCGACGATATGACCGAGGTGGAATATGGTGGAGGGGGGCACCGCACACGGCTAAGGAATGATCTGTAGATCAACTTGTGTGTCTATGGGGTGCCCCCCGCCCCCGTATATAAAGGAGCCAAGGGGAGGGGGCGGCCGGCCAAGGAGGGGCGCGCCAGGGGGGAGTCCTACTCCCACCGGGAGTAGGACTCCCTTTCTTTCCTAGTTGGAGAAGGAGGAAGGGGAAAGAGGAGGAAGAGGGGAAGGAAAGGGGGGGCGTCGCACCCCTTCCCTTGTCCTATTCGGACTAGGAAGGGGAGGGGCACGCGGCCACCTCCTGCCTCCTTCCCTCTTCTCCCTCGAGGCCCATGTAGGCCCAATAACCCTCCGGGGGGTTCCGGTAACCTCCCGGTACTCCGGTAAAATGCCGATTTCACCCGGAACGATTCCGATGTCCAAATATAGGCTTGCAATATATCGATCTTTATGTCTCGACCATTTCGAGACTCCTCGTCACGTCCGAGATCACATCCGGGACTCCGAACAAACTTTGGTACATCAAAACTTATAAACTCATAATAAAACTATCATCGTAACATTAAGCGTGCGGACCCTACGGGTTCGAGAACTATGTAGACATGACCTAGAACTATTCTCGGTCAATAACCAATAGCGGAACCTGGATGCCCATATTGGTTCCTACATATTCTATGAAGATCTTTATCGGTCAAACCGCATAACAACATACGTTGTTCCCTTTGTCATCGGTATGTTACTTGCCCGAGATTCGATCGTCGGTATCCAATACCTAGTTCAATCTCGTTACCGGCAAGTCTCTTTACTCATTACGTAATGCATCATTCCATAACTAACTCATTAGCTACATTGCTTGCAAGCCTTATAGTGATGTGCATTACCGAGAGGGCCCAGAGATACCTCTCCGACAATCGGAGTGACAAAACCTAATCTTGAAATACGCCAACCCAACATGTACCTTTGGAGACACCTATAGTACCCCTTTATAATCACCCAGTTACGTTGTGACATTTGGTAGCACCCAAAGTGTTCCTCCGGTAAATGGGAGTTGCATAATCTCATAGTTACAGGAACATGTATAAGTCATGAAGAAAGCAATAGCAATATACTAAATGATCGTGTGCTAAGCTAACGGAATGGGTCATGTCAATCACATCATTCTCCTAATGATGTGATCCCGTTAATCAAATGACAACACATGTCTATGGTTAGGAAACATAACCATCTTTGATCAACAAGCTAGTCAAGTAGAGGCATACTAGTGACACTCTGTTTGTCTATGTATTCACACATGTATTATGTTTCCGGTTAATACAATTCTAGCATGAATAATAAACATTTACCATGATATAAGGAAATAAATAATAACTTTATTATTGCCTCTAGGGCATATTTCCTTCACCTCCTGCCTCGTGGCCGCCCCATTGCGTCTCCGACTTCATATCCAAGTCTTCTGATTTCCTTCTAGTCCAAGAAAGATCATCATGAAAGTTTCATTCTGTTTGGACTCCATTTGGTATTCCTTTTCTGCGAAAATCTAAAATAGAAAAAAAACAAAAACATGCACTGGGCTCTCGGTTAATAGGTTAGTCCCAAAAATAATATACAATAGCATGTAAATGCCTACTAAACATCAAAAACTGATAATATAATAGCATGGAACTATCAAAAATTATAGATATGTTGGATATGTATCATTAATTCTCCCCTTGCTCATTTGTGTTATTGTGGCTTTCTTTAACTTTTTACAGCCTGGAGATGAAAACGTAGAAGTTCGTCAATCGGTTGGCAGTGCGAATGCTTCTGTATCGGTTGTCGTTGACAATGCAGAACCTTCTGTAGCTCAGGAATCCCACCATGCTGTTGCCCCTAGTCATCATGAAGATTTTGATGTTGGCATTTAAAAGCCGCTAGAGAATGTCATTCCTGCTGGTAGTGTTGCTGTTTCTCCTATTTTTCTGGCGTCCAATGATGTTCCTGATGTATTCAGAGTAGAGCCTCATGTATCTAAACTATCTGAGGACGTTGCGGTTGACCAGACTATTGAAAATCCAGACAATGCTGGTGTTGCTATAGTAGGGCAGTCGAGTGAGGCTGTGGTGGTTTCATCGCAACCTAGCCAAGAAAATGTTTTGGTTAGCTCTGAAGAACAAACTCTGACACTGAAGGCAAGTGTTTTGTTTCGAACAGTGAAGTTGAAGTTTTTCTCATTCATTTTTTAGTTACTATGGTAGCTGCATTAGATGTTTAATGATAAGTGAAACTTCTTCTTTTGTTGGTAATTTTCAAAATAGTTGCTAGCTAGCACATTTCCTTATATTACAACTGAACCTCATTTTTTTAGATAAGTGAACTTCATCTTTTATTTGTTCCCTTATTTTTTATTACAGAGGACGAACTTCCTGTTGTGACACCGTCGAGCATTGATCCAACTCTTCTCAGAAGATACAATGAGTTGTACACTGCTGTTACGAGGGCTCGGAGGGACAAAAAAGAAGAAGTATGAATTTTTATAAATTATTTTTTAATATGTATTTTCTAATCACGGTCTTTCCCCTTTCTCGTTCTTGTTATTTTTGTAGTATCTTATGTTTCAGTTTTTCAAAAAAAAATTAGGGACATGATGGCTTTCAAAACTGAGTTGGCCGATATTTCCATTGGCGAAGTTGGTCAATCTCTTTGGGATAAAGGGATGCTCTACATGACTTGTAGATCTTGGGGTTTCTTTGCTGGTAGATAAGTTTAATGGATCTCCAACGATGATTGTCCTGTACCATATTTGTGTAAGCATGCATAAATTTTGTTTCTTTTTTGATTCTCTTTTTTGATTTCCTGTGATGACTTGTTTGCTTGAACACTGTTTCTTGTTTGGTTTTTTTTGGCAGGAAAGTATTTGGAAAGGTGGTAGTGTAGGCAGGAGTGTGAAATTGATGTTCTCTTCAAAAGCTGATGAGCGTGTCGATAAGAAAGATATGGTGAGTAATGTTTTTATGTGTCCAAAACCATGTTTGTGTGTTGGTTTTATAGTGTTCCCTTTCTTGTTCTTGTAATACTTTTATTTATTTTTTACTTCCAACAGGTCCTGTTTGCAACATTTGATCCGCCAGAGACAAGGGATGATGTTGGTCATTATTGTGTAGTTGCCTTGAATGTGAAGGAAAGGCGGTTTGAATTCCTTGACTCGCTCAATAAACTTGGCAGCTCTGAAGCGAACAGGATTTTAAGGTGGATGGTTAAAAATATCAAGCGTGCATGGAAAGAAGGTAGCTCAAGTTCTGCTGAGCCGCTAAATCGTCCTACACTTGATGGATTTGCATTGAAACAAGTGGTTGTCCCAATTCAGCCAAATGGGTATGTTCCTTGTAGCCCCTCTCCAGCATACTCCTCAATTGTTATTTTATATTTTTATGTGAAACTAATGTTTTTTGTTCTTTTTTTGCAAGAATGATTGTGGATTCTATATGTTTCAATTCTTGCAGACTTGGGATGGTGTTCGAGTTGCTCAGTTTGGGGTGTAGCACATTGGCTGCATTAGAAAGGCCATGCTCTATAGCTATCTCACATCGACAAAGTGTTCCCTTGAGTAATCGTCATTTTTAATTTTTGCTGATAAAGGTTGTGTTAGTGAACTGCTTTATTTCCCTTATTTTTTGTCTACTACTTGCTTCCGCTTCTTAAGGTTTTATTTTATTAGTGTGGTAGTGAATACGTGTTTGACAGTGGAGGGGCTACGTATTGTTGTGTAATTGAGCTGCATTGTTGTAGACAATTGAGCTGCATTATTCAGGGCAAGTGGGCTGCATTGTTCTAGACAAGTGCGCTTCATTGTTCTATATAAGATAGTTGCATTCTGTCCTTTAGTGAACTGCATTTTTTATATTATTGAGCTGCATTTAATGTTTTTGGTTCTGGTTTTGGGCTGAGTGTTCCCATGTTTTTTCTCCTCGTTATCAACTTTTGATGGTGGTCTTCATGGAGGCTGTACATCACTTTAGAGTCCCAGGGTTAAGAGGTAGTTATGGAGGATTTTTCCATTGAATCTCTCCAGGGAATTCTGGTTCTTTGTGTGGAGATGGATCGAATATAGACGTGGCATCTGGACCTGGTGCTGGAATTGTTGATCGACCTGGCTCTCCGCATGAGATAGTTCATGTGGATGATGATTTTGTTACGCCAGTGCCACGCGTCACTAGGACATGCAACAATCAATCGTCCTCCCGTTGATGAGGCTCAAATATTTCGAACAAGAGGGTAGGTGAGAGGGCTTTTAAGTTGAGAGGCTCTATAGAGAAATTGAGGCCTCCGAGCTTCAAATATATTGATGAGGCGAGGATAATAAAGGATCTCGTTCTCAGCCAAGATTTTGTAACCAAATACAACGAGTAAGTTTTATGTGTATGTCCTTCATCCTTTTTGTGTGTTTTATTTTTACTTTATTTTTTGATCCCATTTGTGTATCTTTACTGCAGTAACGCATTCTTGATGGTGAATAATGCTTTTGGTGATGTCGAAACAGTCAAAGTTGGCTATATCTATAATACATTTGGCAAAGGACCTTCCATGGACTCGTATCTGATGACCCACAAGTTTATGGGGTCAATTGTAGCCTTTTCAATAAGTAAGAGTGTCGAACCCAACGAGGAGCAGAAGGAAATGGCAAGTGGTTTTCAGCAAGGTAATGTCTGCAAGTGCTAAAATTGTTAGTAGCAGAGTAGTTTGATAGCAAGATAATTTGTAGCAAGCAAGTAACGATAGTAGTAACAAAAGTGCAACAAGGTAGCCCAATCCTTTTGAGGCAAAGGATAGGCCAAAACGGTCTCTTATGATAAGCAAAGTGTTCTTGAGGGTACACGGGAATTTCATCTAGTCACTTTTATCATGTTGGCTTAATTCGTGTTCGCTACTTTGATAATTTGGTATGTGGGTAGACCGGTGCTTCAGTGCTGTTCTTACTTGAACAAACCTCCTACTTTTGATTAACCCTCTCGCAAGCATCCGCAACTACGAGAAAAGTATTAAGAATAAATTCTAACTATAGCATTAAACTCTTGGATCCAATTGGTCCCTTACGGAATAGCGCATAAACTAGGGTTTAAGCTTCTGTCACTCTCGCAACCCATCATCTAATGACAACTCCACAATGCATTCCCTTAGGCTCAAATATGGTGAAGTGTCATGTAGTCGATGTTCACATGACACCACTAAGGGAATCACAACATACATATCATCAAAATATCGAACACATATCAAGTTCACATGATTACTTGCAACAAGACTTCTCCCGTGACTTCAAGAACAAAAGTAACTACTCACAAATGGTAATCATGCTCAAGAAAATAGGGGTATTAAATAACATAATGTATCTGAACATATAATCTCCCACCAAATAAACCATATAGTAATCAACTACAAGATGTAATCAACGCTACTAGTCACCCACAAGCACCAATCTATAGTTCCAGTGCAAAGATTGAACACACGAGATGAACTAGGGTTTGAGAGCATTTGGTTCTATTAAAGATGTTGATGAAGATAGCCCTCCCCAAGATGGGAGAGTGGTTGGTGATGATGATGACGATGATTTACCCCTCCGGGAGGGAAGTTCCCCCGGCGGAATCGCGCCGCCGGAGGGTAAAAGTGCTCCTACCCAGGTTCCACCTCGAGACAGAGGCGCTTTGTCCTGAAAGTCCTCTCCTTATTTTTTCTAGGTCACAATGACTTATATACCAGAAGAGGGGCACCGGAGGTGGGCCTGGGCGAGCACAACCCACCAGGGCACACCTGGGCTCCCTGGCGTGCCCAGGTGGGTTGTGCCCACCTGGCGGGCCCCCTCTGGTACTTATTTGCTCCAATATTCCTCAAATATTCCATAAAAAATCCTCGTAAAGTTTAAGCTCATTTGGAGTTGTGTAGAATAGGTATCCTGTCGTAGCTTTTTTAGGTCCAGATTTCCAGCTGCCAGAATTCTCCCCCTTTGTGTGTACCTTGCATCTTATGAGAGAAAAGGCATTAGAATTACTCCAAAAAGCATTATTATACAATAAAACAACATAAATAATAGTAGGTAAACATGATGCAAAATGGACGTATCAACTCCCCCACGCTTAGACCTCGCTTGTGCTCAAGCGAAAACCGAAATCGAAAAACATGTCCACATGCTTAGAGAGAGAGAGAGAGAGAGGTGTTGATGAAAACAAAAATAAGGACATAGCAGCATCATGTAACTTATTATAACAGCAACTAACTTTAACATAAAACTTTTATCATAGAACTTTTATCATAGACTTCTCATGAACAAGTGACAATTCATCACAACATCAAATTATAAAGCTTAAACTCTATTGGAAACCAACAAACTATGTTCTCGGTCAACTTTGCAACTACAATTCATCATCTTTTCAGGAAGGGTCACGTATTGGAGCCTTTAGGCAAGTCCACATACTCAAACATCATTTAGTCTTCTATGATTGCTAACACTCACCGCGTACAGATGACCAAAACATTCCAACCAGACACATAGAAAGATATCGGCTTATAGTTTCGCCTCCCAACGCATTCACCTCAAGGGTGATGTCAATAATAATAACTCATGCTACCCATATTCAACTGGATATATGTGCCTAGATCTTTCCTCACCACATGATGCTTGCCAAAGGAGAAAATAAAAAGGAATAGAGAGAAGAAATTTGACTCTTTCATGAAATTAAATACATGAAACTAAAAGAAGGCCCTTCGCAGAGGGAAGCAGAGGTTGCCATGCACTTTTTGTTTGTATGCTCAACCCCTTAGTGCAAGAGAACGTCATGTTATATTGCCCCGTATGATGGCAACCTTTATTATGCAGTCTATCGCTTTTATTCTACGCCATCACAAGTTCGTACAACGCTCAATTCTCCCTTACACTGAATTATCTTACACTTTAGAAGCAATTTTTATTGCCCTTTTTCACCGATGACAACCTACTTGAAGGATCTTACTCAATCCATAGGTAGGTATGGTGTACTCTCAAACAAGATTTGGGTTTAAAGGGTTTTGAATGCACAAGTAGTATCTCTACTTAGTGCGGAGTTTTTGGCTAGCAAAGATAGGGGCAAGCACCACATGTTGAAGGATCAATGACAATATAACTTCTATGTGAATATTAACAAACATAAATCATTACGTTGTCTTCCTTGTCCAATGTCAACAAATTTGGCATATAATATTTTGATGGGTTCTCACAATCACAAAAGATTTCTAGGATAGTGTATTTGCATGTGAATCTTCTCTTCCCTTATTAATTCTTTCATGAGTTGCATCATTGACCAATGCTATGTTTGTCAATCTACAATAAAATTTTCTACTTATACTTTTCCTTGTGTAATGTCATCACTTACCATAAGATTAGCATATGATCTTTTTCATTTATTTCCTTCCTTTTTATTGAAACAAGAAAGTAAAGAAAGCAAAACTCAAACTAAACTTTATTATATATCTCGCACACGATTACAAAGACTGATCACTAAGCAAACTCTCAAAAAGAAAGGATCGAACTAAACTCTTATTCATCTAAAGCAAAAGATAACCATGGATTGAACTAAGAAAACTAAAGGCAAAAGATAGTGGATATGATATGGTACCGGGGCACCTCCCCCAAGCTTTGCGAAAGACAAGGGGAGTGCCCATACCCGATACTCAATTTTCTTTTGGTGATGAAGAAGGAGGTGGTGGTGATGAAGTAGAAGCAATCTTGTCCTCATGTTTCCACGACAGATGCTCACCATCATAAAAGGAAGAGTGAGTCTCTCGGATCCTGCAAATGGCAGCCAAACTCATACCTTTAAACCTTGCCTCATATTCAAAGACTTGCCTTTGAAGGTCGTGGATCTGGCTATGGAGGAAGTTGATTTGCTCGTTGAGGGAGAAGACAATGTCCTTCATGGACTTGCCATCCACCTTGAGATCACGGGTGTAGTCTGCGATCATGGGGTGATTGGCATTGAGTCCATGTTCAACCATCCCCTTGCACTGGAAGACTTCCTGCTCCATAGCTTCAAGCCTGGCCTCCATTGATCCAGTCCCCATGGGTCCTTGCACATCGCGGATGTGCAGCACCCTATCGCGCATCTGGATAGCTTGAGGGTGCTGCATCACTTCCCGCAGATATGGGTTGATGACGTTGTTGAAGAACTTGTCCTTGGAGGAGCTTGAAGCGGCCATGGTGGATTGGATCTGACAGAAAATAGCAAGAAAAGAAAACAAGAGATTTCTCCGCGATACAGAGGTCAACAGGTTCGGGGGGGGGTGTATATAAAGATTTTTTATCTTGGGGAACAAGTAGAACGGAAGAAAACGGAGTCCGGAAAGTACCAGAGGTGGGCACAACCCACCGGCGCGCTTCGCAAGCCAGGCGCGCCTTGGTGTATCGTGCCCACCAGGATCACTTTCCTGGAAGTTTCTTATTTTCCTAATTTTTTAAATATTCCAAAACTGACAAAAAATATTTTTGCGGATTTTTCGGAGTCCGTTTACTTACCGTATCACGTACCTCCCTTTTTTCACGATCCTGGAGTGTTCCAGAAAGTTTCTTTTATGTGTTCTTTCGGTGTCATAGTTTGCATAATATTGCTTTTAACATTAATGGGCATACCTGAGATATAATGTTTTATTCGTTTCCCATTAACAACCTTCGTGTTAGTACCTTCGGCAGTATTTATATTGATAGCTCCGGATCGATAAACCTCCCCGATAACATAGGGTCCTTCCCATGTGGAGAGGAGTTTTCCTGCAAAGAATCTGAAACGAGAGTTCTACAAAATAACATATTCTCCAACTTTGAACTCACGCTTTTGGATTCTTTTGTCATGCCATCTTTTAACCCTTTTTTTGAATAACTTTGCATTTTCATAAGCTTGGGTTCTCCATTCATCTAATGAGCTAATATCAAATAGCCTCTTTTCACCAGCAATTTTAAAATCATAATTGAGTTCTTTAATTTCCCAATGTGCTTTATGTTCTAACTCAAGAGGCAAATGACAAGCTTTTCCACAAACCATTTTATAAGGAGACATACCCATAGGATTTTTATATGATGTTCTATAAGCCCAAAGTGCATCAGCTAGTTTCTTAGACCAATTTTTGGGACCTATTGACAGTCTTTTGTAATATTATTTTTATTTCTCTATTGCTAAGTTCAACTTGGCCACTAGAGTGAGGATGATAAGGTGATGCAACTCTATGGTTAACATCATACTTAGCAAGCATTTTACGGAAATCACCATGAATAAAGTGTGAACCATCATCAATCATGAAATATCTAGGGACCTGGAACCTTGGGAAAATAACTTCCTTAAGCATTTTAATAGAGGTGTTGTGATCAGTACTACTGGTTGGAATAGCTTGTACCCGCTTAGTAACAAATCAACAACAACCAAAATATGAGTATACCCATCAGAGGAAGGAAAAGGTCCCATGAAATCAAGTCCCCAAACGTCAAATGGTTCAACAGCAAGTGAATAATTCATAGGCATTTCTTGACGCTTACCGATATTACCTATTCTTTGACATTCATCACAAGACAAGATGAACTTACGAGCATCCTTGAAGAGAGTAGGCCAATAAAATCTGATTGAAATACCTTATGAGCGGTTTTGTCTCCCGCGTGATGTCCTCCATAAGCCTCGATGTGACATTTCCGTAGGATTTGTTCCTGTTTATGCTCAGGTACACAACGTCTAATAATACCATCTCCTACTTTATAAAGATGTGGGTCATCCCAAAAGTAATGTCTTAAATCATAGAAGAATTTTTTTCTTTTGTTGGTATGTAAAGCTAGGTGGTATGTATTTAGCAAACAATATGATTAGCATAGTCAGCATACCAAGGTGTACTATTAGAAACATTTATTGCAACTAACTGTTCATCAAGAAAGCTATCATAAATAGGTTGTGGGTCATCAAGAATATTTTCAAGCCTAGACAAGTCATCTGCTACGAGGTTCTCTGCTCCTTTCCTATCAGTCATATGCAAATCAAATTCTTGTAGCAGAAGAACCCACCTAATGAGTATAGGTTTAGCATCTTTCTTTTCATAAGATATTTTATAGCAGCATGATCGGTGTGAACTATCACTTTAGAATCAACGATGTAAGATCTCAATTTATCACAAGCAAACACCACTACTAAGAATTCTTTTTCTGTAGTAGCATAATTTCGTTGAGCACTGTCCAGAGTTTTACTAGCATAATGGATAACATTTGATTTCTTATCAACTCTTTGTCCTAGAACAGCACCAACAACATAATCACTAGCATCACACATAATCTCAAAAGGCAAGTTCCAACCAGGTGGTTGAACAATAGGTGCCGTAATTAAGGCTTTGTTTAGTATTTTGAAGGCTTCCAAACAATCATCATCAAACACAAAAGGAATATCCTTTTGCAAAAGATTTGTAAGAGGCCTAGAAATTTTAGAAAAGTCTTTGATAAACCTCCTATATAAACCAGCATGACCAAGGAAACTATGAATAACTTTGATATCTTTAGGACATGGCATTTTCTCAATTGCATCAACCTTGGCTTTGTCCACCTCAATGCCTCTTTCAGAAATTTTATGGCCCAAAATGATACCTTCTTAACCATAAAGTGGCACTTCTCCCAATTCAAGACAAGATTTGTTAGTTCACATCTCTGCAAAACTCGATCAAGATTGCTTAAAAAATCATCAAAAGACTTCCCATAAACAGAAATGTCATCCAGGAAAATCTCAACAATCTTTTCACAATAATCGGAGAATATTACAGTCATACATATTTGAAAGGTACCAGGTGCATTGCATAGACCAAAAGGCATACGTCTATAAGCATAAGTTCCAAAAGGACAAGTAAAAGTGGTCTTTTCTTGATCGGGTTGTGAGACATGTATTTTTTGAAAAACCAGAATATCCATCAAGGAAGCAAAAATGTGTGTGCTTAGATAATCTTTCTAACATTTGATCAATAAAAGGCAGAGGGTAATGATCTGTCCTAGTTGCTTTGTTTAATTTTCTATAATCAATTACCATCCTATAGCCTATGACAATTCTTTGTGGAATAAGCTCATTATTATCATTAGGAACAACAGTAATACCTCCCTTCTTAGGGACACAATGAACAATCTACTATCAGTTATAGGATAGATTATACCTGCTTCCAGAAGTTTCAATATTTCCGTTCTTACCACTTCTTCCATCTTCAGATTTAACCGACGTTGGTGATCAACAACGGGTTTAGCATCAGGTTCCATATTAATCTTGTGCTGACATAGAGTGTGACTAATGCCCTTAAGATCATCAAGAGTATATCCAATAGCAGCTTGGTGCTTCCTTAGAACTTTCAATAATATTTCTTCTTCATGTTCTAAAATGTTAGCACTAATAATAACATATATTTTTCTCAGCAAGATAAGCATATTTCAAAGTGTCTGGCAATTATTTTAATTCAAACACAGGATCACCTTTAGGTGGAGGAGTACCTCCTAGAGTTTCAATTGGAAGATTGTGTTTATGCAGAGGTTGTTGTTCGAAAAAGATTCTATCTATTTCATTTCTTTCACGCATATCAAAATCATTTTCATGGTCTAACAAATATTATACTAAGGGATCTGTAGTAGGTAAAACAATAGAAGCAAGACCAATAATTTCATCCTTACTAGGTAAATCTTTCTTATGAGATTTTCTACTAAACTTGGAAAAGCATGAGATTCATCACCAAAGCTAACACCGACAGTTTGTTTCTCACAATATATTCTAGCATTGACGGTGTTCAAGAAAGGTCTACCAAAGATAATGGGACAAAAGTCATCTTGTGGGGAACCAAGAACAAGAAAATCAGTAGGGTATTTTATTTTCCCGCACAAGACTTCAACATCTCTAAGGATCCCAATTGGTGATATAGTATCTCTATTGGCAAGTTTAATAGTAACATCTATGTCTTCTATTTCTGCAGGTGCTATTTCATTCTTAATTTCTTCATATAAGGAAAAAGTAATAGCACTCACACTAGCACCTATGTCACATAAACCATGATAACAGTGATCTCCTATCTTGACTGAGACAACAAGCATGCCAACAACTGGTCTATGTTTATCTTTTTTATCGGGTTTGGCAATTCTAGAAGCTTCATCACAGAAGTAAATAATATGCCCATCGATATTATCGACCAAGAGATCTTTAACCATATCAACACTAGGTTCAACTCTAATTTGTTCAGCTGGTTTGGGTGTTCTAATATAACTTTTGTTAACCACAGTTGAGACTTTAGCATGTTCCTTCATCCTAACAGGGGAAGGTGGTTTTTCAATATAAGCCGTGGGAACAACTGGATAAACATTGTAAATGATAGTTTCTTCTTTAGGTTTTACTAGTTATTTAATTTCTTCTTTAATAGGCGGGTGATATTTAAGCCACTTCAACTTAGGGAGATCAACACGAGTAGCAAAAGATTCACAAAAGGAAGCTACTATCTCAGAGTCAATTCCATATTTAGTGTAAACTTTTGAAAAACATTGGTATTCATAAAAGATTTAACACAATCAAACTTAGGTTCAATACCTGACTCTTTACCTTTGTCGAGTTCCCAATCTTCAGAGTTGCGTTTAATTCTTTCTAAAAGATCCCACCGGAATTCAATAGTCTTTTTCATAAAGGAACTAGTACAAGAAGTATCGAGCATGGATTGATCATTACGAGAAAGCCGAGCATAAAAATTCCGAATAATGATTTCTCTTGAGAGCTCATGATTGGGGCTTGAATATAAAATTTACTTAAGCCTCCCCCATGCTATAGCGATACTTTCTCCTTCATGAGGCCAAAAATAATATATATAATTCCGATCACGATGAACTAGATGCATAGGATAATTTTTTTGGTGGAATTCCAATTTCAACCGGTTCCATTTCCTAGATCCAATATCATCTCATATCCTATACCATGCCAATGCTTTTCCCTTGAAAGATAAAGGGAAAACCTTATTCTTTGCTTCATCTCCGGGCAAACTTGCAAGCTTAAACAATCCACATATTTCATCCACATATATCAAGTGCATATCAGATGTTCTGTTCCATCTCCTGCATAAGGAGTAGCTATCAGTTATTCTACCATACCCGAAGGAATTTCATATTCGATATTTTAAGTAGGTGCCGTAGGTTAAGGGGCAACTAATTGTGGTTTCGGTCGAGGTGAAGATACCCCGAACGAACTCCTCAAAGGATTGTTTTCCATAGTAACAAGTGACAGTAAATTTCAGCACGTAGTAATAATTTTTTCTTACCAATCTCCACTTACCAAGAGCGCTTCACTCCCGAGAAATGGTGCCAGAAAATAGCCTTGATGAACCACAAGGTCAATTGTAGCCTTTTCGACAAGTAAGAGTGTTGAACCCAATGAGGAGCAGAAGGAAATGACAAGTGGTTTTCAGCAAGGAAATGTCTACAAGTGCTAAAATTGTAAGTAGCAGAGTAGTTTGATAGGATAATTTGTAACAAGCAAGTAATGATAGTAGTAACAAAAGTGCAGCAAGGTAGCCCAATCCTTTTGATGCAAATGACAGGCCAAAATGGTCTCTTATGATAAGCAAAGTGTTCTTGAGGGTACACTGGAATTTAATCTAGTCACTTTCATCATGTTGACTTAATTCGTGTTCGCTACTTTCATAATTTGGTATGTGGGTGGACCGGTGCTTAGGTGCTGTCTTACTTGAACAAACCTCCTACTTATGATTAACCCTCTCGCAAGCATCCGCAACTACGAGAAAAGTATTAAGAATAGATTCTAACCATAGCATTAAACTCTTGGACCCAATCGGTCCCTTACGGAATAGCACATAAACTAGGGTTTAAGATTCTGTCACTCTCGCAACCCATCATATAATAACTAATCCACAATGCATTCCCTTAGGCCCAAATATGGTGAAGTGTCATGTAGTCGATGTTCACATGGCACCACTAAGGGAATGACAACATACATATCATCAAAATATCGAACACATATCAAGTTCACATGATTACTTTCAACAAGATTTCTCCCGTGACCTCAAGAACAAAAGTAACTACTCACAAATGATAATCGTGCTCAAGATAATAGGGGTATTAAATAGCATAATGGATCTGAACATATAATCTTCCACCAAATAAACCATATAGTAATCAACTACAAGATGTAATCAACACTACTAGTCACCCACAAGCACCAATCTATAGTTCCGGTGCAAAGATTGAACACACGAGATGAACTAGGGTTTGAGAGGAGTTGGTTCTGTTGAAGATGTTGATGAAGATAGCCCTCCCCAAGTTGGGAGAGTGGTTGGTGATGATGATGACGATGATTTCCCCCTCTGGGAGGGAAGTTCCCCCAGCGGAATCGCTCCACCGGAGGGCAAAAGTGCTCCTGCCTAGGTTCCGCCTCGAGACGGCGGTGCTTTGTCCTGGAAGTCCTCTCCTTATTTTTTCTAGGTCAAAATGACTTATATACTAGAAGAGGGGCACGTGAGGTGATCCTGGGTGATGACAATCCTCATAAAGTTTCAGCTCATGTGGAGTTGTGCAGAATAGGTAGCCTGACGTAGCTTTTTCAGGTCTAGATTTCCAGCTGCTAGAATTCTCCCCCTTTGTGTGTAGCTTGCATGTTATGAGAGAAAATGCATTAGAATTACTCCAAAATGTATTATTATACAATAAAACAACATAAATAACAGTAGGTCAATATGATGCAAAATGGACATATCAGGAAGGTGTCGCGCCAGCGGTCGGGGCATGTGGGATGTGGAAGGAGGAGGATGGGTGTCGGGTGTGGATTATCTGCGTGGATCGACGAGGCCGAGCAGCGTGACAGAGGGTCGCCAGTGAGGAGGCGGCGCAGCAAGCAAGGAGTGAAGGTTTCAAATTGTAAAGGAAGGCGGAAACAGGGGTAATGTGGCTTTTGGTAAGGTGGAGGGGGCGGGGAGGTAGATATTTTTGTAGAAGCTGAAATTTCTTGATCGGTGCAGCGAAAAAACTGGCACACAAAGTGTCATCAGACATGGTCAGTTATTCAGAACTGTGTATGATATTTGAACATCACAAAGGATTCATATAGCTTAACCCCTGTGTGATGAGTTTGAACGTCAAAAATTTTGGTTCGAATTTCCCTGGTTACATTGGTCATCCACGTCATTGCATAATTTGGGTACACAAAGGAGACTACAGCAGACCGACACTTCTTAGTCAAGCAAGTTCAGCAATTAAATAGAGCTAGCTGACCTAAACATTACTCTAACAAATTAAAGACTGAAGCTCTTAATTAAACAAAACAAAAGAGTACTACTGTGACTGGTGCTCATCGATCTCCGTCGCCTCCTCCATGTCCAGCTCATGCCCGACGATCTCCTGGGGAATGGGCTCCATGGCATCCATCACACCATACTCGGCAAGCATCTCGCCATCCGCGTCCGCCATCTCTTTGGAAAAGGCCGCCCCGAGCTAGGCGTGGGCGGCCGCGATCTGGGTTTGGACAGGCTCCGTCGTGGCAAGGTATGTGGCGGAGGAACGAACGGCTGCTCGAATGCTCTTAGTGTTTGCTAACGGCCGATCATTGTCAGAGAAGCTTCGTTCGATTTGTGTGGCGACCACCACGAGCTGGGCGTGGGTGGCCTCGACATGGTCGCAAGCGGCGTCCATTATGTCTAAGATCGGCGCTATGGAACGGACAGCTGCTGTGCTGCTCTCGCCAGTTGCTATCCCCGAGGCAGATGTTGCTGCCACCACCTGAGAAGCAAAATGGCCATTTGGGCTGCCTTGGCCACCCGGTCGTAGATTGCGGCCGCGCTCATGAACCTTGTTAGCACGCGCCTAGTGACTCACTACAAAAAAGAGACACATCTGTGACATTTTGGTCCGAACGATTTTTTCCTGTCATACTTATGACACTTCTATGATGATAATTGTGACAAAACCCGGTATTGTCATAGATGTGGTGGGCTCCGACTTCTATGACAAAAAGTCATGACAGAAAATGGGCTTATCTTCCTGGGCGGGCCGGAGACGCAGCCGCATGACATTCTTTGGGCCGTCCATGACGGAAAAAACCATGGTAGAAGCGAGGGCGAGGAAAATTTCGGTGAGTTCCCGGTGACGGTGGGTGGTCGGGGGCCGAGCGATGCACATTTCTCTCATACACGTACGCGCGTGTGTGCGAGGCGTTGGCTCTAACTGAACCCGAGCGAGGCGTTGGGCTCTAACTGAACCCGAGCGATTGCACTGCAGGCTACACGTTACTGAACCCGAGCGATCGAGCGATTCCTTCGCTACTGCTGCTAACTGAAGCCGATCGATGCTGCCTCTGGATGAGCACTGAGCGTTGCGGGGGGAGGGGGGTTGGATGAACAGTGAGTGGTGGGGGTGGATGAACAGGACCCCCGTGGTCTTGCCTCTGGATGAACAGGACCCCGATTGATCGAGCCGGTTGGGGCTGGATGAACAGGACCCCGTGGAGGGCTGGATGAACAGGATGACCCCGTGAAGGGCTGGATGAACAGTAGACGGTGGAGGGGTGGATGAACAGTAGCCCATGGAGGGGTGGTTGAACAGGAGCCCGTGGATAGGGGTGGTTGAACAGTATCCGGTGGAGTAGCGCGCGGTGGAGGCTGGATGAACAGGAGCCCATGGATGAACAGTCGCAGGTGGAGGCTGGAGGAGGTCGACAGTGGATGAACAGTAGCCCGTGGAGGCTGGAGGAGGTCGACGGTGGAGATGAACAGTATCCCGTGGAGTCCCGTTTTGCGGTATGCCACACCCCTCCCGATGAACAGGACCCCTGTTTTGACCGTAGCATTCCAACACAAGTCCGTTTCGTCCGTTTTGCGGTATGCCACACCCCTCCTGATCAACGGGACCCCGTTTCGACCGTAGGAAGTCCAACACAAGTCTGTTTCCTTCGTTTTGCGGTACGCCAGATCCCTCCCGATGAACAGGATCCTGTTACGAACGTGGCCGGTCGAACACAAGACCGTTTCCTTCGTTCTATGGTACGTCAGGCCTCGTTTCCATCGCTTGTTCCATCCAAGCTAGTTGGCTCCCACGCGTTTCGTTGCCTCCCCATGAACATGACGCATTCCGTTGCCTCCCCATGAACACGATGACAACGCGGTTTCTCCATTCCGACCCAGCCATGTACACGAGCCCTGGCCGTACATATGCGCGAGTAGGCGTCCGAGACCCTGCCCGTATGTACGTACATGGCCGTATTTTCTTTCTTGCACAGTGGCCGATGTACGTATGTGTACATGCTACATGCGCGCCTCAACATCCAGCAGTATGTACGTACATGTTCGCGACCAGAATGACAACGCTATGTACGCTTCGACCAGGTGGGTCCCGACTGTCAGGCACTTCCTTGTGTGCAAAGATGTAGCTGGTGGGTCCCAGCAGTCAGGGGGAAAATCGTTTTTTTGCCCGGACGCACTTCCTTGCGTGCGAAGATGTAACTGGTGGGTCCCAACAGTCAGGGGGAAATGTATTTTTTCGCGAAATACGGTGGCTCGTCCGGTGGGTCCCCGCTGTCAGGTGGAGGAATAATTATTTGGCGCGTAATAAGGAGGCACTTCCTTGTGGCTGCCGTGGACCTAGCTGTCAGCCTCTCCATGTATAGTACTCTTCCCATGGAAGTCGGTCGTTGACCCCATTGTCCACGCCGCACCGAGAGCACCACGGCGGTGGATGACGGCGAGGCCTCGGAAGGGGACGACGCGGAGCCGGGGAAGACGCGGCTGTCGATGCCCACGCGGAGAGGAGTACGAGGGTTCATTGCTTCGGCTGCGGTGTGAGGCTGCCGTCGACGCAGAATAACAGGGGGTGTGGGTGAGTAGAGGGATGGCCTAGCCAGCGATGGGAGTAGTAGGAGGCGGTGAGGCCTCCGCGGCATCAGAGCCGGGCACGGGAGGCAGGAGCATGCGGCACGACCGATGCTGCTTTGGGCAGCTGGAGCAAGAAGACCAGAGGTTGAAGAAGAACTACGACCGTTGGATGGACATCGTACGGTCACTAGAGCTAGAATCGTTCATATTGACTAAAGTTGACAAAGGCATCCATCCCAGTCAACTTAGTAGGCCCACAAGTCAGCCTCCCACCAAGGTGGGTCCCAGCTAGCAGGGGGAGTATTCATTTTTTTGTGCGTAATAAGGAGGCACTTCCGGTGGGTCCGAGCTGACAGCGGGGGAAACATTTTTTCATGAAATACGGTGGCCCGTCCGGTGGGTCCCAATAGTCAGGGGGGAAACATTGTTTTCGCGAAATACTGGTGGCCCGTCCGGTGGGTCCCTGCTGTCAGGTGGAGGAATAATTATTTTCCGCATAATAAGGAGGCACTTCCTTGCGGCTGCCGTGGACCCAGCTGTCAGCCTCTTCACGTACAGTACTCTTCCGATGGAAATCGGTCGTCGACCACATTGACCACGCCGAGCCGAGAGCACCATGGCAGTGGATGCCCACGCGGAGAGGAGTACGAGGGTTCACTGGTTCGGCTGCGTTGCCATCATCGCAAAATAACAGGGGGTGTGGGTGAGTGGAGTGGAGGGATGGCCTGGCCAGCGGTGGGAGTAGTACGGGGCCGGTGAGGCCTCCGCGGCAGCCCAGCCGGCCACGGGAGGTAGGAGCAGGCGGCACGACTGGCGCTGCTTTGGGCAGCTGGAGCAAGAAGACCAGAGGTTGAAGAAGCACTACGGCCGTTGGATGGACATCGTACGGTCACTCGAGCTAGAATCATGCATATTGACTAAGTTGACAAAGCCCTCCGTCCCCGTCAACTTAGTAGGGCCACTATACTGGGTCCCATCTAGCAGGGGGAGTATTTCATTTTTTTGTGCGTAATAAGGAGGCACTTCCTTGCGTGCGAAGATATAGCTGGTGGGTCCAAGCTATCAGTGGCGGTAATGTTATTTCTGCGAAATACAGAGGCCCTTTCGGTGGGTCCCAGATGTCAGGTGGAGGAATCATTATTTTGTGCGTAATAAGGAGGCATTTCCTTGCGTGCGGCCTTGGACCCAGCTGTCAGCCTCTCCACGTATAGTCCACTTCAGATGCATGTCGGTCGTTGACCATGTTGACCATGCCACGCCGAGAGCACCAGGGCGGTGGACGACGGTGAGTCCTTGGAAGGGAACGACATGGAGCCAGGGAAGACTCGACAGTTGTTTCCTAGGCAGAGGGGAGTACGACAGTATGAGGGTTTACTGGTTCGTCTGCCGTCGCCGGAGAATAACATCAGGTGTGGGTGAGTAGAGGGATGGCTAGGCCAGCGATGGGAGTACGATGGGGCGGTGAGGCCTGCGCGGCAGCATAGCCGGCCGCGGGGAGGAGGGAGCAGGAAGTCCCGCCGGTGCTTGTTTGAGCGGCTGATAACCCACAAGTATAGGGGATCGCAACAACTTTTGAGGGTAGAGTATTCAACCCAAATTTATTGATTCGACACAAGGGGAGCCAAAGAATATTCTTGAGTATTAGCAGTTGAGTTGTCAATTCAACCACACCTGGATAACTTAGTATCTGCAGCAAAGTGTTTAGTAGCAAAAGTGGTATGATAATAAAGGTAACGGTAGCAAAAGTAAAGATAAATGTTTTTGGGTTTTTGTAGTAGTTGTAACAGTAGCAACGGAAAAGTAAATAAGCGAAGAACAATATATGAAAAGCTCGTAGGCAATGGATCAGTGATGGATAATTATGCCGGATGCGATTCCTCATGCAATAGTTATAACATAGGGTGATATAGAACTAGCTCCAATTCATCAATGTAATGTAGGCATGTATTCCGTAAATAGTCATACGTGCTTATGGAAAAGAACTTGTATGACATCTTTTGTCCAACCCTCCCGTTGAAGCGGGGTCCTAGGGGAAACTAAGGGATATTAAGGCCTCCTTTTAATAGAGAACAGGACCAAAGCATTAACACATAGTGAATACATGAACTCCTAAAACTACGGTCACCACCGAGAAGTATCCCGATTATTGTCACTTCGGGGTTGTCGGATCATAACACATAATAGGTGACTATAGACTTGCAAGATAGGATCAAGAACACACATATATTCATGAAAACATAATAGGTTCAGATCTGAAATCATGGCACTCGGGCCCTAGTGACAAGCATTAAGCATAGCAAAGTCATAGCAACATCAATCTCAGAACATAGTGGATACTAGGGATCAAACCCTAACAAAACTAACTTGATTACATGGTAAATCTCATCCAACCCATCACCGTCCAGCAAGCCTACGATGGAATTACTCACGCACGGCGGTGAGCATCATGAAATTGGTGATGGAGGATGGTTGATGATGACGACGGCGACGAATCCCCCTCTCCGGAGCCCCGAACGGACTCCAGATCAGCCCTCCCGAGAGAGATTAGGGCTTGGCGGCGGCTCCGTGTCGTAAAACGCGATGAAACTTTCTCCTTGATTTTTTTCTCCCCGAGACGGAATATATGGAGTTGGAGTTGAGGTCGGAGGAGGTCCAGGGGGCCCACGAGATAGGGGGCCGCGCCCTAGGGGGGGCGCCCCCTGTCTCGTGGACAGGCCTGTGGGCCCCCTGGCATTAATTCTTTCGCCAAAAATTCTTATTAATTCCAAAAAGTGCCTCCGTGGATTTCCAGGACATTCCGAGAACTTTTCTTTTCTACACATAAAACAACATCATGGCAGTTCTGCTGAAAACAGCGTCAGTCCGGGTTAGTTTCATTCAAATCATGCAAGTTAGAGTCCAAAACAAGGGCAAAAGTGTTTGGAAAAGTAGATACGTTGGAGACGTATCAACTCCCCCAAGCTTAAACCTTTGCTTGTCCTCAAGCAATTCAGTTGATAAACTGAAAGTGATAAAGAAAAACTTTTACAAACTCTGTTTGCTCTTGTTGTTGTAAACATGAAAAGCCAGCATTCAAGTTTCAGCAAATATTATGAACTAACCATACTCACAATAACACATAGGTCTCACAATTACTCATATCAATAGCATAATCAGCTAGCGAGCCATAATAATAAAACTCGGATGACAACACTTTCTCAAAATAATCATAACATGATATAACAAAATGGTATCTCGCTAGCCCTTTCTGAGACCGCAAAACATAAATGCAGAGCACCTTTAAAGATCAAGGACTGACTAAACATTGTAATTCATGGTAAAAGAGATCCAGTCAAGTCATACCCAATATAAACCAATAATAATGAATGCAAATGACAGTGTGCTCTCCAGCGGGTGCTTTTAATAAGAAGGGTGATGACTCAACATAAAAGTAAATAGATAGGCCCTTCGCAGAGGGAAGCAGGGATTTGTAGAGGTGCCAGAGCTCGATTTTAAAATAGAGATTGAATAACATTTTGAGCGGCATACTTTGCTGTCAACGCAACAACTATGAGATGGCTGTATCTTCCATACTACATGCATTATAGGCAGTTCCCAAACAGAATGGTAAAGGTTTATACTCCCCCAACCACCAACAAGCATCAATCCATGGCTTGCTCGAAACAACGAGTGCCTCCAACATACAACAGCCCTGGGGGAGTTTTGTTTAATTATTTTGATTTGCTTTGATCTTTTTGGATCATGGGACTGGGCATCCCGGTTACCGGCCCTTTCTCGTGAATGAGGAGCGGAGTCCACTCCTCTTGAGAATAACCCACCTAGCATGGAAGATATAGGCAGCCCTAGTTGTAACATGAGCTGCTCGAGCATACAAAACAGAATTTCATTTGAAGGTTTGGAGTTTGGCACATACAAATTTACTTGGAACGGCAGGTAAATACCGCATATAGGAAGGTATAGTGGACTCATATGGAACAACTTTGGGGTTTAAGGAGTTTGGATGCACAAGCAGTATTCCCGCTTAGTACAGGTGAAGGCTAGCAAAAGACTGGGAAGCGACCAACTGAGAGAGCGACAACAGTCGTAAACATGCATTAAAATTAATTCACACCGAGTACAAGCATGAGTAGGATATAATCCACCATGAACATAAATATCATGAAGGCTATGTTGATTTGATTCAACTACATGCGTGAACATGTGCCAAGTCGAGTCACTCAATTCATTCAAAGGAGGATACCATCCCATCATACCACATCATAATCATTCTAATAGCATGTTGGCACGCAAGGTAAACCATTATAACTCATAGCTAATCAAGCATGGCACAAGCAACTATAATCTCTAAATGTCATTGCAAATATGTTTACTTCATAATAGCTGACTCAGGAACGATGAACTCATCATATTTACAAAAACAAGAGAGGTCGAGTTCATACCAGCTTTTCTCATCCCAATAAGTCCATCATATATCGTCATTATTGCCTTTCACTTGCACGACCGAACGATGTGTATAATAATAAGAGTGCACGTGCATTGGACTAAGCTGGAATCTGCAAGCATTCAACTCAAGAGAGAAGACAAGTAATATGGGCTCTAAATTAAATAAACAATCATGCATATAAGAGCCACTAAGCATTTTCAATATGGTCTTCTCGACCCCCAAAGAAAGAAAAGAAAATAAAACTATTTACACGGGAAAGCTCCCAACAAGTAAAAGAAGAACAGAAATCTTTTTGGGTTTTCATTTTAATTTCTACTACAAGCATGGAAATTAAACTAACTAATTTTTTTGGTTTTTCTTAAGGTTTATCAAACACACAAGAAGAAAACTAGAAAAAGAAATTTAAACTAGCATGGATAATACAATGAAAGAGTGTGAGCACCGACGACTAGTGTGTGAACATGAATGTAAAGTCGGTGAGAAATACGTACTCCCCCAAGCTTAGGCTTTTGGCCTAAGTTGGTTTAATACCAAGGACCGCCGCTACTCTCCCCGGTGTAGTGGGAGGTGTAATCAGGATACCACTGGCTGGTCATCTCCGGATCCCACTGGACAGATGATGCACGATAAGGGTCCAGCTCAGGTTCCGGCTCAGGTTCAGGTTCTGGAGTAAAAGCTTGGGCTAGATGGTTGTTCACCGCTTCCGGCGTGACAAGGCGATTTTCTGCAAGCAAATCAAATAACAGAGGTGCAGGCAAAATAATAAACTCAAAGTGTTTCTTATTGAATCTAAGTCTATACAAGAGCATCTTCTTTCATTGTCAACAATAAACTTGTGTGCTACCATGCTCTTGTAATCTAAAATGTGAGGAGGTAATTTTGTCTCCTCCTCCTCATGGTGCCTAATGGGTATCTGAAAATGTTCAGCAAGACGTGCAGCATAGATACCTCCAAATATGGGGCCTTTTGTACGATTCAGGGCTAGCCGTTTAGCAACGACGGCACCCATACTAAAAGTATTGTCTCCCAGCAAAGCATGTTGAAGAATAATAATATCTGGAACGCTCAAATTTCCACTATTTCCACGACCAATCAAGCATCTACTAGCAAATATGGCAAAGTAGCGTAAAACAGGAAAGTGTATGCTAGAGACTTTTGCCTCAGAGCCCTTCTTTGGCTCTTCTACAGCAATAGTTTTAACGAAGCAATCCACATCTTCACGATGGGGTTCCTCTAATTCTCCCTCATAAGGTATCCTACATACCATGCAAAAATGACGTAAAGACATTTCTTTGAATTCATCATATAAATGAAATGATACTGCAGGCGGTGACTTCTTAGGATAATAATAAAAGTTTTGCACGAAAGTATTGGTGAGTAAGAGATACTGATCGATTCGGTCGTTCATGAAACCGGTGAGGCCTGCAGTCTCGATTAAAGCATAAAAGTCTTCATGAATTCCGGCTTCTTTCAAGAAATCCTCACATGGCCATTCACACGACCGTACTTCCGCTAAGCGAGGAAGATTATACTTGGGTTTTTCCTTCTCTTTGTCTTGTTTTTCCTTAGAGCTTTGGCTAGAAGAGCCTTTAAAGAGCCTCCTTAACATTTTCTGAAAATTTCTGAAATTTAGTAACTTCAAAATAAAAGTGAATAAAACTAAACAAGATTGATAGCAACTACTCCTACAAGTGCCTAGAGCCTATATCATGCATTGGAATTGCTTGGGACCTCAAAAATTTAACATGCAAGCTCAAGAACATGGTCACCTATGCAGCAAAAATTTGCAATGAATAAAGCACTAGAACAAAAACTAATTGGACCAATGGAGGAGTCACATACCAAGCAACAATCTCCCAAAGCAGTTTTGTGAATGGAGCTTTGAGCTAAGAGATCGAAAATCGCAGCAAAACGAGCTAGAACTCGTGCTTGAGCTGGATGGGGATTTTTTTGGGTAGAAGATGAAGTGTGTGGGTGCTGGCATAAGTGGAGGGGAGCCACCAGGGGCCCACGAGACAGGGGGCGCGCCCTATAGGGGGGGCGCCCTCCTCTCTCGTGGCCTGGTGCTTGCCCCTCCTGCAGTGTTTTCAGTGCCTAAAATCCTCAAATATTCCAGAAAAAATCATACTAAATTTGCAGGGCATTTGGAGCACTTTTATTTTCGGACTATTTTTTAATGCACGGATAATTCAGAAAACAGACGGATAATACTATTTTTGCTTTATTTATTCTAAATAACAGAAAGTAAAAAGAGGGTACAGAAGGTTGTGCCTTCTAGTTTCATCCATCTCGTGATCATCAAAATGAATCCACTAACAAGGTTGATCAAGTCTTGTTAACAAACTCATTCCGAATAACACGGAACCGGAGAAATTTCGAATAACACTAAGTTACCTCAACGGGGATATGAAAATCCCCAACAATAAGAATATCATACTTTTTCTTGACAGTAGGGAGAGGAAATTCAAAACCTCCAAAAACGATAGTTGTAACTTTTTCAATAGAATTGATGCTATGAACTTGAGATTGTTTCCTCGGAAAGTGTACCGTATGCTCATTACCATTAACATGAAAAGTGACATTGCCTTTGTTGCAATCAATAACAGCCCCTGCAGTATTAAGAAAAGGTCTACCAAGGATAATAGACATACTATCGTCCTCGGGAATATCAAGAATAACAAAGTCCGTTAAGATAGTGACATTTGCAACCACAACAGGCACATCCTCACAAATACCGACAGGTATAGCAGTTGATTTATCAGCCATTTGCAAAGATATTTCAGTAGGTGTCAACTTATTCAATTCAAGTCTACGATATAAAGAGAGAGGCATAACACTAACACCGGCTCCAAGATCACATAAAGCAGTTCTAACATAATTTCTTTTAATGGAGCATGGTATAGTTGGTACACCCGGATCTCCAAGTTTCTTTGGTATTCCACCCTTAAAAGTGTAATTAGCAAGCATGGTGGAAATTTCAGCTTCCGGTATCTTTCTTTTATTTGTGATGATATCCTTCATATACTTAGCATAAGGATTTACTTTAAGCATATCAGTTAAGCGCATACGTAAGAAAATAGGTCTAATCATTTCAGCAAAGCGCTCAAAATCCTCATCATCCTTTGACTTGGATGGTTTAGGAGGAAAGGGCATGGGTTTCTGAACCCATGGTTCTCTTTCTTTACCGTGCTTCCTAGCAACAAAATCTCTCTTATCATAACGTTGATTCTTTGATTGTGGGTTATCAAGATCAACAGCAGGTTCAATCTCTACATCATTGTCTTTGCTAGGTTGAGCATCAACATGAACATTATCATTAACATTATCACTAGGTTCATGTTCATCACCTGATTGTGTTTCAGCATCAGAAATAGAAATATCATTGGGATTCTCAGGTGTGTCTACAGTAGGTTCACTAGAAGCATGCAAAGTCCTATCATTTTTCTTTTTCTTCTTTTTAGAAGAACTAGGTGCCTCTAAATTATTTCTCTGAGAATCTTGCTCGATTCTCTTAGGGTGGCCTTCAGGATACAAAGGTTCCTGAGTCATTCTACCAGTTCTAGTAGCCACTCTAACAGCAAAGTCATTTTTATTATTTAATTCATCAAGCAAATCATTTTGAGCTTTAAGTACTTGCTCAGCTTGAGTAGCAACCATAGAAGCATATTTGCTAACGGGTGAAGTTCATCTTTAACTCTAGCCAGATTATCACCTACGCGTCCTATCTCGAAAGCATTATTCTTTAACTCTCTACCAACATAAGCATTAAAACTTTCTTGTCTAGCCATAAAGTCATCAAATTCATCTAAGCATGGGCTATGAAATTTAGTAGAGGGTATTTCAACTTTATCATATCTATAGAGAGAATTTACCTTTACTACCTGTGTCGGGTTATCAAGACAATGTGGTTCTTCAGGCGGTAAATTAAGACCATGTATTTCTTCAATAGGAGGTAAATTCTTAACATCTTCAGCTTTAATACCTTTTTCTTTCATTGATTTCTTTGCCTCTTGCATATCTTCAGGACTGAGAAATAAAACACCTCTCTTCTTCGGAGTGGGTTTAGGAATAGGCTCAGGAGTTGGCTCAATTGGTTCAGGAATTACTTCAGGAACTGGCTCAGGAAGAGTCCAATTATTTTCATTTGTCAACATATTATTCAATAATATTTCAGCTTCGTCGACTGTTCTTTCCCTGAAAACACAACCAGCACAACTATCCAAGTAGTCTTTGGAAGCATCGGTTAGTCCATTATAAAAGATATCAAGTATTTCATTTTTCTTAAGAGGATGATCAGGCAAAGCATTAAGTAACTGGAGAAGCCTCCCCCAAGCTTGTGGGAGACTCTCTTCTTTGATTTGCACAAAATTATATTTCCCGCAAGGCAACTTGTTTCTTATGAGCAGGGAAATATTTAGCAGAGAAGTAGTAAATCATATCCTGGGGACTATGCACATAACCAGGAGCAAGAGAATTATACCAAGTCTTAGCATCACCCTTTAATGAGAACGGAAATATCTCAAGGATGTATAAATAGCGAGACTTCTCATCATGAGTAAATAGGGTGGCTATATCATTCAACTTGGTAAGATGCGCCACAACAGTTTTAGATTCAAGGCCATAAAAAGGATCAGATTCAACTAAAGTAATAATATCAGGATCAACAGAGAATTCATAATCCTTATCAGTAACACAGATAGGTGAAGTAACAAAAGCAGGGTCGGGTTTCATTCTAGCATTAAGAGACTGCTGCTTCCATTTAGCTAATAATTTCTTAAGATCATTTCTATCATTGTAAGCAAGGATTTCCATAACAGCTGTTTCATTCATAACATAACCCTTAGGAACAACAGGTAATACATAATCATTGGGGAACCTTCATCATCACTATCATCAATAATAGGTTCTTCAATATTTCATTCCCCCTAACTCTAGCAAGTTGTTCATCTAGAAATTCACCTAATGGCAAAGTAGTATCACGCACAGAAGTAGTTTCATCATGCATAGCAGAAGTGGCATCATCAATAACATGCGACATATCAGAATTCATAGCAGTAGCAGGTTTAGGTGTCGCAAGCCTACTAATAACGGAAGGAGAATCTAGTGCAGAGCTAGATGGCAGTTCCTTACCTCCCCTCGTAGTTGAGGGCAAAATAGTAGTTCGATCGTCTTTCAAGTTCTTCATAGTGATCAACAGATATAAATCCCAAGTGACTCAGAGAATAGAGCTATGCTCCCCGGCAACGGCGCCAGAAATTAGTCTTGATAACCCACAAGTATAGGGGATCGCAACAGCTTTCGAGGGTAGAGTATTCAACCCAAATTTATTGATTCGACACAAGGGGAGCCAAAGAATATTCTTGAGTATTAGCAGTTGAGTTGTCAATTCAACCACACCTGGATAACTTAGTATCTGCAGCAAAGTGTTTAGTAGCAAAAGTGGTATGATAATAATGGTAACGGTAGCAAAAGTAAAGATAAATGTTTTTGGGTTTTTGTAGTAGTTGTAACAGTAGCAACGGAAAAGTAAATAAGCGAAGAACAATATGTGAAAAGCTCGTAGGCAATGGATCAGTGATGGATAATTATGCCGGATGTGATTCCTCATGCAATAGTTATAACATAGGGTGATATAGAACTAGCTCCAATTCATCAATGTAATGTAGGCATGTATTCCGTAAATAGTCATACGTGCTTATGGAAAAGAACTTGTATGACATCTTTTGTCCTACCCTCCCGTTGAAGCGGGGTCCTAGCGGAAACTAAGGGATATTAAGGCCTCCTTTTAATAGAGAACCGGACCAAAGCATTAGCACATAGTGAATACATGAACTCCTCAAACTACGGTCATCACCGAGAAGTATCCCGATTATTGTCACTTCGGGGTTGTCGGATCATAACACATAATAGGTGAGTATAGACTTGCAAGATAGGATCAAGAACACACATATATTCATGAAAACATAATAGGTTCAGATCTGAAATCATGGCACTCGGGCCCTTGTGACAAGCATTAAGCATACCAAAGTCATAGCAACATCAATCTCAGAACGTAGTGGATACTAGGGATCAAACCCTAACAAAACTAACTTGATTACATGGTAAATCTCATCCAACCCATCACCGTCCAGCAAGCCTACGATGGAATTACTCACGCACAGCGGTGAGCATCATGAAATTGGTGATGGAGGATGGTTGATGATGACTACGACGACAAATCCCCCTCTCCGGAGCCCCGAACGGACTCCAGATCAGCCCTCCCGAGAGAGATTAGGGCTTGGCGGCGGCTCCGTGTCGTAAAACGCGATGAAACTTTCTCCCTGATTTTTTTCTCCCCGAGACGGAATATATGGAGTTGGAGTTGAGGTCGGAGGAGGTCCAGGGGGCCCACGAGATAGGGGGCCGCGCCCTAGGGGGAGCGCCCCCCTGTCTCGTGGACAGGCCGTGGGCCCCCAGGCACTAATTCTTTCGCCAAAAAATCTTATTAAATCTGAAAAGTGCCTCCGTGGATTTCCAGGACATTCCGAGAACTTTTCTTTTCTACACATAAAACAACATCATGGCAGTTCTGCTGAAAACAACGTCAGCCCGGGTTAGTTTCATTCAAATCATGCAAGTTAGAGTCCAAAACAAGGGCAAAAGTGTTTGGAAAAGTAGATATGTTGGAGACGTATCAGCGGCTGGAGCAGGAAGAGTAGAGATTAAAGAAGCATGACGGCCGTTGGATGGACATCCAACAGTCACTGCTTGTGCGTCAACCTTTTTTTAGGAAAGCCTCAAATCCGTGGAAAATAGCATACATGACATCTGCGATTATTTCTAATAATTTACATCCCATTTGCTAATTCTAACGGTTTTTTTGGAGCCCATATTCTTTTGGTTAGCATTACATCCCATATTGTGGCCACGATTAAAAAAATATACGAAATTTTGCATATGTCGGTGCGGTCTGAACTGTTTTTAATCCCGAAATTTCAAGTCACATTTAGATTGATTTAAAAAATAAATGTATATCAATATAAAATCGAATAAATTGTCCACGCATAAAATCAATGCAATTTAAAATCTCGAAATGAAAAAAAGATATTTGAAACTAATTGCCGGATTGATGTGTTTTAAAAATGTACATCCCATTTCTCCTTACTGATAGGCCATTTTCTCGGCTAGCCGAATGAAGCTCTCCTCGTCTTGAAAGATTTGCAGCCCAACAGGCCTGACAAAGCAACTTACTTGACAAATCACAAAAAAACTGGGCTAGGCATTTTCAGAAAGAAAAAAAAAACTACTGGGCTGGTCTGTGGTAAACATAAAAGAAAAGGCTGTCTAGACAGGCCAGAGTGTCCCGCACAGCCCAGTTGACACCCTGCTTCCATCTGAAAAAAAATTAGATAAATGCCACTCCAATTATGGCGATTCATAAAAATGCCACTACAATTTCCAAACTTTGAAAAATTCCACTGCAATTTTTGCAAACTTTGAAAAACGCCACTGCAGTTTGCAAACTTTGAAAAACGCCAATCCCAGACTTCAAAAATGCCACTAGAAATGGCATGAAATGGCATTTTCAAAGTTTGGAAATTGTTAGTGGCATTTCTCGGAAACACAGATTTGGAGTGTCATTTATCAAATTAACCCAAAACAAAAATAACTGGGCGAGCTGCTGGGTCCCTGGTGTCAGCCCCTCATTGTGCAATTCTCTTGTTTATTGACTATGTTGACAATGGCATGGGACCCAGATGTCAGAAATCCATTAGGAGGAGCCATTTTTTTGGCTTGAAATAAGGAGGCACTTGCTTGCGTACTGCCATGACCTTGGCGGGTCCCTGTTGTCATCCTCTCCATGTACAATCATCTCCTGATTGTGTACAAATCAACTTGCTAGGCCCATAAGTCAGCCTCTAAACCCGTGGATGACAAATACAACCCATTTAAAAAAATAATAGCCCATTCCATACGTTCAAATGGAAAGTTCAACATTCAGAGCAAAGTAACAGGTCTGATCCTCATATAGAGTACTGAACTTCCACATGAACAACAATCATACCCAAGTTAACTATCTACTCCCACTAATACTCTAGTAGCGTACAAGTACTAACTTACTCTTAGCTAACTAGACGATGTCGGCCGCCATCTGCGGTACATGCTAAACGCCGGCATCGGCGTCCTGCGCCTCGCCTCGGACTTGCCAGAGGTGCGATAGGGTGCGTTGCTCGTGCGCGTTGGCCCTTTCCATGCCGGCGTGGTCCACCGAAGCTTCGGCTTCTAAGCGGGAAACCCACTTGACGAGCTGGTAGTAAAACTCAGCGTCGCGAACGCATGTGTCGGTGTACTAGAGTAGGGGTACCCTAGTATTCCGAACTTGTGCACGGGCAGTCGCAGCCCCCCCCCCCCCGCGGCAAGGCCTGCCGGGTGACCGCCAAGGTCCTCCGTGGTTCCTTTGGAGCCATTCAAGAACAAAGTATTTAGGCCAAGGAAACAAGACCCCGGCAAGAGGAGCTTGCCGGGAAGGCCAACCAAGGCATCTCAAGGAACTTGCCGCGACGCACCACGCGTCCCGGCAAGGCCCGGTGAGCGACAAGCTTCCGGACGCGACAAGACAACGACAGCGGCAAGGCGCTTGCCGCGGCAAGTGACCGCTCTGTACCCGCGCTCTAGCACATCCACCAACGTGTCGCCCAGGGGCCTTCCCAAGCGCGCGTGGCGAGAGGCTGTGCAGCCAGCGGTGCGCGGTGGCAAGCGGCGCTTACAAGATAGCCATCATGGCAAGCGGTGGCGCCCCTGACGGTCCTTTTTTGCACTGTTTGGGCGACGCAGACGGGCATTTAATGCCTTTGTCCCCTGCCATCAGGGTTAGGTATGATGCACTGTATAGGTAGTTGTACCAACCACTCCTCTTTTTCCATTTTTACCCTTGTATACGTTGCCACCTGTCGGTGACCCCTTGAGCATATAAAAGGAGGTCCATGCACAACGTAGAAGGGGTTCGGAACCAGACACACACTCACGCTCGGTCTCGTTAGCAGCTCGAGCGTACTGTAGCATTCAGCGCTCCCGAGCAAGAACTCAATACAATCAGACAAGCAGCAGTAGGAGTATTATCTCTCCGGAGAGCTCCGAAGCTGGGTAAACCGCTCGTGTGCTTCGCCTCGATCTGCTCTTCGTGCGATCTCCGCCCCCCGCCAAACCGAAAGGGGCTCGGTCCGCCGGTCCCATAGGTGTTGGAGGATCAGTTTCCCCCGACATATTTGGCGCGCCAGGTAGGGGACGTCGAGGTTGTGTGAACCTGATCCGGTGTTCACACGAGCTAGATCTTCATCTTCTTCATCAACATGCCACCGAAGAAGAAGGCTTCGGCGGCAGATGTTCCGTCCACGTCGATCCCACCACCACCGGAGCAAACGGGTGGTGGGGTAGACGCCGGCGGAAGAACGGACATCGACGAGGGAGCCCACGGTGCTGCCATGCCCAAGGACAAGGCTGCGCAGACCTCGGCGTCCGTACATGTACCGCGCCCGTCTCAGGAGGCGCGGGACCGACAAAGTCATGGTATTCGCAGTACCATACGTTTGTTGGACCAAGATCGAGCCGGTGGATCTCGGGGTGCTCAGGACCAGCATGCGCGCCAACATGCTGGCACGAGCGAGACACGGTCGCCTGGACGGGATACTGCTCCTTCTAACATAGTTAGAAGTTCGAGCATATCCCGATCCTCGCACCGTGCGCCACTACCGCCCACCACTCGAGCAGAAGCTTTGGCACGAGCTCAACTGCTCCTGGATTACCCTCCAACGACAGACAAGATCGACGAATGGAGGGCCACCATTCAGAGTCTCATTGGCTACGCCAACGGCGACACTCCGCGACAGGCGAGTACATCGCTGCCGCGGCAGGACTACTGGGCACGAGCCGGTGGTGACGAAACTGGTGGGGGTACAACCACCATGCACTCTCCACCCCGAAGGCCAAGATCGCTGACTCGCCGGATCCACCTCGACAGCGACTCCACCGCATCGTCAGATCCACGAGCTCGTCGCGATCAACGCCAAGTTCTTCACGAACGACAGCAAGAAGACGCTCGTACTCGCATAGAGCGCCGAAGAGAAGCGCGGCGTCAATCCGACCAGCACGCTGGGCCCTCTATCGACATGCATGCGCCAGGGGAACCGGGCGACTTGCCGTACGCGGGAGGTTGCCCTGCGTTCACTCGTGAGCTGCGGCAAGTCCGGTGGCCCAGCAAGAAGAATTTTAAGCCAGACGTACCAGAGAAGTACGACGGCAAGACGCATCCGTCGGAGTTCCTCAGCATCTACACCATCGCGGTGCAAGCTGCCGGGGGGCGGGACGACAAGATCCTTGCCAACTACTTCCCACTGGTGCTCAAGCCCAATGTCAGATCCTGGCTCATGCACTTGCCGAACAAGTCCATATCCTCCTGGGCAGACTTATGCCATCAGTTTGTCGGCGCCTTTACAGGCGGCCACAAGCCTCATGGCCAAGAGAGTGACCTTCACCTACTCGCCCAGAAGGAAGGAGAGCCCCTGCGCAAGTACATTCAGAGGTTCAGCCGCGTACAGCACAACATCCCAGACGTCCATCCTGCCGCGGTAATCAGTGCGTTCCATCAGAACGTGCGAAACCGTAGGATGCGGGAGGAGATGACGATGTGCAAGATCAGAGACGTCAGTGAGCTATATGCCCTGGCCGACAAGTGTGCACGTGCTGAGGAAGGGAGGAAACTCCCCGGAGAGAATACAGAAGCAGGAGGATCTGATAGTGAGGATGCTGCCCCGGCAAAGAAAAACCAGCGGCGAAATAACAGGAAGAAGAAAGGTAAAGAGGTGCTAGTTGTTGAGCAGTCCGGCAATGGAGGTGGCGCCAAGAAAGCCAAGGCTGGTAGCTCCGGCAAGGAGGTTGCCGCAGGCACCAACTACCAAGCTATAGCGGTCGCCGACAAGCAAGACAGCGCCAACAAGCAGTACTGCAAGATCCACCGCACCAAGGGCCATGACCTCCTAAGCTGCAAGAAGGTCGAGCAGCTTGTCGAGCAGCAAAAAGCTGAATACGAGCGATGCGACAAGGAGAAGGCCCAGGAAGGTGCTGGAGGAGCTGGCAAGAAACATCCCGGCCGGGGAGGACGCCGCGGCAAGGCCAAGCAGCGGCAAGGAGACAGGCCTCCTCGCGGCCGCGACAAGGATGAAGATGAGGACGATGATGAAGAGATGGATGATGATGAGACCGATGAGCAGGAGTTCCAGAAAGCCACAGAGGTCCTGTGCGTTGACGGCGGTGCTTCTCTGCATACTTCACACCGCCAGCTCAAGCAGTGGGTGCGGGAGGTCAATGCGGCAGAACCACCCATCGAGTCACGTAGGCCTCTGAAATGGTCCAGCACGCCTATCATCTTTGATATTGAGGACCACCCTGATCGCATAACTGCGGTCGGGTGCTTGCCGATGTTGGTTTCACCAATTATCCGCAACCTCAAGGTCACTAAGATGCTAGTTGACGGCGGGGCCGGCTTGAACCTAATCTCCTCCGCGGTACTTCAAAAACTCCAGATCCCTGATGGCGAGCTCGAAGAGACTAGCACATTCCAAGGAATCAATCCGGGAAGGATCAAGCCGAAGGGAAAGATCACGTTGCCAGTTACATTTGGCAGCGAGTTGAACTTCAGGACTGAGAGGGTCACTTTTGACGTTGCTGATTTTCCATTGCCTTACAATGGGATACTCGGCCGTCCATCACTCGCCAAATTCATGGCAGCCTCTCACTATGCATACAACGTACTAAAGATGCCAGGCCCGATAAGTGTCATCTCTGTCCCTGGCGACAAGAAAGATGCTCTTATCTGCGACGACAAGATCTACCGGGAAGCAGCAGCCGCAACGGATCACAAGTCACTTGCCGCTGAAGCTCCCGGGGGGGAAGAAGAAGACCAAGTCCGGCAAGAGTTCTGATGCCCACTCCGGCAAGCACACCTCTTCGGAGTGCTGCGCTACCGTCGAGGACGCACCTTCGAGCTCCACCGGCAAGTGTAAGAAGGCAATGGTAGCTCCACCAGAGACCAAGAAGGTGTCCGCTAAGGAGGACGGTACTGGTGGTACCTTCACCATCAGTGCCACTCTCGACCCTAAATAGGAAAGCGCACTCGTTGCTTTCCTACGGGCGAACATCGACGTGTTTGCATGGAAACCGTCTGACATCCCCGGTGTTCCCAGGAAAGTAATCGAGCACCACTTGGCCGTCTGTCCTCATGCGCGGCCCGTCAAGCAGAAAGTCAGGAAGCAAGCAGTGGAGCGCCAAGAATTCATCGCAGAAGAAATCAAGAAATTGGAAGCAGCAGGCCTTGTCAGAGGAGTGCTCCATCCTACGTGGTTGGCCAATCCTGTAGTCGTGCGCAAGGCTAACGGGAAATGGAGGCTTTGTATCGACTTTACCGATGTCAATAAAGCTTGTCCCAAAGACCCATTTCCCTTGCCGCGCATCGACCAGATTGTTGACTCCATGGCCGGATGTGACTTGCTTTCATTTCTTGATGTATACTCAGGATACCATCAAATCTTCATGGCAGAAGAGGATGAGGAGAAGACCGCATTCATCACCCCATGTGGCACATACTGTTTCGTACGGATGCCTTTCGGTTTAAAGAATGCTGGTTCAACATTTGCAAGAGTAGTCCATGACGCTTTTGAGCCGCAAATACACAGAAATGTGGAAGCCTACATGGATGACATAGTGGTCAAGAGCAAGGACAAGGCGACTCTGATTCAAGATTTAGACGAAACCTTTGCAAATCTGCGCAAGATCAACCTCAAGCTTAACCCCGAGAAGTGTGTGTTTGGAGTCCCCTCCGGCAAGCTTCTCGGGTTCTTCTTGTCTCAGCGGGGAATTGAAGCCAATCCCGACAAGATCAAGGCCATTGAGCAGATTGAAGCACCAAAGCGCGTCAAGGATGTACGAAGACTTGCCGGTTGCGTAGCTGCTCTCAGCAGGTTTATCTCTAGGTCTGCTGAGCGCGCCCTGCCATTTTTCAAAATATTGAAAAAGGCAGGTCCAATGAAATGGACTCCGGAAGCAGAGGCTGCGCTGCAGGACTTAAAGAGATACCTGTCCTCCACTCCAACACTTGTCGCACCTAAGCCACAAGAGAAGTTGCTGCTATATATAGCGGCAACCAATCAAGTGGTTAGTGCTGCGTTAGTAGCGGAGAGGGAGGCGGATGATGAGCCAGCGACCACGGCAGACACATCCAGCGACAAGCAAGGGACTTCACCGGCAAGCTCTGGTCCCGACAAAGATGGATCTGCGCAGGCGCATGAGAAGATGCAGAAAAGAATGGTGCAGCGCCCAGTTTACTTTGTCAGTTCCCTCCTGCAGGGGGCAAGGTCAAGGTACTCTGGTGTGCAGAAATTGCTTTTCGGCCTTCTCATGGCCTCGAGAAAGCTGCGCCATTACTTCCAAGCACATGAGATCACAGTTGTCACTCGTTTTCCACTGAAGAGGATACTACAGAATCCAGAAGCAACAGGCAGGATTGTCGAGTGGGCACTGGAACTGTCAAGCTTTGGCCTCAAGTTTGAGAGCACCTCAACTATCCAAAGCAGAGCATTGGCGGAGTTCATAGCAGAATAGAAGCCAACACAAGATGAAGAAATTCCAGAAACGAGCATCCCCGTCAAGGAAGCAAGCAAAGAGTGGCTGATGTACTTTGATGGTGCCTTCTCGCTGCAAGGCGCCGGTGCGGGCGTGCTACTTGTTGCGCCCACCGGAGAACACCTCAAGTACATAGTCCAGATGCACTTTCCCAAGGAGCAAGCAACGAACAATACCGCAGAGTATGAAGGTTTGCTTGCCGGTCTCAGGATCGCAGCAGACCTTGGGATCAAGAAGCTCATTGTCAGGGGTGACTCACAGCTTGTCGTCCGCCAAGTGAACAAGAATTATCAGAGTCCGTTGATGGAAGCTTACGTTGATGAAGTGAGAAAGCTAGAGGAGCACTTTGACGGCCTACAGATGGAACATGTTCCAAGAGCTCAGAACGACATTGCTGATGGCCTGTCAAAGTGCGCCGCACTAAAGTTACCTGTGGAACCAGGGATCTTTGTGCTCAAGCTAACCCAACCGTCTGCAACGCCATCAACTGGACAGAGCAAGAAGAGGAATTTGATTTCTGGTGATTATTTTCCGGCAAAGCTCCCCGAAGCCACCGCCAATAAGGTCATCAAAATCAACACCAAAGATGCTGAGGAGCAGTCTGCTCCGACATGCCCTAGGGTTTGTTCCGTTGAAGTAGACGCTCCCAACAAGTTTTGTTCCGGCAAGCTTGCCGGGGAACATCAAGCTCCGGCTGAGCCACAGGTTCTCGCCCTAGAAGCGGATTTTCCCGCAGCAGCAGATGTGCCTTTAGTCCTTGTTGTCGAGCCGCAAGCTCCAGCATGGGCACAACAAATTGTCCGTTTCCTCCAGACAGGAGAACTTCCCGAAGAGCAAGAAGAAGCGAAAAGAGTAGCCCGTCAGTCAAGTATGTACCAGTTTGTCGACGACGCACTATACAGAAGAAGACTCAATGGCGTGAAATTGAAGTGTATTTGCCGGGAAGACGGACAAAAGCTGTTGGCAGAAATACATGGAGGCATATGTGGTCACCACATTGGCGCCAGAGCACTTGCCGGCAAAGCATTCCGGCAAGGTTTCTTTTGGCCGACAGCCCTCCAGGATGCAACTGCACAAGTAACCAAGTGTGAAGCGTGCCAGTTCCATTCCAAGCAGATACACCAGCCAGCTCAAGCTCTCTAGACGATCCCTTTATCCTGGCCATTTTCAGTCTGGGGGCTTGACATCCTCGGCCCCTTTCCCCGAGCTGTCGGGGGCTTTGAGTACTTGTACGTTGCAATCGACAAGTTCACAAAGTGGCCGGAAGTGGAACCAGTGAGGAAGGTGACAGCACAGTCAGCAGTCAAGTTCTTCAGGTCGATTGTTTGCCGTTTCGGGACCCCTAACAGGATCATCACCGACAACGGCACGCAATTCACGAGCCGCACCTTCATGCAGTACGTCCAAGATCTTGGCGCCAAGGTCTGCTTCGCTTCTGTTGCTCATCCGAGAAGCAACGGTCAAGCGGAGAGGGCAAATGCTGAAGTGCTGCGCGGGCTCAAGACCAGGACTTTCGACAGGCTGCGCAAGTGCGGAAAGAACTGGATTGAGGAGCTGCCGGTGGTTCTTTGGTCGATCAGGACGACGCCAAATCGAGCCACTGGCCAGACACCTTTCGCTCTAGTCTATGGAGCAGAGGCAGTTCTCCCCATGGAACTCGTATACGGGTCACCTCGAGTGCTCGCTTATAATGAGCTTGAGCAAGAACAACTGCGACAAGATGACGCGCTGCTCCTTGAGGAGGACCGTCTTCAGGCTGCTATACGAGCTGCTCGATACCAGCAAGCTTTGCGCCGCTACCATAGCCGCAAAGTTAATGCCAGAAGTTTCGAGGAAGGCGACCTTGTTCTTCGGCGCGTTCAGTCCGCCAAGAATTCCAACAAGTTGACGCCGAAGTGGGAAGGCCCTTATCGGGTGAAACGAGTCACTAGGCCTGGTGCTGTCCACCTTGAGACCGAAGATGGCATTCCGGTGAGCAACTCCTGGAACATTGAGCATCTTCGTAAGTTTTACCCGTAGGGCGCGGTTGCCAGAACCTGTTCCGGCAACCACCTTTTGTACAAGTCTTGCCGATGTTGCATGTAATCCTTTGTACAAAGCCGGGCGCAGACCCCGTGCATAAGTAAAGCTCATGTGCTCTGCACATCTTGTCAAATTCATGCTTTTTATCTTTGCATATGTCATCTGACACTTTGTGCAGCACCTACCCCCGGTAAGCAGTAACGAGCCATAAGGCTCCATATCATTATTTTCTCTTCTTTCTTTTTCTCAAAAAGGAAAGGAAGGTTCCCTCGCCCACAAGTTTGCCGGGAGGGAAAGGAGAAGATAACAGTGTGGACCAGGCGTCGTTCAAGGAAGTTTTGCCTTACCGAAAAGCGAACAACAGAAAAGCTAAGTTGCCAAAATTTGAGCAATCAGTTTTAATTTTTAAGTTATCTTCCTCGAACGACCGTGCTTTGTATGGAAAACCTGTGCGCGGAGGAACCAACTCGTAGCTAGTTGCGCCCTTACTTTGTTTCGAGTCCGCTCAACAACTTAAGTGAGCTGCGACTAGTTGCGACAAGGTTTCTTTTCGGAAGCGGCACCGCCAGCAGGCTGCTGATGTCCCGCACTCAGCACTCACGGCTCAGGTGCCTGCGCCGACAAGTTCCCTAAAAGCGTAGGGCAAAAACATACAAAGGAAGGAATCAAGTAAAGGAAATAACACAGTAATTTCTACCCAAAATAGAGTTATATTACAAGATAGCTTGTCGCAGCTCTAACAGATTATTCTCATAACACACAACGACAAAGAAAAAGAGAAAACGGGCGGCCTAATCTACGCGATCGCCCTCAACCCTCTTGATCCCGCTCACCTTGTCCACAATGGGTGCGACAAGGGCCTTGAGTGCTTCCGGATCAGCATCCGGCGGCAAGGACCTGAGGACGTTGGTGAGGTTGAGGCCTGGGTTGCGGAAGGCCACCTTGACCAGCACCTTTTGAAGAGCTCCCGCGCAGATCTTGCGCGACTCGTCGGCCAGCTGCTTTGGGATCTTTTCTTGGAGCCACTGGAGGGCCGTCGCCACGCCCTTGAAGAACAGGCTGAGCTTGGCGCTGGGTCGGAGGTGCTCATTGGAGGAGTACCCGAGATCCTCCATCCCCAGCTGCGCCGGCTCCCCGTCGATGGCTGCGGCAATATTCACCAGACCCTCAGTCCAGTGCTCCACCGTCTCCCTGAAAGTGTTCTGGCAGCGGCAGCATTCGCCAACAGCACCAAGTCGGCCTTGATCTTCTCCGTCAAGGCCGCCTCCTGCTCCCTGGCACTGTCCAGCGTCTGAGTCAAAGTGGCCAGCTTCAACTCGAGGTCTGCATTGGAGTCCTTGGCGGCGTCGAGCTCCTTGCTCCTCTCAGCGAGAAGACCCTGCAGCTCGCCGTGAGCGGCGGCATCCTTCTCGCGCTCACGCTTGAGCGCGGCAGCTCCTCTCCGCTCGTCTTAAGGTCGGCCTCCAGCTGCACCATTTTCGTCTCCAGCTCTTTCTTGGCGGCCTCGGCAGCTGCGGCAGCATCCTTTGCTTCCTTGAGAGCCCCGCCAATTGCTTGCTCGCGCACGGCAAGCTCCTCCTCGTGGCTGTCAAGGTTGACCTTGCGGTGCGCCAACTCACCTTCTTGTGCAAATAACTTCTCGGCGACGAGCAGCTGTTGCTCTTCAGCTTCAGCCTTCTCGAGGAGGAAGGCTTTCCGTTCCTCGGCGACTTGCTCCCGCTCCTCTGCCAGGGACCTGAGAGCTTCTTGGCGGAGACCCTGGAGCTCCTCCGCGCGCTTCTCAATGTCCACTCCCGCCTTCGCGACAAGCGCTTCTCGGGAGGCCAGCTTGGCTTGTCGGGCGCGGTAGAGCGACAACAGCTTCCGCAGCAACCGCTCCTCCTCAGGCTCGTCACTGCTGCTTGGCGCGTCGACCAGCGACAGTCCAGCAGAGGCGAGCACCTCTCCGTCCAAGTTCTCTCCTTCAACCGGCGCCCTGGAGCTTGACGCCCAGGGGAGCTTGATGAAGATGCCATCGCCGGCTTTCAAGTAGGCGTCGGACTAGGGCTCCTCGGAGCCTGGCGCTGCAGCAGCGGCAGAGGGATCGGCGGTTGGTGTAGCGCCTGTCGCTCCTGCGGCCTCGGGGCCGTCAATGTGATTGCCGGATCCCTCGCCAGCTTCTGCGGCGGCAGCTTTGGCAGCCTCTTCACCGGCAGGCTCATCAGCGCCGACCTCTCCTTCAGTTTCCATCGGCTCCGTGGCAGATGGATCTGACGAACGGAAAAAGGAGAGAAGTCAAGCAAATGCCCAAAAAGAAAATCAGAAGAAGAAGAACCCAAGGGAAGTTTTCAAGCAAGAAGGATTACCTGCACTAGGATCTGCAGTCGTGGTCTCAACCACCGGAGGGTCGCTGGTGCCGTCCCTTGCCGGAGAGTTTTCCCTTGCCGGAGAACGCTCCCTTGCGGGGGAATCCTCCCTTGGCGGTGTAGTCGAAGCAGATGGCACTTAGGGAGCGGCTTCCGGGCCCTCCTGGTGAGGCTGCTCTGCTCCTACACAAATCCAACAGTCAAGATATCAGCAAAGAAAGAGCACCCATGCGCGCCTGACAGCAGGAAGTAAACTATAAACTTACGCTGGGGGCTGTGCTGGGGGCTACTTTGGGGAGTAGTTGCCGGGTCCGGCAAGGTGGTCTCGGACACACCCCCTGCTAACACGGTGGGATCATCCTCGATGACAATCACCGGGGCCTTGGCTCTCTTCGCCGCTCTCTGGGCCAGCGTCCTGAAAAGGAATGGGTTCAGAGTGAAGCAAGTTAGATACAAGACAAAGCAACAGGATTGAAGAACTACAAGAACAACAAAGAATCTTACTCTTCTTCTTCCTCGTCGGAGCTGAGCGCGGAAAGATCGAAGTCCGGCTCGCCTCCGGTGCGACAAGGCGGAGGGGTAGGTTCCCTTGTCCATTTAGCAGGAGCAGTAGCAGTGGACCGGGAAGACCCCGCTCCAGTTGCCGCAGCGACGTGGGGCGCTCCCGCGGCAACAGTGCTTGCCGCGGTAGAGCGCGTCGCACGGTGCGGCGGCTGTTGACTCGTCTGCCGCCCCGCCGCGTCCCCGGCCCTGCAAAGATGCCTTCTTGGTGCAGCTGGGGGCCCCGCTTGCGGCAAGCTGTCTGAAGGTTCAGTCCCCACAAGCTCTCCCTCGCCGGCCTCGCTCGACTCGGCTTCAGGCCCGCCAAGCTGTTCCTCGCCGGCGAACTCCTCTCGCTCGACAAGGCTTGCCACCTCTGCTGCCTCTGCCTCCTCCACGGTGAACCCGAACTCGCCCACGGCTGCTGCTGCCGCCGCCTCTTCCAGCCTAGTGGCGATGCGCTGCATCTCTGCATCGGTGGTGTCGCGAGTAAGGCTCTTCTGTTCATCACCGCGGACCAGCACTTCTTCCAAGTTGTCGAAGAACGCCCGCACGACGTCATCTGCAGGCTCTTGCCAAGTTGGGGCGATTCCGTGCGAATCGCACATCGGCATCATTGCGTGGATGCGGTCGAGCGAGGAGTTGTTGCACAGCGGAACGACGCCCCTCGGCAGCATGAAAGGGTGTTGAGGATCGCGCTTGAATAGCTCCAGGAGCATCACGTCCAACTCCAAGACAGTGAAGTTGAAGTTGAGGCCCGGGCGCAGCCTCATGATATCTGCCGAGTTCTTGAACTCCCAGGCGGGTCTCCTCCTCTCCTGCAGAGGGGCGATGCGGCGGCGAAGAAAATCTACGCCAACGGCGCCTACGGTGAGCCCGGCAAGCCTGAGGCGAAGGATCCGGGTGACGGCAATCTTCAGCCTGTCGTCTTCCGGGGCCACGTTGCTCCAATCATTACCACGCACTATGGGGGCTTGGGGCAGGGCAGTAAATGGTTGCGGGTTCTCCTCGACGATCCAGCACCACTCTGCTCTCCACTCCTCCCACTTGCTGCGGAGCTCACCCTCCAGATATGCTTCCTTCTTGCCGACTCTCGAGATCCAAGCGATCCCGCCGGTAAGAGGCTCTCCTCTCTCGACTCGGGGCATGAAGAAGTGGCGAAAAAGGGCTACGTTTGGATGGACTCCGACAAAGTTTTTGCAGAGATGTGCGAAAACTGCCATGGTCAGAACGGCGTTGGGGGTGAAGTCAAGGAGGCGGAACCCATAGGTGTTCATGATGTCACAGAAAAATTCGGAGAAGGGCGGGCAGAGCCCGCAGTAGAAGAACAACGCGAAGAAGGGATACCCGTTTGGAGCTAGTTCCGAAGCGGCAGCCGGGAATACCCTCGTGCGCGGATGCGCTAGCGTCTCCATCGACTAGAAGAGGTAGTAGTACTCCCTCAGCTCCTTCGCGGCAAGCTGAGGGGGGAAGATGGCCCGCTCCTTTTGCAGCACCGCGAGCCGCTGCGGCTCGACCGATTTCACGCCCTTCCCCTTATCGGCTTTCGGAGCCATGGCGGAGGTGGTGGGGGAGATCGACGGCGTTGGTGGTGCTGGTGGCAATGGGGGGCGGAGCGCTGCTCTCTTTCAGCTTCAGGAAGAAGGGGGGAGCGGCGGAGATTTGTGAGATTGGAGAAGCAACCGGCGAGATGGGCGAACTGCCCCTGTTTCCCCTGCTTATAAAGGGGGAGGGGGCGGGCATTCCGTTTTTCCGAATAAAGAAACCACCCACGATCTCCCCCACGACGCCGCATTCAGCGCATGCCGTTCGGGGAGGGCGCGGTGGATACGGAGTAAGATACGGCGTGACCCAGGCCGCGTATGCCCGTGCCCTGTTTTGGGCCTGGCCCAACAGCGCTCGGCACTGTGTGTGGCCCAGGCCCGAGGGCTCCTGTCGGTGTACTAGAGTAGGGGTACCTTAGTATCCCGAACTTGTGCACGGGCAGTCGCAGCCCCCCCCCCCCCCCCCCGCGGCAAGGCTTGCCGGGTGACCGCCAAGGTCCTCTGTGGTTCCTTTGGAGCCATTCAAGAACAAAGTATTTAGGCCAAGGAAACAAGACCCCGGCAAGAGGAGCTTGCCGGGAAGGCCAACCAAGGCATCTCAAGGAACTTGCCGCGACGCACCACGCGTCCCGGCAAGGCCCGGTGAGCGACAAGCTTCCGGACGCGACAAGACAACGACCGCGGCAAGGCGCTTGCCGCGGCAAGTGACCACTTTGTACCCGCGCTCCAGCACATCCACCAACATGTTGCCCAGGGGCCTTCCCAGGCGCGCGTGGCGAGAGGCTGTGCAGCCAGCGGTGCACGGTGGCAAGCGGCGCTGACAAGATAGCCATCGTGGCAAGCGGTGGCGCCCCTGACGGTCCTTTTCTGCACTGTTTGGGCGACGCAGACGGGCATTTAATGCCTTTGTCCCCTGCCGTCAGGGTTAGGTATGATGCACTGTACAGGTAGTTGTACCAACCACTCCTCTTTTTCCATTTTTACCCTTGTCTACGTTGCCACCTGTCGTTGACCCCTTGAGCATATAAAAGGAGGCCCATGCGCAACGTAGAAGGGGTTCGGAACCAGACACACACTCACGCTCGGTCTCGTTAGCAGCTCGAGTGTACTGTAGCATTCAGCGCTCCCGAGCAAGAACTCAATACAATCAGACAAGCAGCAGTAGGAGTATTATCTCTCCGGAGAGCTCCGAAGCTGGGTAAACCACTCGTGTGCTTCGCCTCGATCTGCTCTTCGTGCGATCTCCGCCCCCCGCCGAACCGAAAGGGGCTCGGTCCGCCGGTCCCATAGGTGTTGGAGGATCAGTTTCCCCCGACAGCGTGCGTGCCCGACAACCTCTAGGGCTATTTGTTGGGCGCCGGCCTCCATGTAGTCGGCCCAGTTGCGGGCGCTCTGCTCGCGACTCAGAGCATCGGTGCGCTGCTGCTCCATGTCCCGCTGGCGGCGCAAGTCGGCGATACACTCCTCCTCCTCCAGGCGGTCGCGCTCCAACAACTCCTGCTCCTCCGCTAGGTGGTCGCGCTCCAACAAGTCCTCGATCTCTGCATTGCCATCTAAAGACAGATAGAATGCCTCCTCCCTCCGTCTGCCTTCCGGTGAAAAACCGAACACTAGTTCCGGCGGTGACCGCCTCCGGCCTCGCCTACCGCAGACGGGCGGGGGCATGGCGGACGTGGCGAGTGACGTCGGGCCGGTGGGGGCTTATGAGGATATGGCGAGTTGGGTCACGGTGCCACCGAAGAAGGCCGGGAAATAGTACTTATAGGCGGAAGGTAGCACGACGGTCATCGGAATTCAATGCATAAGCAGGCATGGCTTAGTGCGCCAGCTTGCCGTGGAAAACTAGAGAAGCTGAAATTATGACTGTGCCGTCGCATCCCATTTGGGTCGCACGCCGGCATGACGGTCAAACGAGTGCACTCGAATCATCTCCCTCCTTGTCAATAATGATTCCACGGATTTAAAAAGCCCACAACAATTAAAGGGCATCTTTTTTCACATCAGTTAGCTGCCTTAATTACGACCGGCTGCATGCAGGCACTCAGAATCGCTTGCAGCCAGTACACGGAGTAGCATGCAATGATTTCAGCCGAGGGCACGCATGCATCCACTTAAATCATTGGAATTAATTAGGCTTAAACTTCTGCATGCCGTTTATTATTGCCATGCCTTGGTCTTGCTGCTTTGCTCATGGGACTAATAAACCTGTACGGAGGGAGTACCTTGGTTGGTTAGAGGTTTGAATTAAGCCCTCTAAACCAGAAAGGAGGTACTAGCATGTGCGTGATCCGCTATTTATTCGTGTAGGATCGAGTAGATCGTTTCTTGAATTGATCCCTGCAAACCGGAAAGGAGGTAGTACGTGCGTGATCTGCTATTTATCCGTGTAGGATCGAGTAGGTAGGATAGTGTAGCTTGTCAGTTTCTTCAGAGGTAGGCATTTTTATTCAAAAAACTGCCACTTAGGATCTTGCGTCGCAAATAAAACTACCAGGAGCGCATTAGTAGGCTAGCTAGTGATCGATCACTAACTTGTAAACACTGAGCGAACAGAAATAAGTAACTGTTAATGCATCTCAATAATTCACAGATCATATACAAATATGTTGCTCCAAAAGCAAAGATCGGCCACTTCGGATCTTGCGTCGCAACTAAAACCAACTAGTACAATTTCCATACATAAGATCAACATGTTAATGCATCTCAATGATTCACAGATCATATACAAATATGTAGCTCCAAAAGCAAAGATCTAGAAAAAACATTTGTTCTTCCTACTAACATGGATGCTTCTCTTGGCCAACATTCAGTATAGACTGAAAGACAAATTTGTTTGTGAAGTCCACAATTCCTCTTGCAAACCTAAGTGGTTTCACCAACAGCTAGAACCATGAGAATGAACCACACATGGTGGAGGAACATCCACTGCAATATGATTTGGTCTTCTCTCGATCACACGGCGAGACTATTTTCGGAATACAAACTTTAACTTAGGCAAAATGATGCCCATTGTATAATCAGACCAAAGCAATGAAGCACCTAGTGTTGGCCAATAAATAGTATAGTACTACTTTTCTGCAGTCCATGAAGTGACTATCCAATCTTTCTGTGTCTATTTTCAAATGGCACTGCATGCAGTGACTATACTATTCGTGCAGTTCAACCAAAATTGCAGTCACTTTGTTTGTTTTCCAAGTAGCAACGGGCAGACATCTCTATCTGCACAAATATCAAGCAGCTAGTAAACATATACCACACCTTGTATTTTCGGTTTAAACATGTCTCTCCCGCTTAGCATCTGTCATGTTCTGCACTGGACAATTTGATACAGTTATGTTTTGCCCTGGACAATTTCATACTGAATTGATTTGCTGGTTCAGAGCAGAATATAGCGCCTATTATTCATCAGACCAAGGATATCCATGTTCGCAATGATGGAAGAGGTGAAATCGACACAACTGAAATTGAGCATCCAATCATTGAATCCTGTCCTGGACCTCCAATGTAGGTCCACCCTGCCAATAAATTCACAGGCAAACCACTAGTATTACTATCTAACGATAGTACAAAAAGAGTAGCAAGATAGTAGCAAACCATGTACCTTCATAATGAACAGCTCATAGTGCCACTAATTGGATATAAAGGTTTGGAAGAAAACATGCTCCTAATGTTGAACCAGTTGGACTTTTTGTGCAGTTCCACTAAAATTGAGCATCCCTGTTTGCATAGATATGAAAAGTGTGATTACTGTAAAAACGACACTAGTTGAAGCATAGACTCACAAATATAAGCATTCCGATTTCTTAATAGAAAAGGTAGCAAGACTGTTTCTAACCACCTATTTGAAGGAATAAATAAGGCAACAACGGCTGATGTCAGAAAGGCATATATAGTTCTTTTTGAAAGAATGACCGACTCCTGACCTTTCCTCTTCTTTTAAGCATATTTTGTGCAGTTCAACTAAAATAAAATGCCATCACCGCCTTGACAATTCAGTGACACTGTACAGAAGGAAATGACTTAACATTACATCATGATGTCAGGTATGTAGTCGACATGCATTAGAGACAAACATACAGACCTCCCCCGATAACATAATGAACATTAATTTTAACAAAGGTGTGACTAGCTTTACTGGGATAATTTGAGTGAACTCTACACCCTCTGTTCCTTAATATAAGACGTTTTCGCGATTAAATTTAAAGTACCCAAATGTCTAGTATTTAGAAAAACAGGTAGTAGTTTTCTTGAGCACATATCTGGGAAAGCTTGCCACACTTTATTTATGTCCATACGCTAATGCAACACCATTCGAATACTACAAATATACACTAATCCAGTGGCTAGTGCAACAGTAGAGTAGTTAGTTTATTATAGGGTACAGTACAACGGTTTTACTGAACAGATTTCAATAAACTCTAGCACTGGAAGATTTCTATAACAATTAACAATACAAAATGTAAAGGTAACAAGTTTCAGCATTGGTATATGTCGTTGAATTGTCATGTCAGATGTCCTAGTGAAAGGACTTAGTTGTGGAGCCATCACAACTAGGAAGCTTGAAGGGGTTAATCGGGGCAAAGGACACGAGAGGTTTATACTAGTTTGGCCCCTTACAGTGAAGGTAAGACCTACGTCTAGTTGGGTTGGTATTGATTGATGTTTCGATGACCAGGGAGCGAAATACGCTATGCCCGGTTCTTGAGAAGTTGTTTCTTGCCCTAAGCCGCCAGCGGGTCGCCCCCTTATAGACACGGGTGGACGCCCTGTGGCCTATAGAGTCCCGGCCGGCTTATAAATAGTGTTCGGCTCGGTGACTAGTTAAGTCTACCTTATGTTACAAGTCATATCATTATGGCAGTTTACCACTATGGGCTTTAAGCCGCCTGTGGGCCTTAGACCCTTTATTGAACCGCCATCTTCATGCTTGGTCGTGGGCTTATTTCTGATGAGTCTTCTTTACGTAACCCAGCCCCTCCTGGGCGGCTTACACAAATAGTTATATCCCCAACATTAGGCCCCTGATTGATTTGAACTAGTTCATGTCAATCTTAAAATACCTTAAGAAATAAATCTTCAGCCTTCTGCGTGTGCAAAAGGTTTTCTTTATCCTGCCATGACGTCATCTTTTGGATCCGCGTTAACCCGCCGTGACGTCATCTTTACTTAAATTCATTCTTTATTCCACCATATCCTCCAACGGATCTTTGATTTTACAGACCGTTCCGAAAATCGAGGCGTCGGGGTCGCTCGATAATAATGCTTATCTCCTCGTTTCTTGTGCCGTCTCAGTCATCCCTTCCTCATAAATAGGCACGACCTAGGTCTTTCCTATTCTCCCCCTTGGGTCGTCTTCTTCCTCTCACTGCTTCTCTGCCGCTCGAGCTCCTCCGCCGCCGCCATCGCAGATCTCCTCGTCTTCGTCAACTCAGGCCGCTGCATCAACCTGATTTGACCAGAGAAACGTGACGAACTTCCGCAGTAACTCTACATCTGTAAGTTTCCTCATTCGTGTTCCTTAGATCCGCATTAGGACCTTCGTGTTCCTCGATGTTCTTCGCTGTTTGTTAAGGACCCCTCGTAGATTTCATCTCCACCACCGTTTCTTGATCTTGAAGATGGTATAAACTGATGCGGCAACTATTTCGCACCCATTTCAAATACAAGTAGATCCCTTTCCGTCGCACAGAGGCCCTGTTTGAGCCCTTGAGCTTCATCTGTGCCAGTTCTAGGTCTACAAATTTTTCTTTTCTAAACAGTTGTTTGATCCAAAATAATAGCCGCAACTTGTGAAACCTGTTTGTTCCACCCTAAAATAAAAACCTGCATCTGTCGAATATGTTTAACCACAACTGTCCATGTGACCGGTTTAAATAAATGACACTGATCTGTGAACCTTGCTTGCTTCTCGAAACTTAGGAAAATTTAACTGCCCTTGATACCCGTAGCGGCTTAAATATTGCTGCATAGTTACCCATATGTCATTAGGCCCCTTCTTAAGCCGCCATCTTGGATGGTTTTGAAATGTTTTCCTCCGGGTTAAATTTGAACCGGAACTTCTTGTTTTGTCATAGGCTTCAATTTACATCATGGCCCCTAAGGCAACCAAGGCTCCTGTGACCTATAATTGGGTCCCATCCATAGTCACAAGAAGTAAATTGTTTGATTTTGTGAAGTCTGGCCATCTGCCCAAGAACGAGGTCATGTCTTATCGTGCCCCTGACCCGTCCGAGGAGAAACCTCAACCCAAAGAAGGGGAGGTGATAGTTTTTACGGATCATATGAGCTGGGGATTTGCTCCACCCGGTTCAAAATTCTTCAAGGATGTTCTGCATTTCTTTGACCTCAGACCTCAAGACATCGGGCCCAATTCCGTGTCAAATATTTGCAACTTTCAAGTCTTCTGCGAGGTGTACCTGGGAGAAGAGCCAATCTGCTTTTTGAAGGAAATATGCCCTAGAGGCAATAATAAAGTTATTATTTATTTCCTTATATCATGAAAAATGTTTATTATTCATGCTAGAATTGTATTAACCGGAAACATGATACATGTGTGAATACATAGACAAACATAACGTCACTAGTATGCCTCTACTTGACTAGCCCATTAATCAAAGATGGTTATGTTTCCTAACCATAGGCATGTGTTGTCATTTGATTAACGGGATCACATCATTAGGAGAATGATGTGATTGACATGACCCATTCCGTTAGCCTAGCACTTGATCGTTTAGTATATTGCTATTGCTTTCTTCATGACTTATACATGTTCCTATAACTGTGAGATTATGCAACTCCCGTTTACCGGAGGAACACTTTGGGTGCTACCAAACATCACAATGTAACTGGGTGATTATAAAGGAGTACTACAGGTGTCTCCAAAGGTACATGTTGGGTTGGCATATTTTGAGATTAGGTTTTGTCACTCCGATTGTCGGAGAGGTATCTCTGGGCCCTCTCTATAATGCACATCACTATAAGCCTTGCAAGCAATGTAGCTAATGAGTTAGTTACGGAATGATGCATTATGTAACGAGTAAAGAGACTTGCCGGTAACGAGATTGAACTAGGTATTGGATATCGACAATCGAATCTCGGGCAAGTAACATACCGATGACAAAGGGAACAACGTATGTTGTTATGCGGTTTGACCGATAAAGCTCTTCGTAGAATATGTAGGAGCCAATATGGGCATCCAGGTTCCGCTATTGGTTATTGACCGAGAATAGTTCTAGGTCATGTCTACATAGTTCTCGAACCCGTAGGGTCCGCACGCTTAACGTTACGATGACAGTTTTATTATGAGTTTAAAAGTTTTGATGTACCGAAGTTTGTTCGGAGTCCCGGATGTGATCACGGACATGACGAGGAGTCTTGAAATGGTCGAGACATAAAGATTGATATATTGGACGACTATATTCGGACACCAGAAGTGTTCCGGGCGTTTTCGGAAAAAACCGGAGTGCGGGAGGGTTACCGGACCCCCCCCGGGAGAAGTAATGGGCCTTATGGGCCTTAGTGGAGAGAGAGAGGGGCGGCCAGCATGGGCCGCGCGGCCCCTCCCCCTCTGGTCCAAATTGGACTAGGAGAGGGGGTGCGGCGCCCCCCTCTTTCCCTCTCCCTCTCCCCCTTCCTTTCCCCCTCCTAGTAGGAGTAGGAAAGAGGGAGTCCTACTCCTACTAGGAGGAGGACTCCTCCTACTTGGCGCGCCCACAAGGGCCGACCGGCCTCCCCCTTGCTCCTTTATATACGGGGGCAGGGGGCACCCTAGGACACACAAGTTGATCTATGTGATCGTTCCTTAGCCGTGTGCGGTGCCCCCCTCCACCATATTCCACCTCGGTCATATCGTCGCGGAGTTTAGGCAAAGCCCTGCGCCGGTAGAACATCATCATTGTCACCACGTCGTCGTGCTGACGGAACTCATCCCCGACACTTTGCTGGATCGGAGTCCGGGCATCATCATCGAGCTGAACTTGTGCTGAACTCGGAGGTGCCGTACGTTCAGCACTTGGATCGATCGAATCGTGAAGACATACGACTACATCAACCGTGTTGTCATAATGCTTCCGCTTATGGTCTACGAGGGTACGTGGACAACACTCTCCCCTCTCGTTGCTATGCATCACCATGATCTTGCGTGTGCGTAGGAAAATTTTCTTGAAATTACTACGTTACCCAACAGTGGCATCCGAGCCTGGTTTTATGCGTAGATGTCATATGCACGAGTAGAACACAAGTGAGTTGTGGGCGATACAAGTCATACTGCTTACCATCATGTCATACTTTGGTTTTGCGGTATTGTGAGATGAAGCGGCCCGGACTGACATTACACGTACGCTTACGCGAGACTGGTTTCACCGTTACGAGCATTCGTGCTTAAAGGTGGCTGGCGGGTGTCTGTCTCTCTCACTTTAGCTGAATCGAGTGTGGCTACGCCCGGTCCTTGCGAAGGTTAAAACATCACTAACTTGACGAACTATCGTTGTGGTTTTGATGCGTAGGTAAGAACGGTTCTTGCTAAGCCCGTAGCAGCCACGTAAAATTTGCAACAACACAGTAGAGGACGTCTAACTTGTTTTTGCAGGGCATGTTGTGATGTGATATGGTCAAGACGTGATGCTATATTTTATTGTGTGAGATGATCATGTTTTGTAACCGAAGTTATCGGCAACTGACAGGAGCCATATGGTTGTCGCTTTATTGTATGAAATGCAAACGCCCTGTAATTGCTTTACTTTATCACTAAGCGGTAGCGATAGTCGTAGAAGCAATAGATGGAGTAAACAACAACGATGCTACGATGGAGATCAAGGTGTCACGCCAGTGACGATGGTGTTCACGACGGTGCTTCGAAGATGGAGATCACAAGCACAAGATGATGATGGCCATATCATATCACTTATATTGATTGCATGTGATGTTTATCCTTTATGCATCTTATCTTGCTTTGATTGATGGTAGCATTTTAAGATGATCTCTCACTAAATTATCAAGAAGTGTTCTCCCTGAGTATGCACCGTTGTGAAAGTTCTTCGTGCTGAGACACCATGTGATGATCGGGTGTGATAGGCTCTACGTTCAAATACAACGGGTGCAAAACAGTTGCACACGCGGAATACTCAGGTTAAACTTGACGAGCCTAGCATATAACAGATATGGCCTCGGAACACGGAGACCGAAAGGTCGAGCGTGAATCATATAGTAGATATGATCAACATATTGATGTGCACCATTGAAACTACTCCATCTCACGTGACGATCGGACATGGTGTAGTTGATATGGATCACGTAATCACTTAGAGGATTAGAGGGATGTCTATCTAAGTGGGAGTTCTTAAGTAATATGATTAATTGAACTTAAATTTATCATGAACTTAGTACCTGATAGTATTTTGCTTGTCTATGTTTGTTGTAGATAGATGGCTCGTGCTGTTGTTCCGTTGAATTTTAATGCGTTCCTTGAGAAAGCAAAGTTGAAAGATGATGGTAGCAATTACACGGACTGGGTCTGTAACCTGAGGATTATCCTCATTGCTGCATAGAAGAATTACGTCCTGGAAGCACCACTGGGTGTTAGGCCTGCTGCTGATGCAACTGACGACGATAAGAACGTCTGGCAGAGCAAAGCTGATGACTACTCGATAGTTCAGTGTGCCATGCTTTACGGCTTAGAACCGGGTCTTCAACGATGTTTTGAACGTCATGGAGCATATGAGATGTTCCAGGAGTTGAAGTTAATATTTCAAGCAAATGCCCGGATTGAGAGATATGAAGTCTCCAATAAGTTCTATAGCTGCAAGATGGAGGAGAATAGTTCTGTCAGTGAACACATACTCAAAATGTCTGGGTATAATAATCACTTGATTCAACTAGGAGTTAATCTTCCTGATGATAGTGTCATTGACAGAATTCTTCAATCACTGCCACCAAGCTACAAGAGCTTCGTGATGAACTATAATATGCAAGGGATGGACAAGACTATTCCCGAGCTCTTTGCAATGCTAAAAGCCGCGGAGGTAGAAATCGAGAAGGAGCATCAAGTGTTGATGGTTAAAAAGACCACCAGTTTCAAGAAAAAGGGCAAAGGGAAGAAGAAGGGGAACTTCAAAAAGAACAGCAAACAAGTTGCTGCTCAAGAGAAGAAACCCAAGTCTGGTCCTAAGCTTGAGACTGAGTGCTTCTACTGCAAGCAGACTGGACACTCAAAACAGGGACTGCGGATTAAGCGAAGATTGGCTAAGGACGAGGTGACGATGCGCGTGGTAAATGGTTCCAAAGTCGATGTGATCGCAGTCGGCACGCTACCTCTACATCTACCATCGGGATTAGTTTTAGACCTAAATTATTGTTATTTGGTGCCAGCGTTGAGCATGAACATTATATCTGTATCTTGTTTAATGCGAGACGGTTATTCATTTAAGTCAGAGAATAATGGTTGTTCTATTTATATGAGTAATATCTTTTGTGGTCATGCACCCTTGAAGAGTGGTCTATTTTTGTTGAATCTCGATAGTAGTGATACACATATTCATAGTGTTGAAACCAAAAGATGCGGAGTTGATAATGATAGTGCAACTTATTTGTGGCACTGCCGTTTAGGTCATATCAGTATAAAGCGCATGAAGAAACTCCATACTGATGGGCTTTTGGAATCACTTGATTATGAATCACTTGGTACTTGCAAACCGTGCCTCATGGGCAAGATGACTAAAACTCCGTTCTCCGGAACTATGGAGTGAGCAACTAATTTGTTGGAAATCATACATACTGATGTTTGTGGTCCAATGAGTGTTGAGGCTCGCGGCAGGTATCGTTATTTTCTCACCTTCACAGATAATTTGAGCTGATATGGCTATATCTACTTAATGAAACACAAGTCTGAAACATTTGAAAAGTTCAAAGAATTTCAGAGTGAAGTGGAAAATCATCATAACAAGAAAATAAAATTTCTACGGTCTGATCATGGAGGAGAATATTTGAGTTACGAGTTTGGTCTACATTTGAAACAATGCGGAATAGTTTCGCAACTCACGCCACCCGGAACACCACAACGAAATGGTGTGTCCGAACGTCGTAATCGTACTTTACTAGATATGGTGCGATCTATGATGTCTCTTACTGATTTACCGCTATCGTTTTGGGGTTATGCTTTAGAGACGGCTGCATTCACGTTAAATAGGGCACCATCAAAATCCCTTGAGACGACACCTCATGAACTATGGTTTGGCAAGAAACCAAAGTTGTTGTTTCTTAAAGTTTGGGGCTGCGATGCTTATGTGAAGAAACTTCAACCAGATAAGCTCGAACCCAAATCGGAGAAATGTGTCTTCATAGGATACCCAAAAGAAACTGTTGGGTACACCTTCTATCACAGATCTGAGGGCAAGATTTTCATTGCTAAATTCGGATCCTTTCTAGAGAAGGAGTTTCTCTCGAAAGAAGTGAGTGGGAGGAAAGTAGAACTTGATGAGGTAACTATACCTGCTCCCTTATTGGAAAGTAGTTCATCACAAGAACCGGTTCCTATGACAACTACACCATTAGTGAGGAAGCTAATGATATTGATCATGAAACTTCAGATCAAGTTTCTACTGAACCTCGTAGGTCTACCAGAGTAAGATCCGCACCAGAGTGGTACGGTAATCCTATTCTGGAAGTCATGTTGCTTGACCATGATGAACCTACGAACTATGAGGAAGCGATGATGAGCCCAGATTCCGCAAAATGGCTAGAGGCCATGAAATCTGAGATGGGATCCATGTATGAGAACAAAGTATGGACTTTGGTTGACTTGCCCGATGATCGGCAAGCCATTGAGAATAAATGGATCTTTAAGAAGAAGACTGACGCTGATGGTAATGTAACTATCTATAAAGCTCGACTTGTTGCGAAAGGTTTTCGACAAGTTCAAGGGGTTGACTACGATGAGACTTTCTCACCCGTAGCGATGCTTAAGTTTGTCCGAATCATGTTAGCAATTGCTGCATTTTATGATTATGAAATTTGGCAAATGGACGTCAAAACTGCATTCTTGAATGGATTTCTGGAAGAAGAGTTGTATATGATACAACCAGAAGGTTTTGTAGATCCAAAAGGTGCTAACAAAGTGTGCAAGCTCCAGTGATCCATTTATGGACTGGTGCAAGCATCTCGAAGTTTGAATAAACGCTTTGATAGTGTGATCAAAGCATATGGTTTTATACAGACTTTTGGAGAAGCCTGTATTTACAAGAAAGTGAGTGGGAGCTCTGTAGCATTTCTGATATTATATGTAGATGACATATTATTAATTGGAAATGATATAGAATTTCTGTATAGCATAAAGGGATACTTGAATAAATGTTTTTCGATGAAAGACCTCGGTGAAGCTGCTTACATATTGGGCATCAAGATTTCTAGAGATAGATCAAGACGCTTAATTGGACTTTCACAAAGCACATACCTTGATAAAGTTTTGAAAAATTTCAAAATGGATCAGGCAAAGAAAGGGTTCTTACCTGTACTACAAGGTGTGAAGTTGAGTCAGACTCAATGCACGATCACAACAGAAGATAGAGAGAAAATGAAAGATGTTCCCTATGCTTCAGCCATAGGCTCTATCATGTATGCAATGCTGTGTACCAGACCTGACTTATGCTTAGCAATAAGCTTAGCAGGGAGGTACCAAAGTAATCCAGGAGTGGATCACTGGACAACGGTCAAGAACATCTTGAAATACCTGAAAAGGACTAAGGATATGTTTCTCGTATATGGAGGTGACAAAGAGCTAGTCGTAAATGGTTACGTCGATGCAAGCTTTGACACTGATCTGGACGATTCTAAACCGCAAACCGGATACGTGTTTTTATTAAACGGTGGAGCTGTAAGTTGGTGCAGTTCTAAACAAAGCGTCGTGGCGGGATCTACATGTGAAGTAGAGTACATAGTTACTTCGGAAGCAGCAAATGAAGGAGTCTCGATGAAAGAGTTCATTTCCGATCTAGGTGTCATACCTAGTGCATCGGGACCAATGAAGATCTTCTGTGACAATACTGGTGCAATTGCCTTGGCAAAGGAATCCAGATTTCACAAGAGGACCAAGCACATCAAGAGACGCTTCAATTCCATCCGGGATCAAGTCCAGGTGGGAGACGTAGAGACTGGCAAGATACATACGGATCTGAATGTTGCAGACCCATTGACTAAGCCTCTTCCACGAGCAAAACATGATCAGCACCAAGACTCCATGGGTGTTAGAATCATTACTGTGTAATCTAGATTATTGACTCTAGTGCAAGTGGGAGACTGAAGGAAATATGCCCTAGAGGCAATAATAAAGTTATTAATTATTTCCTTATATCATGATAAATGTTTATTATTCATGCTAGAATTGTATTAACCGAAAACATGATACATGTGTGAATACATAGACAAACATAACGTCACTAGTATGCCTCTACTTGACTAGTTCATTAATCAAAGATGGTTATGTTTCCTAACCATAGGCATGTGTTGTCATTTGATTAATGGGATCACATCATTAGGAGAATGATGTGATTGACATGACCCATTCTGTTAGCCTAGCACTTGATCGTTTAGTATATTGCTATTGCTTTCTTCATGACTTATACATGTTCCTATAACTATGAGATTATGCAACTCCCGTTTACCGGAGGAACACTTTGGGTGCTACCAAATGTCACAACGTAACTGGGTGATTATAAAGAGTACTACAGGTGTCTCCAAAGGTACATGTTGGGTTGGCATATTTCGAGATTAGGTTTTGTCACTCTGATTGTCGGAGAGGTATCTTTGGGCCCTCTCTATAATGCACATCACTATAAGCCTTGCAAGCAATGTAGCTAATGAGTTAGTTACGGAATGATGCATTACGTAACGAGTAAAGAGACTTGCCGGTAACGATATTGAACTAGGTATTGGATACCTACGATCGAATCTCGGGCAAGTAACATACCGATGACAAAGGGAACAACGTATGTTGTTATGCGGTTTGACCGATAAAGATCTTCGTAGAATATGTAGGAGCCAATATGGGCATCCAGGTTCTGCTATTAGTTATTGACCGAGAATAGTTCTAGGTCATGTCTACATAGTTCTCGAACCCGTAGGGTCCGCACGCTTAACGTTACGATGATAGTTTTATTATGACTTTATAAGTTTTGATGTACCGAAGTTTGTTCGGAGTCCCGGATGTGATCACGGACATGACGAGGAGTCTCGAAATGGTCGAGACAAAAAGATTGATATATTGGACGACTATATTCGGACACCGGAAGTGTTCCGGGCATTTTTGGAGAAAACCGGAGTGCCGGAGGGTTACCGGACCCCCCCGGGAGAAGTAATGGGCCTTATGGGCCTTAGTGGGGAGAGAGGGGGGCAGCCAGCATGGGTCACGCGCCCCCTCCCCCTCGGGTCCGAATTGGACTAGGGGGGGGGCGGCGCCCCCCTCTTTCCCTCTCCCTCTCCCCCTTCCTTTCCCCCTCCTAGTAGGAGTAGGAAGGAGGGAGTCCTACTCCTACTAGGAGGAGAACTCGACCTCCTTGGCACGCCCACAAGGGCCGGCTGGCCTCCCCGCTTGCTCCTTTATATACGGGGGCAGGGGGCACCCTAGGACACACAAGTTGATCTAGGTGATCGTTCCTTAGCCGTGTGCGGTGCCCCCCTCCACCATATTCCACCTCGGTCATATCGTCGCGGAGTTTAGGCAAAGCCCTGCGCCGGTAGAACATCATCATCGTCACCACACCGTCGTGCTGACGGAACTCATCCCCGACACTTTGCTGGATCGGAGTCCGGGGATCATCATCAAGCTGAACGTGTGCTGAACTTGGAGGTGCCGTACATTCGGTACTTGGATCGGTCGGATCGTGAAGACGTACGACTACATCAACCGCGTTGTCATAACGCTTCCGCTTACAGTCTACGAGGGTACGTGGACAACACTCTCCCCTCTCGTTGCTATGCATCACCATGATCTTGCGTGTGCGTAGGAAAATTTTCTTGAAATTACTACGTTACCCAACACTTTTGTTCAGAGAGCTTTTTTACTTAAACCGGCAGAATGAACGTGCCAACAGGCCCAGCCATGAACTTGGTGGCATTTCGATTCAGCGGCGGAGAGACTGCCTTTTCCCTTATGCTGAACTGCCGAGTCACCCAAAGGATTGGAATCAGATGTGGTTCTATTGCGAGGACACTTCTCCTGCTAGCAAGAATCCTCTGCCCGGCTTCTGCGCTCTGCGCCTTGAGTCCAATCATCCGCTAGCGGATAAACTTTCTGCTGTTGAACGTCTACCACTTGCTCCCACTATCAGAAAAATCAAAGCTCTTTTGGGAAATGGCTTAGATGGCATCGACCTGGTCCTAGTCTAGGTCACTTGGCGAGTGCTTCCGTTAAGCCGCCGACCCGGCTTAATGTTAACTTATTCAGGCGAGAAGGATGACCCACTGCGTCATAGTCCCGACGACTTACCAGATGATGTCGTGGAAGCTACGACCCAAATGTTGTTGAAAGAGGGCACTGTGACTAGTAATGCCTTTGGCTTACTTCCTTTCTGCAAGAAGAACCCGGCCCCGCTGTAAGTCATCAACCTTAATGAATACTCTCTACTATATTGCACCTTGCTTTTACTCATAACCTCTTTATCTATTTTTTTCACAAGTCGATGACAACTTCTGGAAGGTCAAGTATGATCATGAGGCTGCCAAACAAGCCAGAGCGGCCAAGAGAACCGACAGGAAAGCCGCCAAAACAGGAACTTCAAGGAAGAAGAAACCAAGCGCCTCAGATTTACTCAAATTGGACGACACTTCTGAGGATGATGAAGAGGTAATCCTTAATTTCCCTGACTCTTTTGTCATTTATGTTATTGACATTCTACCCTTTCAGGAGGATACGGGAAACAGCCAAGCGGTTGACGAAGAGGTAACTATAATCTCCTCCGACTTAGAGCCTTTGCCAAAGCACAAAATCCGAAGGGTGACCCGGAAAGTAAGATTTTCACATCCTCTTGCTTATCAAGATCCTCAATTTCTTTTGAAGCAACAACAGCTTGAAAGCCGGAGGCAGACGTGGACCAGCAAGGATGTAGAGCTCTCCTCCAGCTTACCTGACGTAACCCGGAAGCGTCGGACTGAGGTTATCTCTGATTTACGTTCTGTTTTACCTTTGGCGGGTTTAATTTGCCAACCTCTCAATTCATCTGACTCCAATTATCAGGATACCTCTCCTTCCTCCGGCGAGTCTATGCAATCTAACACGCCGACTTTCAAAACTGCCCCCCGGTAATGTAACCTTGTTTACCTTATGCTTTACTTTACTCATGTTTTTGTATTCATCCTTCTGCCTTTGTTGACAGCATGCAAGTGAAGCCCAGTAAGATGGCAAAGAAGAGTAAGCCGTCCCAAAACCTGGTCGTGACTGAACCGGCGCTTGACACGTCTGCTCCTAACAGTTCCACCCATCAGCCGCCGCCTGAACCAGCCTCTGACATTCTAGTACCAACCTCTGATCCACCCATCGAAGATACGCTCAACAACTCTGATAACCCGGAAGCTCCTAGCCCGGTCAAGACAAATGACCCGGAAGTTGAAATTCTGAAGAGTCAGTTTGTTGAGCCTGGGCGACCCACTGTCCTTGCCAAATGCACTGCTAAGGAGGAGCTCATAGAACGCCGAAAGGCTAAGATGGACATTACTAATTATACTCACTTAAACATTTGGGATATAGTCTCTGGCTACCTTAATCAAGTGCATAGCAGCCGTGACCTGGAAATTGACATGGTGAAGCAAATACAGCAAAAATCTGAGGTATACATTTATGCCCCTTTCCTAAATCATACTTACTGTATCAGCCCCCAAGTCTATTGCTTATGAATAAATATGTTGTAGACTTAGAAAACTGCTTACCACTGTTTTGTCCGGTTTAAAAAGAAGAAATTTAACCCGGTTGTAACCTGATACCTTGAACTTGCGACACACATTAGCCCCCAAGTGTCAAGTATCTTTGCTTGCAAAATGCTTGGGACTTAATTTGCATGAACCGGCATTGTAAGTTTAAAATTCTTAAGCATACATTAGCCCCCAAGTGCCAAGAATCTTTGCTTGCAAAGTACTTGGGACTTAATGTTATCTTACCATGATTCTGACTATAACCCAACATCAACGCAGGCCACCATAAGTCAATTTGAGTCGGAGATTGCTGACCTGAAGAGCCGTCTGACAACTCAAGAACTTGAAATTCAAAAGGCCAACTCCAAATTTGAATGCAGCGTCTCTGAACAAGAGACACTGAAGAAGAATTTTGAGGCGGAGAAGAAAATCTGGGCTGATGAAAAAGCTTCACTGGTGACTCGGGCCGAGACGGCAGAGGCATCACTTGCAGAAGCAACAACCGAGTTGTCCGACTTAAAGCGCCAGATATCTCAAACAGTCTCAGCCATCTTCGGTAAGTTACTGTATATAACCTCAAAATACTGTAATCCTTCCTTTGATGATTATTTTAATTGTTATCCCCGACTCACCTTATGTTCATGAACGCAGGCCCCAGGAGCACAAACCTCAAGCAGAACATGCTGATCAAACTGAAGGCGGTTTACACTCTAGTGGAGCAACTGTACACCGGGTCACAACGTGCTTTGGCCGTTGTAGCTTTATCAAATAACACTCCCCACCTTCTGCAAGATGTGCTGAAGTGTCTTGTTGTGCTACCTCAACGAATCCAGGATCTAAGGCGGGCGTCCTCAAGAGCCGGGGCCGTAGCCGCGTTGAGCCGGGCAAAGGCATGGATTCCAGAACTAGACCCAGCCGACCTCGCTCTTGGATACCCGAGTTTGAAAGAGGATGGAGCCGTATTTGATGATCAGGATTTCAACGCCTGCGTCAAAGACATACGCCCCGTGGCTACCCTCATTGGGAACGACACTGACCTTACCAAGTATCAGCCGGGCTACGACAGTGAGAACCGGAGAATTCCAACACCTCCTTATGATCAAGTCAGCCTGATCCCTCCAACTCGTAAGCATGCCTTTGCCCCTGAAGTGGACCCAACCGGTTTAATAGATGACAAAGCTGAGTTTGAAGCCTTGAGTGGCATTGACTGGGCCTTGCCAACCTTCCAGGACAAGGCAACCGACGGAGAAGCAGAGAAGGATAACCCGGAATCTTCAAGCCCACCAAAGGAGTGAATCGCCAGGTGTTTATGACTTTGCTAAAAACAATGTTTCGTTTATTCAGACTCGGGGAGTCTTGTAATAGGGTAGAAAAAACATCTCAATTTTGTCATGCCTTCGCGCATGTTTATGGCGCTCAATACTTTCGTAAGCTGCTATCTCTATATATTTCCAGCTTATGTTGACCGTTTATTTCCTTGATGTTAAATTTGCTTGCCTTATCTACATATAAAACAAGCAAAATTCCCTTGGCGGTTTATCGCATCGGGGGTCACATAAGGTATTGATAACCCGGAGGGAAAACCCAAAACGTCATATACGGGCTGGTTTATGATTATATTTGTTAAACATAATTACAATAGCATACCTGTGATCCCTTTGGTAATCTCGACTGCTTATATGACCTTCACCATGCGGGTAAATTCAACTCCTGAAAGTCGGAACAAAGAATGTTCACCTGGCACTTAACAACCTGGGGTGATCAATATTAAGCCGGAAAAACAAAAAACCATCTCATTGTGCTCAAGGTAGTCCAATAATTATGTTTATGAAATATGATGGATAATTAACAATGTTCAAAGGCTTCTGATTCGAATACAATCAGTAAACCGCTCCAAAGGGGTTAAGCTAAGATTCGGATACGATCATATAGCCCCTAGTGGCTCTGGCAATGCTGATCAAGTGGGTATTGACAGTTGTGTTCTCTTTGGTTCGAATACGACCTATGTTTGAACAGGAAGCCCCCAAGTGACCATAAGAGTTGTTTAATAACGCTGATTCGAATACGATCCATGTCACACCCAAAGGGGTTAAGCTATGATTCAAATGTGAGCAAGAAGCCCCCAAGTGGGTTTGGCAGTGTGCCGATCAAAGTGGGTATCGACAGCTGTGTTCTCTTTGGTTCAAATACGACCTATGTTTGAACAGGAAGCCCCAAGTGATCATGGCTAGATTCAGATATGATCATAAGCCGGACCAAAAGGAAAGCCGGATTCAGATATGATTCGCTCCCTGTCGGTTGTTTTCACCACCTGATAAAGAAGACATATACACTTTTGAGGGTAAAAAGGACAGAGGTCCTGCTTTATTGCTTTATATAATATATACATTGTCAAAATATATACATCTTGAGAGCTGGTGGCTTAAGTATAGTAAGGCCGGAGAAGGGCGATATTCCATGGCCGGCGGTTCTCCTCCTCCGACTTACGTGAGTCTTTGTGCTCTCGAACATCGATGAGGTAGTATGACCCGTTGTTCAGATTCTTGCTGACCACTAAGGGTCTTTCCCAAGGAGGGGATAGCTTGTGCATATCAGACTGATTCTGGATGGGTTGGAGCACTAAGTTGCCTTCCTGAAAGGTTCTGCTTCTAACCCAGTGGCTGTGATAGCGGCGCAGGTCTTGCTGGTAAATCGCCGAGCGGGCTATTGCTAAGTCTTGCTCCTCATCCAACAAGTCAAGTGCATCCTGACGAGCTTTTTCGTTGTCAGCCTCAACGAAAGCCGCCACGCGGGGTGAATCGTGCCGCATGTCGCTTGGATGGACTGCCTCTGCTCCATACACCATGAATAAAGGTGTGTAACCTGTAGATCTGTTAGGCGTAGTGTTGATGCTCCACAATACAGAGGGTAACTCCTCCACCCAACAACCTGGAGTCCGCTGCAAGGGAACAAAGAGCCGGGGCTTGATACCCTTCAGGATTTCTTGATTAGCTCTTTCTGCTTGACCATTGGATTGAGGATGAGCAACAACCGAAACATCAAGCCGGATATGTTCTCGTTGACAGAACTCTTCCATGGCACCCTTGGAAAGATTAGTGCCATTGTCAGTTATGATGCTGTGTGGAAAACCAAAACGAAAGATCACCTTTTGCATGAACTGAACCGCCATGGCTGCATCACACTTATTGACTGGCTCTGCCTCAACCCACTTTGTAAACTTATCCACTGCCACCAGGAGGTGTGACTTTTTATCCTTAGACCTCTTGAAAGGTCCAACCATGTCAAGCCCCCAGACTCTTGAGCCGCACATGAGCTCTTGATCCTCAACTCTTGAGCCGCACATGAGCTCGTCATGAAATTTTTTGACATCCGTCACATTTGCTCACTAGATCCTCCGCATCAGCATGAGCCGTCAGCCAATAGAAACCATGACGTAAAGCCTTGGCCACAAGAGATTTTGACCCGGCATGATGGCCACAATCTCCTTCATGGATCTCACAAAGTATCTCCTGCCCCTCCGCAGGCGACACACAGCGTTGAAACGCCCTAGTGATACTTCGGTGATGTAACTCGCCATGAACAATCGTCATGGATTTGGACCGCCTGACGATTTGTCTTGCCAAGGCATCATCCTCAGGCAACTCTCCCCGGGTCATATAGGCCAAATATGGGATTGTCCAATCAGGGATGACATGAAGAGCTGCCACCAGTTGTGCCTCCGGGTCTGGCACTGCTAGTTCTTCCACTGTAGGTACCTTGACAGAAGGATTATGCAAAACATCGAGAAAGGTGTTAGGCGGCACCGGCTTACATTGAGATCCCAACCGGCTTAAAGCATCGGCCGCCTCATTCTTCCTTCGATCAATGTGCTCCACTTGATAACCTTTGAAGTGCCCAGCCACAACATCTACTTCACGACGATAAGCCGCCATAAGGGGATCCTTGGAGTCCCACTTGCCTGACACCTGTTGGGCTACAAGATCTGAATCGCCCAAGCACCTTACCCGGCTCAAGTTCATCTCTTTGGCCACCCGGAGACCATGGAGTAAGGCCTCGTACTCAGCTACATTGTCAGTACAAGGAAACATAAGCCGGGGCACATAACAAAATTTGTCACCTCGAGGGGAAGTTAAAACAACTCCAGCCCCCGAGACTTCTAACTGCCAGGACCCATCAAAGTGAATAGTCCAATATGTGTTATCCGGCTTCTCCTCAGGTGCCTGCAACTCTGTCCAATCATTGATAAAATCCACCAAGGCCTGAGACTTAATAGCAGTACGTGGCATATATTTCAAACCATGAGGCCCAAGCTCAATAGCCCACTTAGCGACTCGTCCTGTGGCCTCCCTATTCTGGATGATGCCTCCCAAGGGGGCAGAACTTACCACAGTATAGGATGACTTTGAAAGTACTGCTTCAACTTCTGGTTTGCCATAAACACTCCGTAAACAAGTTTCTGCCAATGCGGATACCTTTGTTTTGACTCAATTAGCACCTCACTGATGTAGTAAACCGGCCGTTGAATCGGATGCTCCTTGCCAGCTTCCTTACGCTCTACCACGATGGCAACACTGACAGCTCATGAATTAGCAGCCACATATAACAGCAACGGCTCCTTATCTATGGGAGCCGCAAGGACCGGTGGCTCAGACAACTATCTCTTTAAATCTTCAAAGGCAGCATCAGCAGCATCACTCCAGACAAAAGTGTCCGTTTTCTTCATCATTTGATACAGTGGTAGGGCCTTCTCACCTAACTGGCTGATGAACCGGCTTAAAGCAGCAACATGACCCGCCAGTCGCTGAACATCATTGATGCACGCCGGTTTAGCCAGAGAGGTAATTGCCTTGATCTTCTCTAGGTTAGCTTCAATGCCTCTGTTTGAGACCAGAAAACCCAAGAGCTTGCCTGCAGGTACACCAAATACACACTTGGCCGGGTTAAGCATCATCTTATAAACCTGGAGATTATCAAAGGTCTCTTTCAAGTCAGATATCAAGGTTTCCTTCTCTCTGGACTTCACCACGATGTCATCCACGTAAGGATGAACATTGCGCCCAATTTGATCATGTAGATAGTTCTGCACACATTGCTGATAAGTCGCCTAAGCACTCTTGAGCCCAAATGGCATAGATACATAACAGAAGGCTCCAAATGGAGTGATGAAAGCCGTCTTCTCCTGGTCCTTAACTGCCATTTTGATCTGATGATAACCATAATAAGCATCCAAAAAGCTCAAACGTTCACAACCCGCCGTAGCATCAATGATTTGATCAATACGGGGGAGAGCAAAGGGATCAACCGGACAAGCCTTGTTTAAGTCCGTGTAATCTACACACATCTGCCAGGTGCCGTTCTTCTTAAGCACCAGCACCGAATTAGCCAACAACTCCGGTGAAAAACTTCAACAATAAACCCGACCTCTAAGAGCCGGGCGACTTCCTCTCCAATAGCTTTTCGTCTCTCTTCGTTGAACCGTCGAAGAAAGTGCCTGACCGGCTTATACTTCGGATCAATATTTAGAGTGTGCTCAGCGAGTTCCCTCGGTACACCCGGCATGTAAGAAGGTTTCCATGCAAAGATGTCCCGGTTCTCACGGATGAACTCGATGAGCGCGCTTTCCTATTTAGGATCCAAATTGTTACTGATGCTGAATTGCTTAGAAGAGTCGCCTGGAGTAAAGTCAACAAGCTTCGTCTCAGCGGCCGATTTAAACTTCAACGCTGGATAATATTCTGTAGTTGGCTTCTTCAGGGAGGTCATATCCGCCGGGTCAACACTATCTTGATAAAATTTTAGCTCTTCCGCTGCACAAGCAGACTCAGCATAAGTCGCGTCGCCTTCTTCACACTCCAAGGCTACCTTTCGACTCCTATGCACAGTGATGGTGCCCTTGTGACCCAACATCTTGAGCTGCAAATAAACATAACACGGCCGTGCCATGAACTTAGCATAAGCCGGCCGCCCAAACAGAGCATGATACGGACTCCTGATTTTAACCACTTCAAACGTCAATTTCTCATCCCTGGAGACATACTCATCTCCAAAGGCCACTACCAGTTCAATCTTGCCAACTGGGTAAGCCGATTTTCTAGGAACCACTCCATGAAAAACAGGGTTGGATGTCCTCAAATTCTTTTCAGTTAACCCCATGCGTCGAAACGTCTCATAATAGAGGATTGATGCTGCTACCTCCGTCCATGAGTACTTTAGTGAATTTATATCCACCAACCTGAGGCGCTACCACCAAGGCTAACTGACCCGGATTATCAACCCGTGGAGGGTGATCTTCTGTGCTCCATACAATGGGCTGTTCTGACCACCTCAAATAACGAGGAACCGCCGGCTCAACAGAATTCACGGCCCTCTTATGAACCTTCTGATCACGTTTGCATAAGCTAGTGGTGAACACGTGATACTGCCCACTATTCAACTACTTCGGATTGCTTTGATAACCCGACTGCTGCTGCTGTTGCTCCCTGTCGGTGTCAAAACCGGCGGATCTCGGGTAGGGGGTCCCGAACTATGCGTCTAGGCGGATGGTAACAGGAGACAGGGGACACGATGTTTTTACCCTGGTTCGGGCCCTCTCGATGGAGGTAAAACCCTACTCCTGCTTGATTGATATTGATGATATGGGTAGTACAAGAGTGGATCTACCACGAGATCAAGGAGGCTAAACCCTAGAAGCTAGCCTATGGTATGATTGTTGTAATGGTTGTTCGTCCTACGGACTAAAACCCTCCGGTTTATATAGACACCGGAGAGGGCTAGGGTTACACAGAGTCGGTTACAATGGTAGGAGATCTACATATCCGTATCGCCAAGCTTGCCTTCCACGCCAAGGAAAGTCCCATCCGGACACGGGACGAAGTCTTCAAACTTGTATCTTCATAGTCTTGGAGTCCGGCTGACGATGATAGTCCGGCTGTCCGGACACCCCCTAGTCCAGGACTCCCTCAGTAGCCCCTGAACCAGGCTTCAATGATGATGAGTCCGGCGCGCATCTTGTTCGGCATTGCAAGGCGGGTTCCTCCTCCGAATAATTCATAGAAGATTGTGAACACCAGGATAGTGTTCGGCTCTGCAAAATAAATTCCACATTCCACCGTAGAGAGAATAATATGTACACAAGTTCAATCTGCTCACGTATTTTGTGGCATGACGTCACACCACTACCAAGCCTTTACTTGAATCGTTTTTTATTATACCACCTCAGCGCGTTTAGCGAAGCGGTTTCCTTGGCACGTCTTGTCGAAGCAGAGATCGTGTTCCCCTTATTCCGGGATTCCCATCAATACGGACGTGGGTAACCCAACCGCGCCATTGATGGTGGCGCATGGGAGATAAGCGAGTTTTACCAGGCCGGTGGGGACGCATAGTCTTCGTCCGCCCATATATAAGGGGATAAGGATCCACCCTTTTACTTACGCCTTCTTCCTCCTTTGCTTATCCATCTCTGCGCACTCGAGCTCCAGCGCCCAAGCCCGCACATCTCTCCTCGACCTTCTCCAGCCATGTCCGGAGCGGGAGGCAAGTGGTTGGCCTCCTCCGTTATGGAGGGGCACATCGAAAAGCTGCGCGGCGCCGGATATCTTTCCAGCGACATTGCGCACGGGCTGCCCGACGAGGGGCAGATCATCCCCACCCCCAGGCCCCATGAGAGGGTCGTATTCCTTCCCCACTTCCTCCGCGGACTGGGCTTCCCACTTCATCCCTTCGTCTCGGGGCTCATGTACTACTACGGCCTGGACTTCCACGATCTGGCGCCGAACTTCATCCTCAACATCTCGGTGTTTATCGTCGTGTGCGAGGCCTTCCTCTGCAGCTAGCCCCACTTCGGCTTGTGGCTCAAGACCTTCAATGTCAAGCCGAAGGTTGTGAAGGGCATCCAAGCGGAGTGCAGAGGCGCCATGGTGGGCAAAATGCCCAACGTCATCTGGCTCGAGGGGGCCTTCGTGGAGTCCGTCAAGGGGTGGCAATTGGGGTGGTTCTACATCACCGAGCCGCGCGACCCTAAATGGGCAGTGGCCCCCGAGTTCAGATCTGGTATCCCCATGCAGCTCACCTCCTCGAAAGAGAAGGGCTTGCTATGGGGCAGTTCGGGGGAGCTGACAGGACTCCAGTCCTGTCTCCAGACCTTGGTGAACAAGAAGCTTAGGCTTGTCAATGTGATCCAGGTCATGCTCGTCCGCCGGATCCTCCCCTGCCAACAACGGGCCTTCAATTTGTGGGAGTTCGATCCGGCACAGCACCGGACCCTGAGCAGGCTCTTCGACACGATGTATGAAGCTGCCTGGAGGGTGCTGTTCAAGGGCGGAGAAGCCCCCGCATCCGCGACGGAAGACCGCGGATTCAGCACCAAGCGCCCGGCCGGCGAGGTAAGCTTTGTTATCCTCTATGGGACATTTATTTTCTTTCATAGTTTGACTCTATGCGGGATTTAAAACTCCCAATGCCTTTGACAGGACTGGCAGAGGACGTCCGGACAGGTAGACTGTCCGGCTCCCCTTCCCGAAGATCCAGCGGACGCCCGTTTAACGGGGCTGCTAGTCCCGACACTTTATGTGGTGCCGGAGAAGAAGGCCAAGAAGAAGGCCACGGGAACTCGAAGAAGTTCCCGGCGCCAGGTGATATCGGACTCATCGTCCGATGGCTCCGAGGCGGACTCCTCCCCCGAAGACGAGGAGGAGAAAGAGGACTCTCCCCTGGAGGGGGAGAGAGGAAAAGCAAGGCTTCCCTGATGGGGGAGGCCGAAGGGTCCAAGAGGGGAAGGACCCTTCCCCCGGACAGCTCCGCCAATGCCAATGACGGCGACGAGGAGTGGCCCTCAAGGGCCAAGCCCCTGGCAAGATCGTAAGTATCCGGACTCCTGAGTGATTCATAATTCCTTTTTCGTGCCACGTAGTGTCCTTCTAATGCCGCATACTATCTGTAGCCCGGCCAAGGAGGATCTTCCCGCTTCATCCAGCGGGTCCTTGGCCCCGTCGGATGTAGATTCCATTCCGACCGCCTCCACCCCTCGCGAAGCTGAGGACGCCGAGGTGGGATCCCAGGAGGGGACCCGCCAGGAGGGGGAGGCTCCGGAGGTGCCACAAGGCAACCTCCCGGACTTCGTGCCGGACTCCGCGCCGGAACCCGCAGTGGTTCCGGAGTCCGGCAGGCGGCCCCTTCGCAAGAAGGGCAAGACCGTGAAACCGGCAGCCTCCGTCCAACTGGAGGCGCCGGACAACTTGTTGGAGGCGCTCAACGGCGCTTCCATCGAGGAAGAGCACCGCACTATCATGAGTGCGGTGATTCATAAGGTTCAGCTCGCCAAGAGCGGGCTGACCGAAGCCTGCAGTAGCCTTCTAACAGGCTTTGAGGTAAGAAGTTTAAAATATGTAATGTGATACCACATAGACAGTAGCCCCTGATGCTCGGTTCGGTGTTCGGAAAGAAGAACCGGACTGAGGATCTAAAAAAGATATACGCAGGAGTGCTAAAAATTATGTCAATATGGGTTTGCAGACTGCGCTGCTGACCTCTGCAGCACTGACTGCGGAGGTCGGTGCTTTGAAGCAGGACCTCGAGCGGTCCGAACAAGAGCTCGGCCTTGCCAAGAAGCAACTCGAGGACAAAGAAGGTGAGTAACACCACTTTGAAATTTGTACCTTACAGAAAAGGATTTAGGTTGCAATAGAAATAACAAGGATAATGTGGGTACTGCAGGGGCCACGAACGAGGTGGCGACCCTGAAGGAGGCCGTGTCCGCGGCCGAACGCAATGCGGCCGCGGAACGGGCGGAGCGAGAGAAGCAGGAGGCGCGGGTGGCGGAGGTGCGGCAAGAGCTCCAGGCTCTCATGGAAAAGCATGAGAGTTTGGAGCGCGACTCGAAGACTCGAGAGTCCGAGCTTGACTCGGCTCTTGAAAGCATGAGAGATTGAGGCGATGAAGAAGATAGCAGCGGGTAAGGCATTTTTCATGCAAAGCAAGCATGTGAATGTAAATTACCTGTTACTTACCCGAATTCGGAGCTCTCCAGGGGCGTTTGCAGATCTGCCTCGCAGCGTGTCCGATGCCGCCGCATTCTACCGGGGCGAGGAGGGGAGCTCAACGGAGAAGGTCTTCTGGTCTCAGTACGCTGAGGCCGGACATCCGGTGCCCCCTAGCGATCAGCTGAAGCAGCTGGTCGAGCTCCACAAGGTAGCCGAGCAGGCCATGAAGGGCCTCATAGTCCGGCTGTGGCCTGGAGAGGCCATGCCTGGGAGCTACTTCGGCCTCGTGCAGCGGCTGGTGGATGCGTGCCCTTGGGTGGAGGTCATCAAGCGCTCCGCCTGTATTGAAGGTGCCCGTCGGGCCCTTGCCCGTGCAAAGGTGCACTGGGGCAGGCTGGATGCTGAGAGGCTTCTGACGGACGCGCCGCCGGCGGGCAAGGAGTATCGTATGCCTGAAATGTACTATAAGACTGTCCTGAAGGGTGCCCGCAAGATTGCGGATGAGTGCCCCAGAGATGTAATTTTTTAGTAGACTCGCAATGTGTTATCCTGTGCACTGAAAACTTTGTTCATATGCGCTAAGCAACGCTTGTTTCATTTAAGATATTACCTTCTGTGCGGCCGTTTATCAAATCTGAGAGATGGCAAGTCGTCGGCTTCAGCCCCCATGCCACGAGTGCTGGGGTGTTCGGGATAAACTTGAGCGCTCTTGTTCCCATTTTTGGGTCCATCTAGGAAGGCGCTCAACACAACGAACAAGGCAACCGCACTTATAATGCTTGAACACTCTCACTTAGCCATAGAATTCTATAATTTTAAATTTCGGTGAAGCCCCCAGTGTTCGGAAGACCGAATTCGGGGCGCTATCCATGCCTTGGCCGGACACAGCCGGTTCCTCGCTCTAAGCGGCATAAGTCTTTAAGGACTCGAAAAGACCTCTCGAACAGCGACCTGCTCTCGCCTTATCATGACAGTCAGTTTTAGCTTTCTCCACTGAGGCGCTCGCCCAGCTCAACCGGGGCGCAATCGCAGTGGTTCTCCCAGTGCTACCTTAGCCGACGGAATGGAACGTAAGGTACCAAAACATGGGAGCCGGGCAAACCCAACTATTGACCCAAGACATGATTCAGAGCCGATGCATATAGTGCTATAAGTTCGGGGTGCCACACTTGTGAAAGTGTTCAGACTTCACACCATAATGCGGGGAACATAAGCCCCTGGTGTATTTGGCCGTACCAAATTGTACGGATGTAAGATGTCATAAATGAACATATATATAAATAAAGGAATGCAATTATAAGCGAAAAAGTGATGCATTGTTTATTCAAGGAATTCTGCCATGAGTGCAGAATGATACAAATAGTGTGGTAAGCAAGGGAGTGAACTATTTTAAACATGTCCTCCTCCAGGGGTGGGCTACGGAATGGTGTAATAAACAGATTTAATGCTCGTAATGGAGACCACCTGAGTGTTCGTCGTAGCCCTTGTTCCTCCCTGGCTGTTGCATCGTGAGTTCGGCAGATCTACTGCCGGACAGGGCCTCTTGTAAACGGAGTCCTGTGGATAAAAATAAAAAAAGAAAAAGAAAAAGAGCGACACACTTAGGAGCCCCTAGTGTGGTTGAGCCGCACTCTGGGCATGTCGTGGTCGTGCCCCTCCCCCTATGCCCAAGTTATCTCCAGAGCGTAATGATGTACGCGAAAAGCTGGTCTTGCAATCATGCTAGGGCTGAGGTTGGGGCCGCATTGCTACGCGTGCTCGGAACGTGCCAGGGGGTCTTGGTGTATCTTACTCCGGGCACGTTTAATCATGTCCGGTCTTTTAATGGCCGGACTTGAAAATTGCCTTAAGAGGCTGCTCTGTACTTCTGCCGCGAGAGCCGCTGTGTGTTCCTCCGTTCGGAGGGAGCGCTCAGTGTTTCCGTTGACCGTGATGACTCCACGAGGGCCTGGCATCTTGAGCTTGAGGTATGCATAATGCGGCGCCGCGTTGAACTTTGCAAACGCGGTTCGTCCGAGCAGGGCGTGATAGCCACTGCGGAACGGGACTATGTCGAAGATTAACTCCTCGCTTTGGCAATTATCCGGGGATCCGAAGACCACTTCCAGTGTGACCGAGCCTGTACAATTGGCCTCGACACCTGGTATGACGCCTTTGAAGGTCGTCTTTGTAGGTTTAATCCTTGAGGGGTCTATGCCCATCTTGCGCACTATATCCTGATAAAGCAGGTTTAGGCTGCTGCCGCCTTCCATGAGGACTCTAGTGAGGTGAAATCCATCGATGATTGGGTCTAAAACCAATGCGGCGAATCCGCCATGGCGGATACTAGTGGGGTGGTCCCTTCGATCAAAAGTGATCGGGCAAGAGGACCATGGATTGAATTTCGGGGCGACTGGCTCCATCGCATATAGGTCTCGAAGTGCACGCTTCCGCTCCCTCTTGGGTATGTGGGTTGCGTATATCATATTTACCGTCCATACTTTTGGGGGGAAACCTTTCTGTCCTCTACTGTTCGGCGGCGGGTCTCCTCCTCGTCGTCGCTATGCAGCCCCTTGTCATTGTTTTCGGCAATTAACTTGCCTACCTGCTTGAATACCCAACAATCTCTGTTGGTGTGGTTAGCTTGGTTTTCGAGGGGTGCCATGTATCTGGCAAGAGTGGTCGAGTATTCGGTCCAAATTGGACGGACCCGGAGTGGTTCTTTTGAATGGCTTCTTCCGCTAACCGGGTTTAGAGCCTCTGAATCCGGCGTTGACTGTCGTGTCCTCATTGTTATCGCCGTTAACGCGGCGTTTGTTTTTGTTTCGACGCGACCTGCCATTGTGGTCCTTAGTATCCAGACTGCCAACATTTTTGCTGAGGTTGTTGCTGCGAGCTAGCCAGCTGTCCTCTCCCGCACAGAAGCGGGTCATGAGTGATGTGAGGGCTGCCATGGATTTCGGCTTTTCCTGTCCTAGGTGCCGGGCCAGCCACTCGTCACGGATGTTATGTTTGAAGGCTGTGAGGGCCTCTGCATCCGGACAGTCGACGATTTGATTTTTCTTTGTTAAGAACCGTGTCCAGAACTGTCTGGCCGATTCGTCTGGCTGCTGAATTATGTGGCTTAGGTCATCGGCGTCTGGTGGTCGCACATATGTGCCCTGGAAGTTGTCGAGGAATGCGGCTTCCAGATCCGCCCAACACCCAATTGACTCTGCGGGCAGGCTGTTAAGCCAATGCCGAGCTGGTCCTTTAAGCTTGAGTGGGAGATACTTGATGGCGTGGAGATCGTCGCCGCGGGCCATATGGATGTGAAGGAGATAATCTTCGATCCAAACCGCGGGGTCTGTTGTTCCATCGTAAGATTCAATGTTCACGGGTTTAAACCCTTCAGGGATTTGATGATCCATTACTTCGTCTGTGAAGCATAGTGGGTGTGCGGCGCCTCTATATTGAGCAATATCACGACGTAGCTCAAGAGAGGGTTGTCTGCTGTGTTCGGCCCGACCGGAGTTGCTGTATCTGGCGCGACGGTAGTCGTCGTGGGTCGTGGGGCGCCCACGTGCTCCGTAGATAGATCTGGATTGTCTTGCCTTGTCCTCCAGTATATCCCGCAAGTCCGGCGCATTCCCCCGTGGCTTCGTACTTTTCAAGTGGTGCCGGGGTACGGTTCTGATGGAGGGCCTAGATGCCTCTCTGTCACGACCACGGGGTGGTCGGTCTGCCGTATTGTGCGCTGGTGATGAAGGTTTGTACGCTTCCTCCTCTAGTTGGGGGAGCAACTTGCGTTTTGGGTAGCTTTTGAAGGGGCGTTCGAGTTCATACTCTTTGGCCGCGAGGACCTCGGTCCATCTGTCGGCCAGCAGGTCTTGATCGGCTTGAAGCTGTTGCTGCTTTTTCTTTAGGCTGTTCGCCGTGGCCATTAGCCTACGTTTAAAACGCTCTTGTTCGACGGGATCCTCGGGCACAACGAATTCGTCGTCATTGAGGCTTGCCTCGTCTTCGGAGGGAGGCATGTAATTTTCGTCCTCCTCGTCTGCCGCTCTCTCCTGAGGGCTGGCTACTCCGTCCTCCTGTGCTGAATCTTGCTGGAGGGGGTTGTTTTCGGCACTCTCTGGGGTGTTATTATCTCTGGTGCCAGACTCTCCATTCTTACCGTGGCGGGATTTAGAGCGGCGCCGCTGACGTCGGCGCTTGGGCTGTTTCTTAGAAGAATCCGCCTCCGCTGCTTCTTCGCCGTCCCCATCCTTTTGGGTGTCCACCATGTATATGTCGTATGACGTGGTGGTCTTCCAGTGCCCGGTGGGCGCCGGTTCTTGATCGTCTCCGGCATCGTCGTCCATGCCATCAATGTCTTCGGAGTCGTAGTCTAGCATGTCGGTTAGATCGTCGACAGTGGCTACAAAGTGGGTGGTGGGTGGGGTTTGAATTTCTTCGTCATCCGCATCCCAACCGTCCTGACCGCAATCCGGCCAGGGTTCTCCTGATAGCGAGAGATGTTTTAGCGAATTTAGGATGTCGCCAAAGGGTGAGTGCCGAAAGATGTCCGCAGCGGTGAACTCCATGATCGGTGCCCAATCGGATTCGATTGGTGGGGGCATAGGAGGTTCAGAGTCCGGCAAGGAGTCCGGCGCCTCGGAGTCACAAGCTTTATAAGGGACAAGGTCAGTATTCGGCTCCATCGCCATGGAAGTTGCAGATCCCGAGGCAGTGTCCAGCCACCTATCCTCGATCTGCGCGGTCGGCTCCGAATTATGGGTCAGAGCGGACTTGTGTGCGGCCTCCAGGGTACTGTCCAGCGGTAGAGCTAGATCATGCCCATCGTGACAGTGCGGCACGCTCGGCTGTGGCTTGACTCCATCGAAGATCAAGTCCCCGCGGATGTCAGTCGTGAAGTTTAGGCTTCCAAACCTGACCTGATGGCCAGGGGCGTAGCTTTCGATCTGCTCCAGATGGCCAAGTGAATTGGCCCGCAGTGCGAAGCCGCCGAACACGAAGATCTATCTGGGGAGAAAAGTCTCACCCTGGACGGCGTTGTTGTTGATTGAAGAAGCCATCAAGCCTATCAGTGACGACGCAGAGGAACTCTCAATGAAAGCACCAATGTTGGTGTGAAAACCGGCGGATCTCGGGTAGGGGGTCCCGAACTGTGCGTCTAGGCGGATGGTAACAGGAGACAGGGGACACGATGTTTTTACCCAGGTTCGGGCCCTCTCGATGGAGGTAAAACCCTACTCCTGCTTGATTGATATTGATGATATGGGTAGTACAAGAGTGGATCTACCACGAGATCAAGGAGGCTAAACCCTAGAAGCTAGCCTATGGTATGATTGTTGTAATGGTTGTTCGTCCTATGGACTAAAACCCTCCGGTTTATATAGACACCGGAGAGGGCTAGGGTTACACAGAGTCGGTTACAATGGTAGGAGATCTACATATCCGTATCGCAAGCTTGCCTTCCACGCCAAGGAAAGTCCCATCCGGACACGGGACGAAGTCTTCAATCTTGTATCTTCATAGTCTTGGAGTCCGGCTGACGATGATAGTCCGGCTGTCCGGACACCCCCTAGTCCAGGACTCCCTCACTCCCCTTGACCACACTCCTGTTGATTATAACCGCCTTGTCCCTGAAAACCGGAGCTTGAACCGCCGCCCGGGCCATGAAAGCCACCCGCCTGACCCATGATTGCCATCAAACATGTTGGAATTCTTGAAAGCCTTCATGATTGTGCAATCTTTCCATAAGTGAGTGGCGGGTCGTTTGCGGGTGCCGTGTCTCGGGCAAGGCTCATTGAGTTTCTGCTCAAGAAATGGGCCTGACCCGCCAGATCTAGGGGGCGGTTTTCCCTTATGTCTCTGATTATTGCCCTGCACACTGGCATTAGCCACAAACTCCGGGTTACCATCCGCCTTACGCTTATTGCCTCCATGATTCATCGGGTTATGCTGCTGGCCCTTTCCATTGCCGTTCTTCCTTCCCTTCCCAGTCTTTTCCTCATCAGACGTGGGATCCTTGGTACTGTCAGAGTCGGTGTATTTGACTAAAGCTGTCATTAGCGTACCCATATTGTTGCAATCATGCTTAAGGCGCCCCAGTTTCTGTCTCAGTGGTTCAAAGCGACAGTTCTTCTCCAACATGAGGACTGCAGAGCCGGCATCCATCTTGTCTGATGAATGTATTATCTCCTTGACCCGGTGTACCCAGTGAGTCATGGATTCACCCTCCTCCTGCTTACAATTTATCAAGTCCACAATCGGCATAGATTGCTTGCAAGTGTCCTTGAAGTTCTGGATGAACCGGGCCTTTAGCTCTGCCCACGAATTAATGGAATTGGGTGGCAAGCCTTTTAGCCAAGACCGGGCCGTTCCATCTAACATCATGGTCAAGTATTTATCCATTGTTGCGTCGCTGACCTCCAACAACTCCATGGCCATCTCATAACTCTCAGTCCACGCTCCGGGCTGTAAGTTGGCCATGTAATTTGGCACCTTTCGAGGTCCCTTGAAGTCCTTGGGCAAACGTACATTACACAGAGCCGGTACCAAACACGGAACACCGCCGGTTATAGTAGCCACTCCCGTCTCAACGGAAGTCGTCGGATACTCTGGGAAATCTTGATGAGCCGTCTGTTGAGCCGCTAGCTGAGCCGCCCGCTCATTCTCCTGACGTATTCGGTCTTGCACCGGATTACAACCACCGGGCTGGTTACGGCACTGGGCGTTGCTTGATAAAGCTTCTGATTCCATGTGCCTGCTGTAACTTGGACTCCGGTTCTGACGAGCCGGTGCTAACCAAGGCGGAGGAGTCGAATGAATCTTGTCCCGATTATAAGAATAAGTCTCCTGCTGAGCCAGGGCCGTCTGGATGAGTTCTCTGACCCTCCGGGTCTCCACCGCTGTCGGGTCATCACCATCCACTGGGAGAGCTGCCAAGCGCGCCGATGCTGCGATTAAGTTCTCCACGGGGTTGGAAAAGTGACCCGACGGTATTGGCACATAATGGGGTGGTGCCATGCTCCCATGAGGAGGTGCCATTTCCCGAGGCTGAGCCGATCCTCCTGTTCTGGCTATCATAAACTGATTTGTATCTGGCGGGTTACTTGGGCCGGCTCCGGGTGTAGCAAAAAGATTCCGAGGATCATAAACCGGAGGTAAACGGGACTGGGTTTTCTAATGTCTCCTCCTCATCACCTCGTTAGACGCGTTTAGGCTCATCGTGAGCTGGTAGGCTTCTGACTGGAGCCGTTGTGCCCATGCATCCAAAGCCGCCCATTCTGTGGCTAACGTGGTGTCCTCAGCTGCCAAGGCCTCCTTAGCACGAGCTACTTCCTCACGCACCCGTGCCACCTCCGCGTCATGCTCATCTTTATTTGTAGGAATAACCGCGAGGTCTATCAACACCTGAGCCGGCGGGCGCATAGGGCCTCCTGCCCCGGCTGCTCATGTCCCTGACGTTATTGCTTTAGCAGCTCTAGAGTTTTGGCCGGGTTGAGTCCCATCCATGAAGACTCCTGCCCATCTCGGCGGCTCATAGGGGTCCGGAATACTGGTGCCATCGGAACAGCCCCCGAGCACGCCGTCTTGCACTTGTACAGTGAATCTGTTGACCCGGCGGACGAATCACCGTCAGAGAGGACGACCGTCTCACCACCATCTTCAGATCCTTCAGAAAGTTCTTCTCCGTGGATGCAGCCCACGAAGGAACGCTTCATGACGGGTTGAACTCGGGCTTTTCTCGCACGCTGAGCTGTCTTGATGAGGTCGGTGCAGTTGTCCGGCTCAGGGCTCGGCTCACTGATCCGGCCGATGAAGACGTGGATTCTGCCGAAGGGGACCCGGTACCCGTACTCAATTGAGCCGGCGTCGGGGCCCCAGCCTTCGTCGTCAATGTAGATCTTGCCGTGGCAACTCTTGGTCATCCGTCCCACTACGTATCCCTTGAGCCCATCGAAGTTGCCCTTCAAGAACTCAAATCCACCATGCACTGGCCCCACGGCGGGCGCCAACTATCATGGAATTTTCACGTCAGATGTCCTAGTGAAAGGACTTAGTTGTGGAGCCATCGCAACTAGGAAGCTTGAAGGGGTTAATCGGGACAAGGGACACGAGAGGTTTATACTAGTTCGGCCCCTTACGGTGAAGGTAAGACCTACGTCTAGTTGGGTTGGTATTGATTGATGTTTCGATGACCAGGGAGCGAAATATGCTATGCCCGGCTCTCGAGAAGTTGTTTCTTGCCATAAGCCGCTAGCGAGTCGCCCCCTTATATACACGGGTGGACGCCCTGTGGCCTACAGAGTCCCGGCCGGCTTATAAACGGTGTCCGGCTCGGTGACTAGTTAAGTCTACCTTATGTTACAAGTCATATCATTATGGCGGTTTACCACTATGGGCTTTAAGCCGCCTGTGGGCCTTAGACCCTTTATTGAACCGCCATCTTCATGCTTGGTCTTGGGCTTCTTTCTGATGAGCCTTCTTTACGTAACCCGACCCCTCCTAGGCGGCTTACACAAATAGTTATATTCCCAACAGTATACTAGCTGTCCATGAGCATTAAACCAAATACAAAAGTCTGAAGGTAACTAGCATTATTAACTAATGACACCATAAAAAATTGCAAACCATGTACCTCCAAGGTAAATATCATTTCGGAATCGTGGGGACCTTAAAAATTGCTATCCCAATCTTGATAATTGATCAAACATAAAAACTTGATCGAACGAAACAAGAGAACAGCCAGAGGAGGAGGTGCCCACCCTTGACCTTTCCTCTTGTCTTCATAATTTTTTGTGCAGTTTAACCAAAATAAAATGACATCAGCGCCTTGGCATTTTGGTGACACTATACAAAAAAATTAACTTATCTCATGAAAGTGAGGTATGTAATCTATAAGCATTAATAGTGAAAAAATCTGAAGGTAGTAACAAGTTTCATCGTTGGTATACTGGCTGTGCAACAGCATTAGAATGCCTTAGCTGAAAAATCTTTAATAGATCCACAATCAACAGCTAACCCTGAAATAATCCAGTGACACTAAATGGCATTGCTTAAATTTATCGGTGGCATTAGACTGAGTGCGGCATTAGTTAAATGTGGCATCACTTTAGCAGTAGCATTGCTTGACTTGACTGCTAGCGTTATACTAACAGCAAAAAAGTGGCAATAAGAGCATGGGAAGCCCATTCGGACAGTGGGCGCACTAGTACGATGTACCTCCATGGACGCAGAGTGGTGAGGGAGGTATGGTTGCCTAGAGCAACAAATATCCAGGCAGCATATGTGGATTACGTCCCATTTTTGTTCTCTTTAGCCACCTTTTTCCAATGTGAGGAGAACAAACTGATCGACCTGGTCATTCTCTATTGCGTTGTCATGCCTTTCTACCCTTCTTCAACCAAGAGACACGAGACTCGTTCCTTAGCTACTGATTTTCCCCCTTTCAACCTAGATGCGGGTTCGATACCTACTCTGTTGGACAGTACAGTCGCCCTTCCTTTCCTTATTCAACCCAGACATGGATTAGTCTGCATGAAGTAGGGTTTCCTTTAATAGTGCAAATTATGGTTTTCGTCTGCGTGGCCAGCAGAGCAGAGGATAGCAAATTGGGAAGATGGTGGAGTGGAAAAAGATCCACAAGCAGCAACATGGCAGATGGGGCAATAGAACAAGGGTATGGTTCGAAAAGAGGTAGCATACTTGAGGGTCGGCGGGAAGTGGCTTCGCTCGTGGTTGTCGTCCTCCACACACACTACGGCAGCAAGCTTGGGGAAGGAGGCCATCCCGTGTGGGCGCTAGGTCTGAGAGGACGGCCTTGTCGTCAGTGTGTGACCTCAGTCGCCGACGACGAGTGCGTCAACGCTGCACGTCCTTTTCGTCCGCGGTGGATCTGTGACCATCGGTGAGGAGGGAGAGAGAGTCCGTCTTTTTTAGATCTGGAGAGAGGGTGATAGTGTGACAGGCAAGTGGGCAGCCCTTAGCAAGAAAGCGCTGAAGCTCCAGCCTATATATCTATTTTATACTACTAGTACTGGAGGTGGAGTAGTGGTAGAGTAGTTTATATTTTCTCCGCGTACAGTACCAGTTAGTCGTGCTTCAAAACTGAATGGCACGCCATTAAAAAACTAAAGGTCGATAACTAATGCGGCACCTCGGGCCAACACGGCCAGATCGCATTTTGCACGAGAAATTACACACCATGTTTCGTTGACATGTGGTCCCGTTCTAGCATATAAGTGAGACGATGGCGAGTCCTTTTCTACTAGTATTTCCGAACGGACGTGTAGGCCGGGGCGCCTCTTTGTGTAACGTGGCAAACTAGCAACCATCCACCGACTCTTCGCCTTTCCCTCTCAATTTGGAACTGCTGTCGCACGCTCTTCCTCCCTCCTCCATTTGCCTTCACCCTTCCTTCTGCCATTGTTCGATCGTCTTTTCCATGGAGGGAATAGGCAAGAAATGACCCCATTATTCTTGCCCTGATCTGAAAGATGATGTGGTGGAGGAACTCATTGATCGGTGCGACATCATCAGCTCGGCTAGCATGGCAGGTTCGTTCAAGACCATTCTCGACTCAACTAATAACATCATTACAAGGAACCCAAGGGTCAAGGAGCGGTTTGATCTCCCCTATCTTCTTCACCGTCACCCTGATGACTGGCACGGTGACGACGGAGGCCTCACCTTGTGCAAGTTGATGCCGCTTGATAATGATACATATGATGTTAATATGCCATCGCTTGAGGGTAAGTCTTGGGCAGGCGCAAATGGAGATTGGGTTGTTTATATTGGGTCCAACTGCGAGTGGGAACTTGTGAATGTGTACACTCGTCACCGGGTTCCACTTCCAAAAATCTCAGCAGACTGCCCAGAGGTTGAGCACACCGGTATTCTACGAATGTTCAAACACGATCATGGTGACTATCTTCTATGGAAAATATGTAAGTGCATCTAGTGCCACCCCTAGTTGGTTTTGGAGTATTGACGACAAAGTTGGTTGAGGGACTAATGCGTTTGTGAGAATTGCAGGATAACGCAGGTAGTGTCCCTCATTGATTCGGTTTACCTACCGGAGATGACCCCTAAAAATGTATGAAGACATTGAAGACAATGGTGGTATGAGAAGATATTCATATTGAAGACTATGACATGAGAAGACATTGCGTGAAGACTATGGAGCGCGAAGACTGTGTGGTTTCGTTGTTTCATTTTCTTCTTTGTTGAGTCATAGGAACCACCGTACTGTTAAGTGGGGTCCAAGTGAACTAAGTCAGAGTGACTGAAGTGATGCTCAACCAAAATCCTATGTCTTCGAGCGAAGACAATGAGAGCAAATCTTATCCAGAGCTGGATGAGTCAGCTTTGCTTGTAGCCCAAGTAAAGTTGCCGCGTGTGTTTGAAATCTGACCGTTGGAACACATGTCAATTCCTTAGTGACCCAGGGTCATTTTGGACAAATCAGGTCGGGTTGCCTAGTGGCTATAAATAGCCCACCCCTACACCATAAATTAGTGGCTGCTCAGAGTTTGTGCACGGCTTTTGTCGTCTGAGAGCAACCCACCTCGAAGCATTTGAGAGAGAGAAATCATTGCGAGGACAAAGCCCAAACACCCAGAGCCAAAGAGTGTTAGGCATCACTGAAGTCTTTCTGTCTGTGTGACCTGAAGACTTATTACATTTGAGGACTGTGAATCCTCCAGCCGGTTAGGCGTCGCGTTCGGAGCATCCAAGAGTCATTGTGGATTGCCGGTGAACGAAGTCTGTGAAGGTTTGGAAGTATCCCTTGAAGACTTACCAGAGTGATTGGGCGAGGACTGGGTGTCCTTAGCTCAAGGGGAACAAGGTGAAGACACGGTCTTCTGAGTTAAATCTCAGCCTCCCTAACCAGACGTACAGTTGTCACAGCAATTGGAACTGGTCCAACAAATCCTGTGTTTTCAACAAGCAACTGGTTCAATCCCTTCCAACCTTACTTAAGTTTGTCTTCGTGAAGTCATTGCTTATCTGTATATCTGTTTGACTTCATTGCTTGACTACTATTGTTGATTGGCTTCACACTATCTTCCATCTTGATCCTTACTACCTAACTGCTATTAGTCCTGTACTTTCACATCATTACATACTTGACTATGGTTTGTTTTGTGTAGTTTATCTTCCGCTGCATATCAATTAGGTTATTTCTGTTGTTTGTCTTTGAAACTTCCAAGTTTTGAAGACTTTCATAAAAATTGCCTATTCACCCCCCTCTAGTCGATACTAGCACTTTCAATTGGTATCAGAGCAAGGTAGTCCCTTGTTCTGTGTAATTCGGTTTAACCACCTGGAGTTTCAGCTATGTCGACTGCAGGGATTATCAAGGTCTCCGCTGCTTGCCCCGTGTTCGATGGAACATAATATCCCTACTGGAAGAATAAGATGCGCATGTATCTTGAAGCCATTGATGTCGACCTCTGGTATGTCGTCAAGAATGGCGTTCCCAAAACTGGTGAAGGTGTCACCCCCACTGATGTCAAGAAGTTCATTCAACTGGACTCTACTGCAAAGAACATCATCTGTGGTCATCTGACCAAAGGACAGTATTGCCATTTGAGTGCTCTGGAAACGTCGAAGCTAGTCTGGGACTGGCTATCCAAGGTCAACGAAGGCGTTTCAACCCAGAGAGATCAAAGAATCAGTGTTCTTCGCAAGCTCTTCAACCGCTTCAAGAGAAACGACAACGAAAATGTCCAGCTCACTTTGATCGCCTCACTGATATCACAAATGAACTTCAAGCTCTTGGCGCAACCGAGATTACCAAGCATGAAATCGCCAAGACACTGCTGAGATCAGTTGATAGCTCCTTTGACACCCTTGCCCTCATGATACAAGAACGTCCTGACTTCAAGACACTCGATCCGTCTGATATACTTGAGAGGCTCAACACACATGAGTTCCAACTATCTGAGAAAAGAGATATCTATGGCCCAAGCTATGGTTGAACTCGTGCTTTGAAGGCAAAAGTTGTTTGCTCATCTGAAGAAGAATCTGACTGTTGTTCTGAAGATCCTGAAGTCATTGGAAGGGAACTTGCTATGCTTGTGAAGAAGTTCCAGAAATTCACAAAGAAGGAAGGCTTCAGAAAGTCTTCACGATCGAGCTCAAGGAATGATGAAGCTTCCACACATGATCACAAGAAGAGAACCTGCCACAAGTGCAAGAAACCTAGTCACTACATATCTGAGTGTCCACAATGGGACAATGAGAAGAAGAAGAAGAAAAGCAATGAATATGATTCCGATGACAAGAAGAAGAAGAAATCCTCAAAGTCTTCTAAGTATTCTTCCAAGTCTTCATCATACAAGAAGAGCTCATCTGGCAAGGCTCGTGCTTTTGTTGGCAAGGAAATGGATTCAGAGGAGGAGTCTGCTTCGGAGGAGGCGGAGGTGGAGTCTGGAGAGGAGTCTGACCCTGGCGTTGCAAGTCTGGCTCTAGCCACAACCTATGTTGCCAAGTCCATCTTCAACACTTAAGACAATGACTTCCACACCAACGCTGAAGCTAATGACGAAGATGATCCTACTCCCACCTACTGCTTCATGGCATGTGGTGCCAAGGTAAAATCACGCGATGCTTACTTTCAAACTTCAAGTGAAGATGACTCTGATTGTGAATCCAAACCTAGCTACAAAACGCTTGCTAAAATTGCAACTGAACAACAAAAGGCTATGGAACATACTCAAAAACTGTTAGACAAAAGCGATGACCTGTTGGACGCTGAAATGACACGTTCACAGTCCTTAGTTGATGACATAAAAAATCTTCATGCTAAGTACCAAGAACTTGAAGGTCGCCATGAATCACTCTCAACTACTTATGAAAGGCTCTCCTATGATTATCTTCAAAGGAAACAAGAGCTTGGGAAATTGAGAGCGGCTCATGAAGATCTTCAAAAAGTGAATGAGTCACTTCGCGCCCAACAGATCAGTTCCGCTCAGGATGGATTTGAACCACCATGTCTAAAATGCATTGAGCGTGATAACGCTACATCTGTTGCTGAATGTTCCACTACTGCTACTGTTTCATTGTCTTCACCTACTGATGTGGTTACTAACCCCTCTGCGGAGGATACCACTGCTGTTGCTGATGAAAATGCTATGTTGAAGACATTGCTTGAAACAGGGATGTACAAAAGTTTGAAGGGACATCAGACTCTCTGCGATGTCCTCAAAAAGCAGATTCTGAACCGAAACCCTAGGAAAGAGGGTGTTGGGTTCGAAAGGAAAATGAATGTTGATGGCTCGTACTGGAAGCCTGAGCAGTACCCCAAAACCACATGGGTTGCTGCAAAGGAACCTTCAGTAGATCCATCCACGTTATCTGGCTTTATCTGTGCTAATCCTATTATCATTGATGAATCCTTTGATGCAAACTATAAGCTGTTCAAAAATCGGAATGGTGAAGTGTTTGCCAGGTACATTGGTACTAACTGCAGGAATGGACCACCTATGAAGAAGATCTGGGTACCTAAGCGGTACATTGAGAATCTTCCTGTGAATGTCGTCATGACACCACCAAGGAAGAAGACAAACCCCAGACCTATAGCTTCATGTGGCCCAAAGGCTTCATACAGATTCAGGACTCACATGAGTCACCCTAACGCCAATGTTTTGCAGGGAAATCATGCTCAGACTTATGAATATGAGCGTGTATCTTCGAACTGCTATGTTCATAGGACTAAGAACTTTTCTGCTTATTCATATGAGTATCATTCATCTCCTGCAAGGCTATTTGCTAGGGCTCCAAAGCCGAAATTCTCAGATGCTGCACTTAGACTCATTGCTTCTAAGCCCCCACTGAAGATGTGGGTGGCAAAGAAGAACTAACTCTCTTTTGCAGAAAACGGTCTCCAGCCAGCAATCAATGGCGTCCGATACTATTGCTGGGGACCTAAAACTGATTTAGGACGCACGATAAAATGTCATTCTATATACTTCATCTGAATTTCTTATCAGTCATACTATGTCCTAACCTTGATATAAGATGTGACTGTCCCTATATGTGTCAAATGCTTATGCTTCACAACACTCTTGTGAAGCCTATCCTCCTAACTGCACTCTAGGTACATCACCAAAAGCTTCAGAGTGGATTATGGACAGTGGATGCACAAATCATATGACTGGTGATCGAAGTCTTCTGATGGACTCAACCTTACGTCCATCCGACAAGAGTCACATCACATTTGTTGACACTGGTAAAAGCAAAGTATTGGGTCTAGGTAGAGTTGCAATCTCAAAGGATCAACACATGGATAAAGTGATGCTTGTTGAATCCCTTGGTTTCAACTTAATGTCTGTCTCAATGCTTTGTGACTTGAACATGATTGTGATATTTGGCAAATATCGTTGCCTTGTACTAATGGAATCTGACAAATCTCTAGTCTTTGAAGGGTATCGAAAAGATGATCTATACATGGTAGATTTCTCAGCAGGTCCACAGCTTGCCATATGTCTTCTCACAAAAGCTTCAGAATGCTGGCTCTGGCATCGAAGGCTAGGACATGCTGGCATGAGGAACTTACACTCACTCGTCAAGAAGAAGCATGTCATAGGCATCGAAGATGTCAAGTTCAAGAAGGATCATCTGTGTGGTGCCTGTGAAGCTGGAAAGATGACAAAGGCAAAGCACCCCTCGAAGACAATCATGACGACATCTCAACCCTTCGAGCTGTTACACATGGACTTATTTGAACCTACTCACTACTCCACCCTCACAACAACTGCCTGCCTCTATGGCTTCATCATTGTTGATGACTACTCAAGATACACATGGGTTCATATAATTCTTTACAAGACTGAAGTGCAAGATGTCTTCAGGCACTTCGCAAATCAGGCAATGAACAACTATGGTGTGAAGATCAAGCACATCAGAAGTGACAATGGCACTGAATTCAAGAACACTGGACTTGATCTGTATCTGGATACAATGGGAATCACTCATGAGTTCTCTGCTCCATGCACACCTCAGCAAAATGGCATCGTCGAGCGCAAAAACAGAACCCTCATTGAGATGGCTCGAACAATGCTAGATGAGTACAAGACACCAAGAAAGTTCTGGCCTGAAGCTATTGATACAACATGTCACATCATCAACCGTGTGTACATCCATAAGCTTCTGAACAAAACATCATATAAGCTGCTCACTGGCAAGAAGCCAAACGTCAGTTACTTCAGAGTATTTGGAGCTAGATGCTGGATCAAGGATCCCCATCACAAGTCAAAATTTGCACCTAAGGCTCACGAAGGCTTCATGCTTGGCTATGGAAAGGATTCACACTCCTACAGAGTCTTCAACCTTTATCTTTACAAAATCGTTGAAACTGTGGATGTGAAATTTGATGAAACCAATGGTTCACAGAGAGAGATTCTGCCAAGTACACTAGATGAAGCTCCTTCAAATGAGTCTATCAAGCTGATGGGAACTGGTGAAATCATGCCCTCTGAAGCACAACTTGAAAAGGAATTTATCATCTCTGCACCAAATCAACCTGAAGACAATGCTCAGACCGAAGACAATCCTCCCAATGATGACAATGATCAGCCAGAGCAAAATCTTCGTCCTGTTCATCCTCGTGTTGGAAATGAAGTTCAAATAGAGAAGATAATTAACAGCATCGATGCACCTGGTCCGCTCACTCGATCAAGAGCAACACAGCTAGCAAACTTCTGTGGGCACTTTTCATTTGTGTCAATATCAGAACCTAAGAAAGTTGCCGAAGCTTTTATGGAACCTAAATGGATTCAAGCCATGCAAGAAGAACTTCAACAGTTCAAACTAAATAATGTCTGGGAACTTGTCAAGCGACCTGATCCTCGCAAGCATAACACTATTGGAACAAAGTGGATATATCAAAACAAGCAAGATGAGCATGGTCAAGTCGTCGGAAACAAAGCACGTCTTGTGGCTCAAGGATACACTCAAGTTGAAGGAATTGACTTCGATGAAACATTTGCTCCTGTTGCTAGGCTTGAAGCCATTCGAATACTGCTAGCCTACGCTAATCATCACAACATCTTGCTATATCAAATGGATATAAAGAGTGCATTTCTCAATGGCAAGATTGAAGAAGAAGTATATGTCGCACAACCACCTGGTTTTGAAGATCCAAAACATCCTGATATGGTGTACAAGCTAAACAAAGCACTCTATGGCCTCAAACAAGCCCCTCGTGACTGGTATGATACAATCAAAGACTTCCTGAAGAGCAAAGGCTTCAAACCTGGATCCTTCGATCCCACTCTCTTCACGAAGACATATGATGGTGAACTGTTTGTGTGCCAAATATATGTGGATGACATAATCTTCGGTTGCACCAACCAGAAGTACAGTGATGAGTTTGGGTACATGATGCAAGAGCAATATCAAATGTCCATGATGGGTGAGCTGAAGTTCTTCCTTGGTCTTCAAATTCGTCAGCAAAGAAATGGCATCTTTATATCTCAAGAGAAATACCTCAAAGATTGTCTGAAGAAGTTTGGAATGGAAGACTTCAAAGGCTACACGACGCCAATGCCAGCCAAACACCATCTTGGTCCCGATGACAATGGTAAAGAGTTCGATCAAAAGGTATACCGCTCCATGATTGGTTCTTTGCTTTATTTATGTGCATATAGGCCAGATATTATGCTTAGTGTTTGCATGTGTGCTCGATTCCAACCGGCACCAATGGAATCGCATCACTTAGCTGTGAAGCGAATTCTTCGATATTTGGCTTACACCCCAACACTCGGATTATGGTATCCCAAGGGCTCAAGATTCGATTTGGTTGGATTCTCGGATGCTTATTATGCTGGTGACAAGGTGGATCGCAAGTCAACATTAGGCACATGTCATTTTCTTGGTCGATCGCTTGTCTGTTGGTCTTCGAAGAAGCAGAACTGTGTATCACTCTCAACTGCTGAATCTGAATACATTGCTGCTGGATCCTGTTGAGCTCAGCTTCTATGGATGAAGCAAACTCTCAAGGATTATGGCATCAACCTGAAACAAGTACCTCTCTTCTGCGACAACGAGAGTGCCATCAAAATAGCCAACAATCTAGTCCAACACTCGAAGACAAAGCACATTGAAATTCGTCATCACTTTCTCAGAGATCATGTTATGAAGAAAGATATCGATATCATTCACGTCAACACTGAAGAGCAACTGGCTGATATCTTCACAAAGCCCTTGGATGAGAAAAGGTTTTGCAAGTTACGGTGTGAGCTAAATATCTTGGAATCCTCTAATGTCCTGTGATCAGGCACGCATCCTAACACTTATGCATGTAGATGACTTAGATGTGCAACACACAAAGTAATGTATATCTTCAATCAATGAAGATTTACACTCTGAGTGTGAATATATTAACATGGAATTTGACTTCGGAGCGCCACGATAATTGTGCGCTGTGTCTGGGTTTAATACTTCCTATAGGTGGGTAACGCCACCACCAACTTTCTACGTTTGAAGTGTTTCACTCAGGGTGTTATATTGCAATGAATTTACATTTGGTTTGTCTTCAGTTTCAATTTGTCTTCATGACTTTCTGCACTATGATGATTTGATTGCTTTCTGATATATATATATATATATATATATATATATATATATATATATATATATATATACATACTAGTGTTCTGTCCTCTACAGCATTCACTTATAGCTATGTCTTCAAGATTGAATCTTTTGAACTAAGTGAATGTGATCGGACCCTAACCTCTCTATGCTTCCTATCTCAAAATCTATCTGTCCAAATCATATGCATTCTATTGAAACTGTCGAATGTCTTCTCTGCATCCTAGTCAGTAGAAGGCAAAGAGACAAACATTAAATCTGTTCTAAATGGGTTATCTTTATTGTTGAAATCCGGAGAAGCCGGAACAACTCTCCGACATGCTTGGTGGGCGTGGGAAAGTGGGACAACTCTGAGTATGTTGCATGCTTGCCACGTGCCCCTCAGATGTAAACCGCCAGGGGCACCAGCGTAATTGCGCTGTGTCTCTCACCTACTTATAAATACTTGTCCCCTACGGTAAAGAAATCCTTCTTCCACCTCTCCACCTCCGTCAAAACCCTAGCGCCACCGCTAGCTCGCGACGACGCCGGCGACGAAGCGCTTAGCTGCCGCGACTTCTCCGACGCCGTCCTCACGCCGGCCGCGGACATCGTCCTCTCCGCCGTCGCCGTAGGTGTCCACCGTCGCCAAGTTAGGGCACGGTGGGCTGAACTGCTCGGTCTCCTATTCTTCCATCTAGCAGTTCTTCGTGCGGTAATTATAACTCTATTTTTACCACCTTTTTGATCTTCAAGATTCATCTTGTCTACCGAAAGTAGTTTCTGTCTATCCAAGCTAGATCTATCCCGTCTGCATCTCATACTGCTTAGTCGATTCACTTAGATTTCTTGTCTAGTTTGATTCCTCACTTGTACTTATTCACGGATTGGTACAAATCTGGAACCAACTCACCTATATAAGTGAATGTCTTTGCATCATGAGGTCAATGTCTTCAAACTGATTTATCTTCAAAATCTTCTGAAAATGCATATGACCTCTTCCCCTTCCCTCGCATCTCTAATACTGTCACAGGTACATGTCCGTGGGAGAATCCCTTGGTTCTCATAGTCTGCATTCATTTGCAGAATACTTACAGCATCATATAAATTCTCCTGAAGCCAGTTCCTGCTTGACCAGCAAGCGTAAATCTCTGAAGCCTTTGAACTTAATGAAGCCTTTCAGCTTGAAGTTCATGGCTGCAGAAAAGTCAGCAAGGAAGGGTGGCAGATAGCGCAGAGAAGGAACATCTAAAGATCTGCCTGATGACTTAGCAGAAATGTACAAGACAGATCCCGAAGAAAATTATCATCAGAGAAAGACGCGAATCCAATGGATTCGACACTATTGGGCAGAGGAGTGGTTCAAGTACAAGTTTGTGACGAAGGAATATGCAGAGAAGCATGCCATCAAGAGACCTTGGGGTGATATCCTCTATCGAGGCCTTCAACCCAAGAGCCGAGCTGAAGCCATTGAACAAGGCTTCTATCCTTGCATGGTCCGTGGGCCACAGCCTGCGAACGCAGATCCCACCTCACTACTATGGTGTCGTGACGACCCTCTCTTCAAGCGTAACTATCAGTTTGCTGTGGCTTCGGCCAAGAAGAACAAGAAGTCCTTGGGTTTGGACTTCAACCCAGGTCCCTCTGCTCCCCGTGCTGACGTCTCCCGTGAAGCTAATCCCAATGTCATCGTCCCCTTCTCCAACCTTGACGGCCTCATCACCTACATTATGGTCCAAGGTGCCAGAGTAGATCATTCTGACAATGATGCTGACTCTGATGAAGCCCCTGCTCCTCCAAAGCCGCAGAAGCAAAAGAAGTCAAAGGCTTCAACCTCAGCCGCACCTCCAAAGACTTCTCGCGTGAAGCCGCTAGCCACTGCACCTCCTGAATCCAGTGTGCGGTCTGAAGATCAATCCCGTGTCTCCAAGAGAACGGAGAAAAAGAAGCAACTTGTTAGACCATCTGATCAAAGAGCCTTGACTCCTGCCGCAATTCTGCGTGAAGAACCTATTGATCTATCAAGTGATGAAGATCTTGCTGATGATGCTCTTAAGCAGCTGATAAAGAGAAAGGAAGAAGTAGAAATCTTCAGCAACTTGCCTCTCTTTGATGTGGCCATCATTCACAATTTCATTGATGAGTGGTTCAACACCCCCAACGTCAGCTTTGAAGATTTACAGCTCCCAATTGGCCTCAGTGTCTCCTTCAATGGAGCCATTGCTTCTGAGCTAGCTCTTGCTCAGTGCATAGTTGAGCTCAAGAATAAGATTGATTATGAGAAGCCTCAATTCAAGAAGCATGTGGCCAAGCTAAGTGTTCAAGACGTCAGAAACTTCAAGGTCATGCTGAATGAGCTTAAAGAAGCTTTTCTCAAGAAACGCCAAGAAGCTCAGGGCTCACGAGAGCGCATGAAGATTTTGGCTGATAAGTGTGTGCTTGCCTACAATGAGGCTGAGAAGCGCAAGTCACTTGGCCGTCCTGGCATTGACCCCAGGATGTCTCAAAGAAGAAGAACAAGCGCCCTGCTAATCAGCCTGAACCTTCAAGCCAAGAAGCCCCTCGCATTATCTTCCCAAGCAGCATGACTGGCTCGAAGCCAAAGGTCACCACAATAGCTTCAGAACAGAAGAAGATGAGGGCTGCCGAGGCTGAAGCCAGAAAGAGAAAGAATAGTGAAGCCTCTGATACCGCTCCCCTCAAGAAGAAGCGCAAGACCAAGAAGACTAGGGCTGCTTCCACAGAGCCCTTTGTCGTTGAACCCATTTCCGTGGTTCGCCCTGTGTCAGTACATCAAGAACGAAGAATGGTAGTCCATGAGCCTGCTCCCACAGAGCCTCATGAAGCTGAAGATATTCCAGCAGCTGAACCCAATGCTGCTGAAGACATTGGTCATGATGACAATGTAGCTGATGATGAAGTTCTTCCTCAGATCGAAAATGAAGTGGTATCATCGCCTCTTCATACGAACAACAAACTCATCAGCATTGGTCGTCCTTTGACGCCAATTGCTCAGGATGCATCGTGGGCTGATCACCCACAACAACAACAAGACTCCCCCAGTACTCCCCAACAACAACAACAAGCTACACCCCTAGTGCAAGAAGAGGATGAAGACTTTCAGGCCCAGCCAACTCCATCTCCTAAGGCGAAGCCAGCATTTCGCAGGCTTCGCAAAGGACAAAGGCCTCAAGTCCCTCTGTCGAGCATTCCAGAAGGAGAAGTGCAACGTTCACCTATTGCACGTCAAATATTTTTCGAACCTGCTCCAACTGTGAATGTCTCCGAGTCTGAAGCACATGCTGCTGAAGACATTCTGGCTGCATCAGCCGAAGACAATCAAGAAGAAGTGCGTGTACCAACCCCCCCAGTGATTGAAGAAGAAGCAGTTCATGATCTGAACGTGCCTGTGCCCGACCCTCCTGTTGGTCAAGAGGAGGCTGACAATGTTGAGGCTGCCACCACCAACGCCAATGAAGCCAGTGACGTAGTCATGGTTGACGCTAATGTGGAGCCTGCGCCAACTAGTGTGCCTGAAGCAAATGTGGCCACTGAACCTGAAACCAATGAGGATGCTGCACCTGATGAGGTTGCTGCACCTGAAGTTAATGAGGACAATGCACCTGAAGCCCATGAGGATGCTGCACCTGAAGCAAATATGACAACTGCTCCCGAAGCACTTGTTGTGCAGCCTGATGCCTCAGCTATTGCCCCTGCTCCTGTTCCGCCACCAAGGCCTTACACCATTGAGCAAGCATACAATCATGGTCAGCTTACCACTATCCGATGGCCCATTCTGGTGCCTCCGCCCTCTGCCTCAGGACCCCAATTTGACTATCATGTTGAGCATAGGCTTCAGGTCCAGAAGCCAAAGCCCAGGTTGCCAAGGTTTCCAGGTACTGCCAACTCACCCGGTCCTTCAATGCAAATGGCTTCAAAAGCCACAATACTTTCTTTGACAGCGCCAAGAACCCCTACTCCAAGCCAAGGATTTCATCTGATCGGTTCTGGAGCTATCAATAGAGAAGCTATTACTCATGCGTGTTATATGATCAAGGGCGCATTTTCCCTCATATGCGTCTTGATACTGAAGCCATTGCTGGACTGTCGTGCTTAGAAGAAGCACTCAATTGCTTTTGTGATGCTGTTCTGCTCCATTTTGTGACAGACAAAGAACATTGGAATGAAGAGCTATTGCTTCAATTCTATGCCACTCTGCACATTCGCGGCTACTACAGAGACATCAAGACTTGGGTTCTCGAGTGGATGACTGGAAATGTTCATCATGAAGCCAAAGCTATGGATATCATTGAGCTTACAAGGCTAGCCACTCCTGGAGAACTATATGAGCCTAACTGTCAGCTACACCGCAATGCCGTGGAGAGCATCTTTCACAAGCCAGAACCAAACATGAGCCAGATGTTGAGCATGATGAAGCCATTGCCATCTGACGCTGAGTATCCCACACATTTCTTTGTTGAAGACCTTGAGTATCTACCTCGCACCATATATCATATCATCAGGCGAACTCTATGGCCAGTCAAAGGACACTCATCAGCAGCCAAACTTGAAGGAGCTATGAAGGCTTTGGTCTTCTATATTCTCAATGGCATCAGCTTCAACACTCAGGAATTCTTCATAAGGCAACCTGCTGCTTCCGGCTCCGACCTATTTGGTCTGAAGTTTTATGCTCCATGGGTCATGCGCCTCATTAAGAGAAACTCATCTGTTAATTATCAGCCCTCTGCACGCAATCACATAATCTTTCTGCCAGAGGTTGATATGTCAGTTGATGCTATATACTCTGACCCTGCCAAGACGCCGCTTTGTCTTCAGAATATTGAGCACCAAAGCTTCACTCAGCCTATTGAAGGTGTTCAAGCAGGGACACGAATCTATCCACTGGCTGGTAACACTCGTCTGCCTCACAGAGCGCCCACTAAAGCCACTGAAAGCACCATTGCTCAAAGGCCTCGGAAGCGTTCTCGCGTTCTCAATGATCGAGAACTTCTTGTGGCTCTTCATCAGAAACAGGATAAGCATCATTTCTGGCTCAAGCGACAGATGCAAAGCCTCTTGGTGGATGTCAATCGCATTCGCAACCTTGCCACCAAGAATGCCTTTGTTGCTCATGAAACTTGCTGGCAATCATGGAAGAGCTTGACCCTGCTCAGTGCTGAAGCTGATCTTCAAGACGATGGCTTCAATGAAAGATTCCAGTTTGACTCCACTCCTCCAAGGACTGCTGTCTTACGTCGCACCCCATCTCTTGAAGACTCTGAATATTCTTCTTCTGCGGCAACAGTTAATGCCAGAGTGATCGATGATGAAGATGACGCTACTTCACCACCTCCTACTACTGCGCGCATCGACACTACACCAAGTTCATCTGCACCGCCAACCAACGACAACGATCCAACTGCTTCACCTACTCATGATGAGTAGATGCTCTATGTCTTCAAACCTTTTTGGTCATTACTGACAAAAGGGGAGAAGCGTATGAGTTGATAGTCTTCAAGCGGGTTCATATGGGCGGTTGCATTATATTTTGCTGCGTGCTTACAACTCTTGCGCTTTGAAACATTTGGTTCTTTGGGTTGTAACACCTAAACTTGATGGTCGTCTGCTACTTCTGCTACTTGTTTGCTTTACTCTGATGCGATGATAAATTCCGCATGTGCGATGATAACTTCCGCACTTAGATCATTCTGCAGACGTCCATTTTTCATTATGCATGTCATCCTACTTGCTATATCATTTCATGCATGATGAATTATCTTCATAAGTTGAAGTGAGTCTCCACAAGTACAACCTGCCATGTGCATTTGCAATCCAAAAGCAAATTACTTATATGCACATCTTCAGGGGGAGCCCTTGCAACTTATGAAGACAATTCCCTATCCCTACAATTTCACATACTTTATCCCCGTTGAAAACTTCAACCAGTTTGTCATCAATCACCAAAAAGGGGGAGATAGTAAGTGCATCTAGTGCCACCCCTAGTTGGTTTTGGAGTATTGACGACAAAGATGGTTGAGGGACTAATGCGTTTGTGAGAATTGCAGGAGAACGCAGGTAGTGTCCCTCATTGACTCGGTTTACCTACCGGAGATGACCCCTAAAAATGTATGAAGACATTGAAGACAATGGTGGTATGAGAAGATATTCATATTGAAGACTATGACATGAGAAGACATTGCGTGAAGACTATGGAGCGCGAAGACTGTGTGGTTTCGTTGTTTCATTTTCTTCTTTGTTGAGTCATAGAAACCACCGTACTGTTAAGTGGGGTCCAAGTGAACTAAGTCAGAGTGACTGAAGTGATGCTCAACCCAAATCCTATGTCTTCGAGCGAAGACAATGAGAGCAAATCTTATCCAGAGCTGGATGAGTCAACTTTGCTTGTAGCCCAAGTAAAGTTGCCGCGTGTGTTTGAAATATGACCGTTGGAACACGTGTCAGTTCCTTAGTGACCCAGGGTCATTTTGGACAAATCAGGTCGGGTTGCCTAGTGGCTATAAATAGCCCACCCCCTACACCATAAATTGGTGGCTGCTCAGAGTTTGCGCACAACTTTTGTCGTTTGAGAGCAACCCAGCTCGAAGCATTTGAGAGAGAGAAATCCTTGCAAGGACAAAGCCCAAACACCGAGAGCCAAAGAGTGTTAGGCATCACTGAAGTCTTTCTGTCTGTGTGACCTGAAGACTTATTACACTTGAGGACTATGAATCCTCCAGCCGGTTAGGCGTCGCGTTTTGAGCATCCAAGAGTCATTGTGGATTGCCGGTGAACGAAGTCTGTGAAGGTTTGGAAGTCTCCCTTGAAGACTTACCAGAGTGATTGGGCGAGGACTGGGTGTCCTTAGCTCAAGGGGAACAAGGTGAAGACACGGTCTTCTGAGTTAAATCTCAGCCTCCCTAACCAGATGTACAGTTGTCACAGCAACTGGAACTGGTCCAACAAATCCTGTGTCTTCAACAAGCAACTGGTTCTATCCCTTCCAACCTTACTTAAGTTTGTCCTCGTGAAGTCATTGCTTATCTGTATATCTGTTTGACTTCATTACTTGACTACTATTGTTGATTGGCTTCACACTATCTTCCATCTTGATCCTTACTACCTAACTGCTATTAGTCCTATACTTTCACATCATTACATACTTGACTATGGTTTGTTTTGTGTAGTTTATCTTCCGCTGCATATCAATTAGGTTATTTCTGTTGTTTGTCTTTGAAACTTCCAAGTTTTGAAGACTTTCATAAAAATCGCCTATTCACCCCCCTCTAGTCGATACTAGCACTTTCAAGATAGCAATTTGTCGAGTTCCCAACCGCTCTTGGAATTACAAGAACTATGTAGTTATTGCTATCTTCACCAAGCTTGTTGCCATCCTTCGTGGTTCGACTGGATGGATATTGCTAAAAAATCAGTTTCTGTACATGGATGAGTACTGTGATGCAATTCAATACAAGGTCCTTGTGTTTGCTTCCACCACTCATGGCACTGTTTTTGCATGGGATCCTCGTAGTTTTGGTACGTTTGTCTTCCACCGTAATTATAATGTTTCGTCCACATGCATGCGGGTTAGCAAGTTTCCCTTTACTAATTAACCTTCTTCTTGTGTTTCCAAGGTCCTGTGAACATTCCACCACCTATACTTGAAAATTTTTATAACCAAGGGGGAGATGACGATGGTGATGATCACGAGCATGAGGACGAGCAGTGCCCATATACTTAGTGGCGCCTGGCAGCTAATTCCGATGGATCACCTCTTCTCGTGTGTATACAGCCCACTGATGATGTTACTGCTAAGGAAGCAGGTGTAGTCTCCCATGGTCGCACTCTCTGGACCTATTCCAACACCCATTGCATGGTATTCGGGATGGATACTAGTGTGCTAGCGCCAACGCCTTCTCCCTGGTATAGAATTGATAGTGTTGGAGAAAAGTCGCTCTTCCTTGGAGAAAACTATCCAATGATGGTGAAAGGCGATCCAACTACCGTTGACACAACGTTACTACCATATATGAGAAGCAACTGTATCTATACCTCGGACATTTCGGTGGTTCCCTACCCTGGTACTGATATAGTAGGCCACTTCAGCCTGGATGATCAGTCCTGCGTTGGTCTCGAGATCGACAATGGATGGCCCTTCCTAGAGAATCACTTGTGGTTCAAAGCAAGCGTTTCCAACGCTGAGGATTGGTTGAGTTGAAGTTCATTATTTGTTGTGTGATGAAAACTTCAGTATTTATAATGTATCCTCATTGTCGATGTGGGTTGATGACCCGTTGTATGTAATAAAATGATATGGCTGTGATAAACTTACTAAATTTATGAATGGCTTTCGAGTCGCTTCTCTGAGTGAGTGGTGCAACAAGGCAAAAAAATATTTTCTGAATACATAATTGTACGTGCATTGCAACAGGTTATCGGATGAGGCCAATAGTAGTACACTATTTGTACTAGCTTCACATGCTTCGCGCGTCGGGCGGATGTTTTTATTGTAGCCATATGTTAATGTGTTCGTTGTACGTAACCAGCGCCTCGAATCCTCGATACTACTAGTACTATATAGGTAGTAGGAGTAGTAGGGTGGCATGGGCCAGAACAAGCATTCACGTCCAGGAGTACGACACACGCCACCAGCATGACATCCATCTGACACCATATTTCTTGGAGTCCGTGCTAGAGCAATCTCTTCAACCTTGTCGTTTCTCTAACTCAGCCATCGCGTGGCGGGCAAGGTGGGGGTTTGTCGATAGTCGGTTTCCTCAACTGTGGTCCCACTTGTAAGGCCAACTCCAACGCACGACCCCAAACGGACCTCCGGTTGACACGAACTCCAACGATAATTTTGACTAGAGAAGCAAGACCAAAGAAAACAAGAACCACAAGAATACATTGTAGAAGATATCCAACTTCCATAACTGCTCCCGTAAGTTGGATTAGTGCCTTCTCGATGCATTCATTGTTGATCTGCAGTGGCTCAATCTTGCGTGCTTCTTTCTTTTTCAAGTGTAAAGTAGACATTGCTTCCTCACATCCAGTCTCATGTCTAGCTTCTATTCTACTATCAACAAGTGCACTAGTCTCATCTCTAGCCTCTATGCTAGCTAAAAGTGCTAGAACATCTACTAAATTACGCTCTATCAATATATCGACGTACTCTTCTTCCTAATGCCAAAACTTGCATCCATTCTACACAATGGAAAATTTAAGTTAGCACAACTAGTCTAATCCGAGAGCACAACCAAAGATTTGGTCGGGTTCTTCCTCCTTTTGCCGACATGTGGGACATCCAGCATCCAGGTCGTGTCATGCAAGAAAATAGAGTGGTAGTTGAAGCCACGTGATGTGCATCTTGGGTTAAACTGTAAATAGAATCTTACTACTCTTGAGTAACTCCAAAAGCAGCCACCGAAGATCTTTATTGGATTTGTTTTTCATCACCAGCATGTCGAGGTGAAAGATGTGCAGGTTCAGTGGGTCCTCTTGCATTTTCACTGACATGTGGGACCGCATGTGAGCAAACAGACGACGGGCTCCGCGCGTCCGCTGGCTGGTTGAGAAGAGAGATAGAGGAGGGCTGAGCACGGACTCCAGGAAATTTGTTCTACGTAACCAGCACCTCGATATAGGCTCGATATAGTGGGATGGCATGGGCCATAACTAGCATTCACGTCTAGCAATACGACACATGCCACCCACACGAGTCCCATCCGACACCAATTTTCTTGGAGTCCGTGCTACAACCATCTCTTTTCCCTCTTGTTTTCTCAGCCATCGCATGGTGGGCGGGGTGGGGGTTTGTCGATACTCGGTTTGGTCAACTGCGGTCCCACTTGTAAGTGAAAATGCAACACCACACACATTCCTCCTTGAGCGGCGTGCCGGACCGACCGTGTGGGGGTGCGACGTGAACACAGTAGGCTTTTCCTTTTGAACTTGTAACTTGTAAAATTTGGTTCTGCTCCATGGCGCGACCGATAGATAGAAAATAACGATTTTGCCTAGAGTAATGAGAAGTTTGGTTCTGGCGCCGTTCATGCAGGGAGTACGTACGAAAATTATGAAGTTGATGCGAAAGGTAAGATAATTACTAGTAGCACCATATACTACTACATGGATTTGACGGAAAGATAAAAATACATATGGATCCATCAACGACATCCTCAGGCCCTAGTGCGCCGGGTCACCAACCGACATGTGAGGAGCAGCAGCGTTGGCGTCGAGCTCAACGTGCTTCTAAACAATGCCGTCCAAGGTTGCCCTGCGGTCCAAGAAGGCAAGCGTCCTATCGTCCTCCTCTTGCATGTAGTAGTCCTTGTGGATGATTTGCGCGTAGACGTGGGTGATTATGTCGATGATGTCTTGCTACGCCAGGCGCTGCGCGACGAGCGCGACCTCGAGGTGGACATTCTCCGGCCCGATGGCGGGCAGTCGCAGGGCCACCAGTGCGTCGAAGAGGTTGTCACCATAGGGGCCGTTGAGGGTGGCGGGCATCGAAGATCCTGGGCACGTCGGCTGGAGGCGTACATCAAAGTCATCTGTGAGCTTCTTGACGAAGGTGAACTTGTCGAGGAAACCGACGAGGACCTCGTTGAACAAGGAGACTAAGTTGTCGTCCCAGCGGCCCCTTGCCCTGGCGGCCTCAAGCAATACCTGGAGACGTTCCTCGGTGCCGGGCCGCAAGCCAGCATCGTGGACCATCTGGGGCAGCCGGATGATGCTCGCGCTCGCCTCCATGGGTCTAGCTTAGCTTCAAGTCAACTGATCTTGCGATTCGAGTGATCACTCTTGCCCTTGGTTAGCGTGCGTAGGTGCATAGGATTTCGTACTACTCCTCGGCCCTCTACTGCGCCTGCCTTTGGCTGTATGATAGGTGGGCCATCCACCCGTTGGGCCCACGTGTCATTCACCCAAAGGTAGTTGCAGTAAGTCAATGAAGTTGCGCCCCCCTCCATGCCGATGCAGTATAGTTATCTCACCGGACCTCTAGTTGGGGCCAAACGAGAGAAGTTTGATGTTTATTGGTTTATTGGTCCCCTTTGCATTTTGCGCCAAGTTTTGACCTTTGATTTAACTAATAAAATGTTAATGCATGTAAACAAAAAATGTTGTGTAAGTCACATTACAAAAACCAAATAATCCCAAAACACTTAGGTACAATGCATTAACTCCCTCCTTGTTTCTTATTTCGTAACATATCAACCAATGAGAGATGTAGGCCGTGCATGCTTTCAATGACTTGAGACTACCAAACATGACATGCAGTGTTTAGTTCATTGCATGTAATCCTATTAATTAGCAAAAAAACATTAAGTTCTCTCGCCGATAGGAATAAAACAATACACCATGTATTTATTTACAGAGGGAGTAGTACATTTTTTGTGACATGCATTACTAGATATTGCTAGTCAAATACCAAAATCCAGATGGACGTGGTAGTACTCCTAAATCCAGACGGTGGCGCTACTAGTACTAGTAGTAGTACTACCAATGTAGTAGGAGTACTAGCATTGTACTACCCGTTGGTCAAATTATACGTGCTGCTCCTCACAGTGAAGTGACAAGACCCTGCGCTGGAGATGACACCTGAGTATAGGCGCCATGTTCAGCATACCATAGTCAGCCTCACCATCTGCAGTCACTATCATCATGGCTGTAGAGCTAGCCTGCTTACAACTAGCCCTGTTCGACATAATTTGCCGTGCGTAGATGCCTGTGCATTGCACGGAACACCAAGATTGGGAGTGGACGGCGCCGGCAGCGGACATCGCGCCAGATTTTTCCACGGCCTTCTAGATGTGGTGGGGAGGAGATAAGGCTGACTGTGAGAGACAAAGAGTTGTTTGTAAATAGGGAACAAGTGCAGCCATCTTTTTGCAAAAAATGGAGAAGTTTGGTTTGTATGCGTCAGATCTAGATCTGACGGCTATTGGTGAAAGATGGGAGGCACAACATCATCACAAACTCAGGACCTGTTTGATTCGCAAGATTTTGAAAACGCAGGAACAGGACATGGCAATATTACAAGTTTCAAACTGATATTACAAATGTTAGGAGTAATGCTGCACCTACGAAGAGGGAATCACTAGGAAGTTTACATAAGAACTTTCGTTACTTTAGGTGGATGCAGCATTATCGTACAAACTAAAATCCACCGCCCTGACAAGTCACTAATGGGCAAATAAGTTTTTGAGTCTCTGGCCACTTGATGCTTCAAAAACAAATCCAGCTTCCGCGGAGACTTTGTCATTTAGGCTTAGACGCTTGCGGTGATCAGCACGCCATTCATTGTTGCGCCAGAGAACGCCAAACCTCATTACCTTGAGCACACTTGCCTCTAGAACAAAGAACCTGGCCAATTTAATCTCGGATGTGCTGCCTCGGTGGTCGATTAAATCAATTTCTGTAAGATGGAGTGTCGGTGTCAAAACCGGCGGATCTCGGGTACGGGGTCCCGAACTGTGCGTCTAGGCGGATGGTAATAGGAGACAGGGGACACGATGTTTTTACCCAGGTTCGGGCCCTCTCGATGGAGGTAAAACCCTACTCCTGCTTGATTGATATTGATGATATGGGTAGTACAAGAGTGGATCTACCACGAGATCAAGGAGGCTAAATGTCACGCCCAATATGCGACCCTATCCAAAAGGAACTCGAAGGTCCCACCAAGGATAGACCCGCATATTGAAACGCTTTTGCAAGGTGGATATCATTACATCAACATTACATAAAAGATGGGGATACATACATAAGGCATACAATGCCACACGAATACAACATCACAATACATAAGAGCTTCATCTGACTACGGATGAAACACAAACAGAAACTCAAACGACGTCCACCCTGCTAGCCCAGGCTGCCGACCAGGAACCTATCCCCTGATCGAAGAAGAAGCAGAAGAAGAACTCAACGCAAGCAAGCATCGCTCTCGCGTCATGATCATCGCATAAACCTGTACCTGCAACTATTGTTGTAGTAATCTGTGAGCCACGAGGACTCAGCAATCCCATTACCATGGGTATCAAGACTAGGAAAGCTTAAAGGGAAGGAAGGGGTAAAGTGGTGAGGCTGCAACAGCGACTAAGCATATATGGTGGCTAACATACGCAAATAAGAGCGAGAAGAGAGCAAAGGAACGGTCGTGAACTAGCAATGATCAAGAAGTGATCCTGAACTCCTACTTACGTCAAACATAACCCAAAGACCGTGTTCACTTCCTGGACTTCGCCGAGAAGAGACCATCACGGCTACACACACGGTTGATGCGTTTTAATTCGGATCTGGTGTCAAGTTATCTACAACCGGACATTAACAAATTCCCATCTACCTATAACTGCAGGCACGGCTTTCGAAAGATTATACCCTGCAGGGGTGTCCCAACTTAGCCCATGACAAGCTCTCGCGATCAACGAAGGAATAGACCTTCTCACAGGAAGACCCGATCAGACTCGGAATCCCGGTTTACAAGACATTTCGACAATGGTAAAACAAGACCAGCAAGACCGCCCGATGCGCCGACATCCTGATAGGAGCTGCACATATCTCGTTCTCAGGGCAACACCGGATGAACACTACGTACAACTAAAACCAGCCCTCGAGTTTCCCCGAGGTGGCGCTACAAGTGGCTCTGGTTCGGACCAACACTTAGACAAGCACTGGCCTGGGGGGGCTGAATAAAGATGACCCTTGGGTTAATTACTCCCAAGGGAAATATAGGTGGTGGTGAGGCAAATGGTAAAACCAATGTTGGGCCTTGCTGGAGGAGTTTTATTCAAAGCGAACTGTCAAGGGGGTCCCATAAATCACCCGACCGCGTAAGGAATGCAAAATCCGGGAACATAACACCGGTATGACGGAAACTAGGGCGGCAAGAGTGGAACAAAACACCAGGCATAAGGCCAAGCCTTCCACCCTTTACCAAGTATATAGATGCACTAATAATATAAGAGATATTGTGATATCCCAACAAAATCCTGTCCACCATAGAGCAATCTTCAACTTCACCTACAACTAGCAACGCTATAAGAGGGGCTGAGCAAAGCGGTAACATAGCCAAACAACGGTTTGCATAGGAAAGGTGTCAAAGGTTAGAGGTTCATGGCAATTTGGGAGGCTTGATGAGCAAAAGATAGGTAACACAGCATAGCGATAGAACGAAGCAACTAGCATAGCAATGATAGTAGTGCAATCTAGGGTAGCGGTCATCTTGCCTGAAATCCCGCAAGGAAGAAGAACGAGTCCATGAAGAAGATGAACGGGAGTAGTCGAACGAATCCTCACAATCACGGCATTAACGGAACTAAGAAGCAACACCGGAAAGAAACAAACAACATGGTAAACAACCATCACATAAATATGGCATGATGCACAATCAAGTATGATGCATGTCCGGTTTAATGAGGCATGGCATGGCAAAGTGAAACAAACAATGCTACCAGTTAAATGGAGCTCAATATGCAACGAGTTGCATATTGACAAAACACCACAAGCAATTATTTAGTTTGATCTCGGTTATGCTACCAAGCAATATTAAATGTTGTTAAACATGGCAAGAGGTGAGGCATAATAAAACTACCTATCTAAGCAAGTTTAAATGAGGCTGGAAACAACAAACAATAATTCCAGAAAATCCCCATATGTAAATTATGGATTTGGTACTGTTCTGCCCTAAACATAATTTTAATGTTGTTAAACAGGAAAATAAAGTGGACCATGTTAAACTAGGCATTTTTCCACCCCATTTACATATAAAGTTTATTAAATTCGGAGCTACAGTTATTTAGTTATGAAATAAATCGTTTTAACATGGCATATTAGCAAATTTAAACAAACAGCAAGTTAAACATTTTTAACATAGATGAAAATGGCATATTATTAATCTACACAATTTTCTGAGCATTTACATATATAATTTGTTTTAATCCGGTGCATGGTTAATGAATTAGGGATGCATGAACATGAGGGTTTTTATACAAATCTGACAAGCACTGGATAATAGACAAATTCGTCCAGGAAAAAAACATAAGATGGGCTGAATCTGGAACAGGGCAGCGGCTGGGGCTATAGGAAGAGGCTCACCATGGGCCTTGGCCCGGGGCGTTGGAGTGGTTGGGCTTGACTGAAGAAGAGGCCGGCCGGGACGAACTGGGCCTGGCCGAGGCGGTTGCTGCGCGCACACGGTCAACGCACGGCTGAACCGAGCGATGCAGGCGTTCGTTCTGCTCGCACTAAACAGGGGCGCTGGCGGCTGGGATCTGAGGTCCGGTGAGCGGGGCAAAGGGGCGGCGAGGCGAGGGACTCGGTGCAGGGAGGCGGAGCTTGACGGATCCAGCCGTGGGGCATCGGTTCCCGGCGACCACGAGGCGAACTGGAGCTCGAGGAGGCATCCATGGCGCTGGCAGGACTTGACGAAGGACGGCGGCTGCTGGTTCGATCGCTGGCAGGGGCGCTCCGGCGAGCAGGCGGCAGCGCGGGAGGTAGGCGAGGTCACAGCCGACGGGAGGCTGGAGCAGCGAGAGAGGTTGAGGGATCGGGCAGCGGCTTGGAGCTCCATGCCCATCCATGGCTATCTGCTGCAACACGAGAAGAGGTGAGGAGGAGGCAAGGTCAAAGAGAGAAGGAAGGAGGAGGGTGCGGGGTCCGGCCTGATGAAGGTGGTCGTTGGCGACGAGGATGAGCGTTCCTGCTCGGGACGACGAGGAGGTTTGAGGCCCGTGCGAGGTTTGGCTCTAGGAGGCGCTCGGGCACGGGAGCTTCTTCTCCGATGGGGATGGACGGGAGAGGTGGCTCGGGAGGAGGGGATCGAGGGGAGCTCTAGTTGGCCGGGCATGCAGATCGAGGAGGAGAGGAGTGCCGGCTGCTGGATGGGACAGGGGAGATCCCGAAGGGGAAGAGGGGTGGTTGACTGGCGGCGGCGGCGATTGGACAGGTAAGGATCCCTAGAAGATAGGGTTTGGTCTAGAAATGCACCGGTTATATATAGTAAGTGGGATTAGGGTAGGGGTTAGTCTGATCCTTCGATCAAAATCAGACGGTTGAAAAAAATAGGCTAGGGAGTCCAAATAATAAAACAAAGATATTTTATAGATGTTTGGGGATGATCTGAACCCATCGGTAACGAAAGCCCGGGTCGGGTTCGGGGATGTTTTCGGACGCAGGAAAGAGGGGGGGTCGGACCCTCGGATCTCGATCTGGCGGCTCCAGACGCGAGGGGGGGGGTATGTTGGACCTAGGGGTCTGTGTAGAATGCCTTGGGCTAAGAAGAGAGGGATGAAGTGCGGCCCGGCACGGTTTCCGGATACCGAAAACGTCCAACGATAGACCGGCTATATTCCAGTTGTAGGTTTAACGGTTGGGCTATCAAATGGACTCCGAATGCGACAAAACTTGGCAGGCGGCCTATCTACACTATAATAAGACCGCATGACAAGTTCCAACCCATTCCGAGAACATTTTCATACCACTTATAAAATAATATTTCGGAGGTGCCGTGGGCGCGTGCAAGTGTGTCTGGCTCAGAACGGACAACAGAGAGAATCGGGGAAACCCGAATGGATGCGAGTTTTATGAAAATGATGCCGATGCAATGCACATGATGCCATGAGATGAGATGCATAACAAGAACAAAATGCAAAACAACAGACAAAACCCAACCACGGAGGAAATAACATATCGCATCTCCGGAAAAGGCAAGAGTTGGAGTTACGAATATGGAAAGTTGTATCCGGGGCGTTACAACACTCCACCACTACGAGAGGATCTCGTCCCAAGATCTAGGATGGCACCGGAGAGAAACAGAAGAGGAAGAGAAGAGGTAAACTAAATTGCTTCTTCTGCAAACAAGTGAAACCATGAACCTTGAGAGGTTGAGCAATTAGAGATGAACGAGATTGCAAACAATCCGTTAGAAAAGAGGAACAAGGAACATTACGATAACTTGAAGGTTGCAAAGACATGAATCAAGAGTTTAATTGACAAGATAGGGTTCAAAACCACTCCGGTTACAACAAGATGAGAGAGGAAGAATTCGGGTAGCACTCCGGTTGAAAAGAGATGCAAAACTTGATAACATGAAAGAACTTGAAGAGATGACACAGCACTCCGGTTAAATGGATAAGCAAGAGAATAACATGATCTTGACAAAACGAGGTGATGGGTGAAGAGAGCAACATCACAATGCCTCCGGAAGAAAAAATAGAAGATAGATCATTGGAATACCAGAATGGAGGAGAAAATGCCAACTTCTGCCACAAGTGAGCTTGGAAAGCATCCTTCCGAGAAGGTTAGAACGGAATTGTTGGAAAACCAACAACGAAAAGAATAAGCTTGTTGTGGGCTTATGGCAAACATCTCAAAACTTGAGGTGAAATTTTGCCACTAACGAAAAACAATTGCTTGTTTGAGATCAAAGAAGAGATGAAAACTGCTTTCGCCAAGAGGATAGGAGAAAACTTGGATCATTGATAAGCACCAAAATAGCAACATTCCTTTGGGAAGGCTTTAGGTGAAATCTATACCAAGATAAATCCAAAGAAGAGATTGATGGATTTAAAATACCTCGTTCTTGACAATATGTGAATCGCGAAACATGAATGAAAATTGTCAAGAATGATATAACACCACCTCAAAAGATAAGGTAGAAAGAATTGCACTTCGGAATGCAAGATGAAGAATACTTGAACTCCTCAAAACAAAACATGTGTTGAGCACCATGTTTATTTTAGAGTATAGCTTAGGAGATCATAACTTCGAGAGAAATCTTGAAGAACAATTGAAGAATGAAAAGAATCCTTGACGAACCACCATGTAGAGCCTCCATGAAGAACTCCGGTAATAAAAGGATGATAAAAAGAAAGAGAAGTTGAAAACACAAGGTGAAGCCTTGCGATGATTTAGATGGAGCTTTGCGACGATATAACCAAGAAAACTTGGAACTCCGGAAATAAAAGAATTGAATACTAGAACCGAGAATTACTTCATCATGAACAATCTCTGGAAGAAAAGAATTGAATCACCTCGAGGAAATAAGAATAAGATTTATTGTATGCTTATCCTTCATCAAATTTAATTGATGACAAGCAATGGATTTGGCATACTACTTATTCCCGTAGAAAGGATTAAGAGAGATATAGCGCAAACTTGAGAAGGTATAGATGGAACCACCGATGGGATTGAAACAACGAAAGAATGGATGAATTGATATGATAACGAAGAAAGTGAAATCTTGAACGAACCATCGAAAGAATTGAAAAAGACCATAGCAAAGGCACAATTCACCGGGAAGAAGTGGAAAACGAATGAAGATACTTGAGGCGATTTAGATACATGAGAACGAAGAGATCATGAACTGACTAAAGGGTATTTGAACGATTCACCGGTAAGATTTGGAGAACAAGAGTTGAAGGTTGAGAATGAGTAATATTCAGAAATGATGGCATTCGGATTATCAAGAAAGGAAGCAACTCCTGAAATGCATCAGATGGTTGAAAAGAATTCTCACAATCGAAAACAATTATGAGAGGATGACATAAGCTAGAACTATGAATCTTCAAGAGAATGGACCAAGATTTAAGAGAAATCCTTCTTCGGTCTTCAAGATCCGAGAATGACGACGAAGAACACCACCATGAATTGTTGAGATACTCCGGGAGAATGAAAAGTGAAGGGGGTTGAGCCAACGATGAAAAGAATTTAAAAGATCTTGGAGAAAGACATATGACTGATGATAATTCATTCTTACGTCAAACTTCGAAAGACTTTGGGAATGGCTTCGGGAAAATTAGAAGAGTCAGGTAAGATCCTGGCAAAAGACCTGTGGGTTAGGGCCCACTCAAAAGAAATATCGTTGAAGGATTGCTTGAAATAGAGGTTACACCTGTAGAATTAAATGGCTTGAATGAGATAACAACCTTGAAATATATTGAACGTATTGAGAATGGAAACACAAGTCTTGTGAGATATTTTCAGCACTCCAGAACAAATGAATAGCAAGAGGTGAGTGATTGAGAGGTGCACCGGCATGAGAAAGCATTTGACACGAGTAAAGGAATATGATCAACACCGAAAGCTTGAATTAAATCCCCCCGGAGAGGAATACGAGAATGAAGATTGATGAACTTGAAGCTCGTGAGCATCTTCACGAGGGATCACCAGATCAAAACAATGATTGAAAAGAGTGAAGAGACTTCACATGAATAAATGGATACTTGATTATAATATATGAGTCCTTGAAGAAAAGGGGTGGGAGGGCAGGAAAACAAAGGCAACTTGGGGACGGACGAAACAAACACCGTTGAGAAAACTTAGAATTGATCTTGCGGATGTTGAAAATGATCGGCACCACTTGAAGAGAAGCACACCGGTTGGAAAGAATTGACATGACAATCTCGATGATCAAAAGGATTAGCACTCCCATAGAAATATGAGAACACCATTTAGGAAAGGTATGGAATCAACACTTGACATTGAAGCAACTCAAATACCACAACTCAAAACAAAACAAAGGATTGGCTTGCAGTAATAAGCCGGAACAAATACATATGATAGAGATTTACCCAATCCCATATCATGCATCTGTCGGAAAGATATTCTAGGAGCTACTTGAATTCCCACCTATAAAACTCCTGAAACTTTCTGGTTATGCAATCTGGTGTTGGGGATACAGGGGAAGCAATATATATCTCACCCAAAACTAACAATCCCTACATCCAGCTATATCCATCCGTCAACACATAACCAAGAAAACTCCGGAAATCGTGTACCTCAACCTTCGAAAAGCATCCATTATATGAGTTATGGCAATACTCCCAAACTCGCCCCAGTACTGGGTTATCGGGGTTATCTCACCAACAACTGCATAAAAGAGATTTTTGATGTCGGCAATTCTCATGTATTCTAGAACTGCAACGATAAAATTGTGACGACAACACCTCAGAGCTCGACTCCCCGGGTCAAAGCCACATAAATAGACAGGAGGCACCAAGAACAATGTTCTCATCACAAAACCATCGGAACGATTCCAAGATACCCGCGTGATCCTAAAAAAATTAGTGAAATTTGAGGAGAGGAAAGTCAAAACATCTACGTCAGGAGGCCTCACCAGAGCGACGAAGGGACTGAGGAGTAAAAAGAATCCTACTCTCCGATATATATAATCCTAAGACTCAAAACATTTTTGTTCTAGACTCAACAACGGCCAACAATCAAGGGGGCTCCTATGGTCGGTCGAGGCTCTGATACCAACTTGTCACGCCCAATATGCAACCCTATCCAAAAGGAACTCGAAGGTCCCACCAAGGATAGACCCGCATATTGAAACACTTTTGCAAGGTGGATATCATTACATCAACATTACATAATAGATGGGGATACATACATAAGGCATACAATGCCACACGAATACAACATCACAATACATAAGAGCTTCATCCGACTACGGATGAAACACAAACAGAAACTCAAACGACGTCCACCCTGCTAGCCCAGGCTGCCGACCAGGAACCTATCCCCTGATCGAAGAAGAAGCAGAAGAAGAACTCAACGCAAGCAAGCATCGCTCTCGCGTCATGATCATCGCATAAACCTGTACCTGCAACTGTTGTTGTAGTAATCTATGAGCCACGAGGACTCAGCAATCCCATTACCATGGGTATCAAGACTAGCAAAGCTTAAAGGGAAGGAAGGGGTAAAGTGGTGAGGCTGCAGCAGCGACTAAGGATATATGGTGGCTAACATACGCAAATAAGAGCGAGAAGAGAGCAAAGGAACGGTCGTGAACTAGCAATGATCAAGAAGTGATCCTGAACTCCTACTTATGTCAAACATAGCCCAAAGACCGTGTTCACTTCCTGGACTCCGCCGAGAAGAGACCATCACGGCTACACACGCGGTTGATGCGTTTTAATTCGGATCTGGTGTCAAGTTATCTACAACCGGACATTAACAAATTCCCATCTGCCTATAACCACAGGCACGACTTTCGAAAGATTATACCCTGCAGGGGTGTCCCAACTTAGCCCATGACAAGCTCTCGCGATCAATGAAGGAATAGACCTTCTCCCAGGAAGACCCGATCAGACTCGGAATCTCGGTTTACAAGACATTTCGACAATGGTAAAACAAGACCAGCAAGACCGCCCGATGCGCCAACATCCTGATAGGAGCTGCACATATCTCGTTCTCAGGGCAATGCCGGATGAACACTACGTACAACTAAAACCAGCCCTCGAGTTTCCCCGAGGTGGCGCTGCAAGTGGCTCTGGTTCGGACCAACACTTAGACAAGCACTGGTCCGGGGGGGCTGAATAAAGATGACCCTTGGGTTAATTACTCCCAAGGGAAATATAGGTGGTGGTGAGGAAAATGGTAAAACCAACGTTGGGCCTTGCTGGAGGAGTTTTATTCAAAGCGAACTGTCAAGGGGGTCCCATAAATCACCCGACCGCGTAAGGAACGCAAAATCCGGGAACATAACACCGGTATGACGGAAACTAGGGCGGCAAGAGTGGAACAAAACACCAGGCATAAGACCGAGCCTTCCACCCTTTACCAAGTATATAGATGCATTAATAATATAAGAGATATTGTGATATCCCAACAAAATCCTGTCCACCATAGAGCAATCTTCAACTTCACCTGCAACTAGCAACGCTATAAGAGGGGCTGAGCAAAGCGGTAACATAGCCAAACAACGGTTTGCATAGGAAAGGTGTCAAAGGTTAGAGGTTCATGGCAATTTCGGAGGCTTGATGAGCAAAAGATAGGTAACGCAGCATAGCGATAGAACGAAGCAACTAGCATAGCAATGATAGTAGTGAGATCCAGGGTAGCGGTCATCTTGCCTGAAATCCCGCAAGGAAGAAGAACGAGTCCATGAAAAAGATGAACGGGAGTAGTCGAACGAATTCTCACAATCACGGCATTACCGAAATAAGAAGCAACACCGGAAAGAAACAAACAACATGGTAAACAACCATCACATAAATATGGCATGATGCACAATCAAGTATGATGCATGTCCGGTTTAATGAGGCATGGCATGGCAAAGTGAAACAAACAATGCTACCAGTTAAATGGAGCTCAATATGCAACGAGTTGCATATTGACAAAACACCACGAGCAATTATTTAGTTTGATCTTGGTTATGCTACCAAGCAATATTAAATGTTGTTAAACATGGCAAGAGGTGAGGCATAATAAAACGACCTATCTAAGCAAGTTTAAATGAAGCCAGAAACAACAAACAATAATCCCGGAAAATCCCCATATGCAAATTATGGATTTGGTACTGTTCTGCCCTAAACACAATTTTAATGGTGTTAAACAGGAAAATAAAGTGGACCATGTTAAACTAGGCATTTTTCCACCCCATTTACATATAAAGTTTATTAAATTCGGTGCTACGGTTATTTAGTTATGAAATAAATTGTTTTAACATGGCATATTAGCAAATTTAAACAAACAGCAAGTTAAACATTTTTAACATAGATGAAAATGGCATATTATTAATCTACACAATTTTCTGAGCATTTACATATATAATTTGTTTTAATCCGGTGCATGGTTAATGAATTAGGGATGCATGAACATGAGGTTTTTTATACAAATCTGACAAACACTGGATAATAGACAAATTCGTCCAGGAAAAAAACATAAGATGGGCTGAATCTGGAACAGGGCAGCGGCTGGGGCTATGGGAAGAGGCTCACCATGGGCCTTGGCCCGGGGCGTTGGAGTGGTTGGGCTTGACTGAAGAAGAGGTCGGCCGGGACAAACTGGGCCTGGCCGAGGCGGTTGCTGCGCGCACACGGTCAACGCATGGCTGAACCGAGCGATGCAGGCGTTCGTTCTGCTCGCACTAAACAGGGGCGCTGGCGGCTGGGATCTGAGGTCCGGTGAGCAAGGCAAAGGGGCGGCGAGGCAAGGGACTCGGCGCAGGGAGGCGGAGCTTGACGGATCCAGCCGCGGGGCATCGGTTCCCGGCGACCACGAGGCGAACTGGAGCTCGAGGAGGCATCCATGGCGCTGGCAAGACTTGACGAAGGACGGCGGCTGCTGGTTCGATCGCTGGCGGGGGTGCTCCAGCAAGCAGGCGGCAGCGCGGGAGGTAGGCGGGGTCACAACCGATGGGAGGCTGGAGCAGCGGGAGAGGTTGGGGGATCGGGCAGCGGCTTGGAGCTCCATGCCCATCCATGGCTATCTGCTGCAACACGAGAAGAGGTGAGGAGGAGGCAAGGACGAAGAGAGAAGGAAGGAGGAGGGTGCGGGGTCCAGCCTGATGAAGGTGGTCGTTGGCGACGAGGACGAGCGTTCCTGCTCGAGATGACGAGGAGGTTCGAGGCCCGTGCGAGGTTTGGCTCCAGGAGGCGCTCGGGCACAGGAGCTTCTTCTCCGATGGGGATGGACGGGAGAGGTGGCTCGGGAGGAGGGGATCGAGGGGAGCTCTAGTTGGCCGGGCATGCAGATCGAGGAGGAGAGGAGTGGCGGCTGCTGGATGGGACAGGGGAGATCCCGAAGGGGAAGAGGGGTGGTTGACTGGCGGCGGCGGCGATTGGACAGGTGAGGATCCCTAGAAGATAGGGTTTGGTCTAGGAATGCACCGGTTATATATAGTAAGTGGGATTAGGGTAGGGGTTAGTCTGATCCTTCAATCAAAATCAGACGGTTGAAAAAAATAGGCTAGGGAGTCCAATTAATAAAACGGAGATATTTTATAGATTTTTGGGGATGATCTGAACCCATCGGTAACGAAAGCCCGGGTCGGGTTCGGGGAAGTTTTCGGATGTAGGAAAGAGGGGGGGTCGGACCCTCGGATCTCGATCTGGCGGCTCTAGACGCGAGGGGGGGGTATGTTGGACCTAGGGGGCTGTGTAGAATGCCTTGGGCTGAGAAGAGAGGGATGAAGTGCGGCCCGACACGGTTTCCGGATACCGAAAACGTCCAACGATAGACGGGCTATATTGCGGTTGTAGGTTTAACGGTTGGGCTATCAAATAGACTCCGAATGCGATGAAACTTGGCAGGCGGCCTGTCTACACTATAATAAGACCGCATGACAAGTTGCAACCCATTCCGAGAAAATTTTTATGCCACTTATAAAATAATATTTCGGAGGTGCCGTGGGCGCGTGCAAGTCTGTCTGGCTCAGAACGGACAACGGAGGGAATCGGGGAAACCCGAACGGATGCGAGTTTTATGAAAACGATGCCGATGCAATGCACATGATGCCATGAGATGAGATGCATAACAAGAACAAAATGCAAAACAACAGACAAAACCCAACCACGGAGGAAATAACATATCGCATCTCCGGAAAAGGCAAGAGTTGGAGTTACGAATATGGAAAGTTGTATCCGGGGTGTTACACTAAACCCTAGAAGCTAGCCTATGGTATGATTGTTGTAATGGTTGTATGTCCTACGGACTAAAACCCTCCGGTTTATATAGACACCGGAGAGGGCTAGGGTTACACAGAGTCGGTTACAATGGTAGGAGATCTACATATCCGTATCGCCAATATTGCCTTCCACGCCAAGGATAGTTCCATCCGGACACGAGACGAAGTCTTCAATCTTGTATCTTCATAGTCTTGGAGTCCGACTGACGATGATAGTCCGGCAGTCCGGACACCCCCTAGTCCAGGACTCCCTCAGTAGCCCCCGAACCAGGCTTCAATGACGACAAGTCCAGCGCATGTATAGTCTTCGGCATTGCAAGGCGGGTTCTCCTGCAAATTCCATGTGCTTGCCGAATAGTGTCCGGCTTCCTTATGAATGTTGCGCTCCTTGGCTTCCATGCCCAATAATGGCCCTCTTCCACGCGTCGCACGAATGCGAAAAGCCAGGGTATCTTTTATGTTTTACCCCCTAGTTGCGCAAATAATCTGCCTATAAGAGAGGCAAGAATCCAGATCCAAACCACACCATCTTCCTTCCGCAAGTACTCATCGGAGCGCCTCTGACCAAAAATCCATTCCATCATGGACCGTCGTCGCGGCTCCTCCTCTCGCGCTCCCAGCCCCCTGCCAGGAGATTGGAGGAGATGTTCTGTCCCGCAGAGCGAGCTGGTGACGCTCCAAGCGGAGGGATATCTTCCTCCGGCCTTTATGGTCCCGGTTCGAGCCGGGCTGGCCACCTACAAAGGTGGGAAGCAAGCGGAGGCCACCCCAAGTCCCAATAAAGGGGAGCGGGTATGCTTCGTCCCCTATCTGATAATAGGGCTCGGATTTCCTGTACATCCGTTCCTCCGCGGGCTTCTGGAGTTCTACGGACTCCAGCTCTATCACCTCACGCTTGCCTCTATTCTGCGTATCACAGGTTTCGTAGCTCTTTGTGAGCTATTCCTGGGCATCGAGCCCCATTTTGCGCTGTGGAAGAGGCTATTCTGCCTTGTACCCCGCTCTCACGAGGGGTCAATTTATCAAGTGGGCAGTGCCGAAATATGGCACATCGCCGGGACCGGATATCCCTCCGGAACCCCTAAGAAGGCGTCCGAAGACTGGCCTTCAGAATGGTTTTATGTGGAAGACGCTCCACTGTCGGACCCTGTTCGGATCGGCCTCCCGGAGCTTAGCAATGCTCCCCTGAAGAAACGCCTGAGTTGGTGCCCGCGGAGCCCTCAGCTGGAGGAAGACAAGAGCGTCCATTATTTGATGGGCTGGATAAGGTTACTGGCCCATTCCGGACTGACCATGATTGGAGTCATGGCCACGTGCATTATGCGGGGCGTGCGGCTGCTGCAATACAGGGGCCACCCCATGTGGGATTTCAATGTGGAGAATGATGCCACTCGTCATGGCCGCCAAGGGCCGGGATCGGCCGAAGACCCGGTGAAAATTCTGTCTGGCCTGTACAAGGGGGAGAAGGAGGACTTCCTCCAGATGAGCCCATTGAATGGGTTCTCCATGAACAATCCTCGGAGCTGGGTAAGCGGACGTTCATTTATCTGACCCCCGCTTTCAAAGTTAAGTACCTAACTTTTATGGTTTTTGACGCAGGATCTGCGCCGGACTGTGGAGAGCATACATAGCCCGGCCCTGCAGCCCGAGGATCCAGAAAGATCCCTTGATCCGTCCTCCGAAGAGGATCCGGACATAAAGGTGGAGCTAATTGACGGGGTGTTCCACCAGCTCAGCATGGATAATGCTCTAGTCGCCATTACGGCTGACTACCTCGTCCTATCTCCGGCTCCCCAGGTGATTGTGACCGAAGCCCTGCCACCATTATTTCGTCCCTGCGCATTTCTGACCGCCGTATACAATGGTGTCTCGCAGGAGGTACCTTCAAGGCGGGAAGCCGCACCCGCGGCGGCTGACCCATAGGGGTCAGTCCGGCCCCGCAGGCGGAAGAGGGGTGCGGTGCAAATCGAAACGTCACCGCAACGGTACAGCTCGCGACCATTGTTTAGGAAAAAGTTCCGAGGAGGCGTTTGAATGCTCATAACTTTTGCAGGAGAAAAAGCGCTCGCCGGACTGTGGGCGGTGAGGTTGCCAACCGAGCCTCTGCCAGCCAGGCTCCAACACCTGGCCTGGAGGGGGAGGCGAGCGCAAGGCGCGAGCCGGATACTCCTCCAATGGAGGACGCCGACAGACTGTCTGCCACCAAGTCTGAGGTGGAGAGCTCCATGAACCATAGGTGTCGCCGGACAGTTTTTCGTGACGCGTGCTTCTCCCCTGAGGCGTTGAATGCCTTTAACGCGGGGGACGCGCACCTCCGCGCTGCTCAAGATGGTTTGACCAGAGCCACGGAGCAGTATGTAAAAGACATACGGGTAAGAGATTTTAATAGTTGTATATGCCAGTAGCCCCCGAGACTTAAAGTAGTTTGGGTAACTGATTTAAGGATCATTTGATATGCAAGATCTTACAGAGAAGAATACCCAATTGTCCCAGGAGCTACAAGAGTGCAAGGCTCAACTTGAGGCCGCACTTGCTGCCGTAGGAGGAGATACTGAGACCCCTCCTGGTAACACATTATTTCAAAAAGATAAGCGGTGTACGGCGTACGTGTAAGTCTAACAATAATATTGCAGATGTTGCCGGACTGGATCCGGACAAGCAACAACTACTGCGCCAGCTGAAGGCCGGCGAGAGGGTGCTGATGAAGGTGCAGCAGGAAAGGAACAGACTCGAGGATGCCCATGCCCAGCTTGGAGAGGAGCTGAAAGGTGTTCGGGCCGAGCTGTCTGGCTCCGTGAAGGAGAATCAGCGGCTTCGTCGCGGCATATATAGTAAGTGCTTGAGCGAACTTTTTTGAAAATAAGAGTTCGGCGAGGAAGTCAATTGACAGAAACATGTCTGTAGGTGTGCTCACTGGTCGCCCTACGGAGGAGATGCCCATATCAACCGGTGATCAACTTCCCGAGCTGGTGCAACTGCTCGAACGAGTTCGGCAGGCGATGAGCGGCGTCGTCCAGGCTTTATGGCCGTCCCTCTCCCTACCCGAGGGCCTTGGAGAGCTTGCGGAGAAGCTTCAGGGAGCGCGGCAGCGCTTCCGCTTATGGAAGATATCTGCCTGCCGCCAAGGTGCCAGGGAGGCCTGGGCCATGGTGAAGACGCGATACAAGAAGGCGGATCCAAACCACATGGCCGAGGTCGGACCAGTGGGGCCCGATGGGAAGGAGATCCCTATGAGCTTAGTGTATGGCCAAGTAGAGTTGGTCGCTAAATATTCCCAACGGGACTGTAAATTAGACAGCCTGTTAGACGGGATTGAGGAGGAATACAGTCAGTCAATTTGACAATGTATTTTAAAATGACATGTAAAATGCCTTCTAGCCGGATTGTAGATCGTTTGTCTTTGCCGACCTTTTCCCTTCAACCTCGGGACCCTAGAGTCCGGAGTGTGTCCGAATACCCTCTCAGTTAAGAAACAACCGGCGCATGCATGGAGACCAGGCGTAGGGGTCATTAGTGCTTTATCAGACAAGTGCCCAACTAGTTATGTTATATTACATGGTTAGTAAGAAACATCTTCCAGGGAGAATAGTTCCGTTAAGGGTTCCTTTCCCTGGGAGGCATGCCCTAAAGTGCATGTCCGGACTGCGAAAAGAGCAGGAAAACATCTGGGGGCAGATAAATAGATAAATAGGTAAAAAATCATCTTTCGAGTCACCGACCGAATATTCCCTTAAGAATGCTAGCTTTCGGCTTCACCCAGTCTGAGATACACATCCGGCTGGCCCGGCAGTAACAATCGCAGAGGTGCTCCCTTTACCTCCTAGCCGAACAATCGGGAACGTAGGGGTAAGCACAGGAGCCAGGCAACCCAGCTTGGCCAAAACTTAAGTCATATCAATGCATATAATGGTGAATAAAAGGTACATGCGGAAGTTTGACACATGTGCTGGGCATGAAGCCGTTATAAGTAAGCCTCTGGTAAAGAAGCCCCCCAGGTATAATGAGTGCGGGTAGCACATCAAGTGTATGCGAACAATGCGCCAGTAGGCCTTTAAGGGCTTTTATGAAGAGGGTGAGAGAAAAAAAAAGAGAAACGAAAGACAGCTTAAGTGTAAAACTTTGGACGGGGGAAGGAGACAAACTCTTAGTCCGGCGCTAGGCGTGGAATCTTCGGAGGCGGGCTGCGTTCCATGGGTTCGGCTCGAGTCGGTTGTCCGACGCATTTCGCAGATGGTACGCTCCGCCGGTCAGGACTTGATCGATAATGAAGGGGCCCTCCCATTTGGGCTTGAGCTTGTCCATTTTCTTGCCCGGCAGGCATAGAACTAGTTCACCGACATTGTAAGTCTTAGCCCATACTTCTCTGCTTTGATATCTTCGAGCCTGCTGTTGATAGAATGCGGAACGAGCCTTGGCGATGTCGCGTTCTTCCTCCAATGCGTCCAACTTGTCCTGCCGATCCAGGTCGGCTTCTCTTTCTTCGTACATGCGCACTCGAGGTGAGTCATGAATGATGTCGCAGGGCAAAACTGCCTCTGCGCCGTATACCATAAAAAATGGTGTGAATCCGGTAGTACGGTTGGGCGTTGTCTGCAGCCCCCATAGTACGGAGTCGAGCTCCTCTACCCAGTGCGTGTCTGATTTCGTAAGGGACCGCACTAGTCTGGGTTTGATGCCGCTCATTATTAGACCATTTGCTCGTTCCACTTGACCGTTGGTTTGAGGATGATAGACTGAAGCGTAATCGAGCTTGATGCCCATATTTTTGCACCATGATTTAACCTCGGCGGCCGTGAAGTTCGTGCCGTTATCGGTAATGATGCTATGGGGGACACCATAACGGTGTACTACCCCGGATATAAAGTCTATCACTGGTCCGGACTCTGCCGTTTTAACTGGCTTGGCCTCTATCCATTTGGCGAATTTGTCCACCATGACCAATAGGTACCTTTTCTTGTAGGTTCCCCCTTTAAGGGGTCCAAACATGTCAAGCCCCCAGACCGCGAACAGCCAGGTAATGGGTATAGTTTTGAGGGCGGTGGGTGGCATATGGCTCTGATTAGCAAAGAGCTGACAACCGACGCATCTTTGGACTAGATCCTGAGCATTTGCCCGGGCCGTTGGCCTATAAAATCCTGTACGGAAGGCCTTTCCTATGAGGGCCCGAGCTGCGGCGTAGTGTCCGCCTAGTCCGGCATGAATTTCAGCCAGAAGGTTTCGCCCTTCCTCTTCAGAGATACACCTTTGAAGGACTCCGGTTGTGCTTTTCTTATACAGTTCTCCCTCGTGTACCTTGTAGGCTTTAGATCGCCGAACTATGCAGCGGGTCTCATTTTGGTCTTCGGGAAGCTCCTGCCTAATCAGGTAGGCTAGGAATGGTTCTGTCCACGGGGCAATGACTGCCATTATTTCGTGGGTTGAAGGCGTTATTTCATCGGCTGGGTTGCCGATTATGTCAGATTGTTCTGTGTTGGGTGGTGCGGCTGCTTCCGGGTTGTTATTTCCGGACTCCTCTTCCCATAGTACGGATGACTTAAAGAGCCGTTCCAGGAAGATGTTTGGAGGGACAGCGTCGCGTTTCGCACCGATGCGTGCCAATACGTCGGCTGCTTGGTTATTATCCCGGGCTACGTGGTGGAATTCAAGTCCTTCGAACCGGGCTGACATTTTTAGGACAGCGTTACGATAGGCTGCCATCTTCGGATCTTTGGCTTCAAAGTCTCCATTTACTTGGGATATTGCGAGGTTTGAGTCCCCGCGCACCTCTAGGCGTTGAATGCCCATGGAGATTGCCATCCGGAGGCCATGTAGGAGGGCCTCATATTCGGCTGCATTGTTGGAGTCCGTGTACATTATCTAAAGTACGTATTGGACTGTATCTCCGGTTGGGGACGTCAATACGACGCCAGCCCCCAAGCCGGCCAACATTTTGGAGCCGTCGAAATGCATAGTCCAATTGGAGTATGCGCCGTACTCTTTAGGGAGTTCGGCTTCAGTCCATTCAGCTACAAAGTCAGCCAAGACTTGTGACTTTATGGCTCGCCGAGGTTTGTAAGTTATATTGAATGGTAAGAGCTCAATGGTCCATTTTGCAATCCTGCCCGTTGCGTCGCAGTTGTTTATATCATGTCATTGAGGGGCACTTCGGAGGCCACTGTTATCGAACACTCTTGAAAGTAGTGTCGGAGCTTTCGGGATGCCATGAACACTGCGTACGCTATCTTTTGATAGTGCGGGTAACGGGACTTGCAGGGAGTTAAGACAGTGGATACATAGTACACTGGTTTTTGGAGAGGGAATTTATGCCCTTCTGTTTCTTGTTCGACGATGAGTACCGCGCTTACAACTTGATGTGTTGCCGCGATGTATAACAACATTGGTTGGCCTAGGTTAGGCATGGCCAGGACCGGATTTGTTGCCAATATGGCTTTTATTTCTTCGAGTCTGGCAGTGGCAGCATCCATCCACTCGAAGTGTTCGGTGCGCCTGAGGAGGCGATAGAGGGGCAATGCCTTTTCTCCCAGACGGGAGATAAAGCGGCTTAAGGCCGCCACGCATCCAGTCAATTTTTGTATTTTTTTGAGGTCTTTTGGAATATCCAGTTGTGACAGAGCTCGGATCTTGGCTGGGTTTGCTTCAATTCCTCTATCGGATACAATGAAGCCCAGGAGCTTTCCTGCTGGTACGCCGAAAATGCATTTTTCCGGATTCAGCTTAATGTCATATGCTCGGAGGTTGTCGAATGTGAGCCTCAAATCGTCTACTAGAGTTTTGATGTGTCTGGTTTTGACGACTACGTCATCTACGTATGCCTCTACCGTTTTGCCGATCTGGGTAGCCAGACATGTCTGAATCATGCGCTGATATGTTGCACCGGCGTTTTTGAGTCCGAAGGGCATCGTGTTGAAGCAGAATGGTCCATATGGAGTAATGAATGCCGTTGCGGCTTGGTCCGCCTCCGCCATCTTAATTTGATGGTAGCCGGAGTATGCGTCAAGGAAGCACAATGAATCGTGCCCTGCAGTGGCATCGATTATTTGGTCGATGCGGGGAAGGGGGAAGGGGTCCTTTGGGCAGGCCTTGTTGAGGTCTTTAAAATCGACACATAGGCACCAGGATTTATCCTTCTTTGGTACCATTACCAGGTTTGCTAGCCAGTCCGGATGTTTGATGTCTTTGATGAATCCGGCTTCCAGTAGTTTGGCTAGCTCTTCTCCCATTGCCTGTCTTTTGGGTTCGGAAAATCGCCGAAGAGCCTGTTTGACTGGCTTGAATCCTTTTAGGATGTTTAGGCTGTGTTCTGCCAATCTGCGTGGGATTCCTGGCATATCTGAAGGGTGCCAAGCAAAGATGTCCCAATTTTCCCGAAGGAATTCTCGCAGTGCGGCATCTACATCAGGGTTCAGCTATGCCCCGATGGAGGCCATCTTTGTTGGGTCCGTTGGATGGACCTGGAATTTGACTATTTCATCCGCTGGTTTAAAAGAGGTGGACTTGGGTCTCTTATCGAGTACCACCTCGTCCCTATTCACCATAGAGCATAGCGTAGTAAGTTCCTCCGCCGCTAGGGCTTCGGATAGTGCCTCTAGGGCTAATGCGGCTGTCTTATTTTCGGCGCGGAGTGCTATGTCCGGATCACTAGCGAGAGTGATTATTCCGCCGGGCCCAGGCATCTTAAGCTTCATGTACCCGTAATGGGGTATGGCTTGAAAGATTGAATGCCTCTCGTCCTAATATAGCGTGATATCCGCTGCTGAACGGGGCCACTTCGAACGTGACCTCTTCGGACCTGTAATTGTCCGGCGAGCCGAACACCACATCAAGTGTGATTTTTCCTGTGCAGCGTGCTTCCCGACTAGGGATTATCCCTCTAAAGGTTGTGCTGCTTCGCTCAATGCGGCTCCAGTCTATGTCCATTTTTTGAAGAGTTTCCTCGTAGATGAGGTTTAGTCCGCTGCCGCCATCCATGAGTACCTTGCTAAGACGAAAGCCATCCACTATTGGACTGAGGACCATTGCGGCCGGTGCTCGGGCTGTTTTGAACTTAGGTTCGTCGCTAGCGTTGAAGGTGATGGCCGTGTCGCTCCATGGATTTGTTGTTGCTACTTGGTAGACTTCGGCGAGGCTACAGATTGTTCGTTTCCGCATATTATTCGATGCGAAAGTCTCGAAGACTGTTGACACCGTACTGGTATTATTGGAGTCGCTCTCCGGGGATAGAAGCTCTTCGCCACTTTTGGCCACCTGCCGCAATATCCAACATGCTCGAAGGCTATGTGTTGGAGTGGCGCCTTCTGTTTTGTGAATTTTACAGGGTCCGTTGAGCCAACCTTCCAGTATGGTTCCGTGCCCTTTATGGGGTTTTTGCTTTTTGGGTTTTGTACCTATTGCCTGAGTGTGATGCATCCTTTTACTTCGGACTAGGGTTGTATTCGGGGCCGGATTGTCCCGAAACTTAGTTTCGGTTTTCCGGAAACTCTCCATCGCACAGTACTTTCGTACTATGGACTCTAGATCGGCGAAGCGTGTAATTTCGCGACGACTGACGGCGTTCAAAATTCCCTTGTCCGTGTAGTTATTGCAGAAAATTGAAATTGCGTTTTCCTCACGGCAGTCTTTTATCCTGTCCATAACCAGGAGGAATCTGGCCCAGTAATGATGTACTGTTTCAGTGGGCTCTTGCCGGATTTGAGATAGATCGCATATGTCTGGGCGGGTGGGTGGAATTAAGTCCGGAATCCTACCCATCTCAAGGCTCAAGGGCCGAGAAGTTACCGAATTTGGAAACTTGGATCGTTGAACGTTGTCCAACGAGTCCGGTCCGATGCCTGACTTTAGGTTCAGTGCTTGATCGAAGTCTGTCCCCCCGCGGGAATCCGGCATGGAGGGTTCGGAAGCCCGGACATGACTAGTTTTCAATATAGGAGAAGAGTCGCCGCGTTGTTCCTCTACCACTGCAACGTGGTGAGTAACCTGGGGAGAGTTAATCTCTCTCAGATCGGTTTTAAGCCCAATCTGATTGTAGTCTGTAGCGACTCCCAGGGCGGTGATGCGATCCAAGAGTTCGTTTACGGACGAGAGCTCTGTTGGATCCAACTGCTCAATGAATTCCGAGTTGACGTGAAGATTGCTTTTGATGACCCGAGAGGTCATCGTCGAAGCGGTGGCCGAACAGGCGGTCATGAGAAAACCACCCAGCCGGATAGTTTGGCCGGCGGCCAAGACTCCTTTGGCGAAGATACCATCTTTGAAGACGGGAAGAGGCATCCTTACTAATGGTGACGGCACAGAGCAACTCTCAATGAAAGCACCAATGTCGGTGTCAAAACCGGCGGATCTCGGGTAGGGGGTCCCGAACTGTGCGTCTAGGGGGATGGTAACAGGAGACAGGGGACACGATGTTTTTACCCAGGTTCGGACCCTCTCGATGGAGGTAAAACCCTACTCATGCTTGATTGATATTGATGATATGGGTAGTACAAGAGTGGATCTACCACGAGATCAAGGAGGCTAAACCCTAGAAGCTAGCCTATGGTATGATTGTTGTAATGGTTGTATGTCCTACGGACTAAAACCCTCCGGTTTATATAGACACCGGAGAGGGCAAGGGTTACACAGAGTCGGTTACAATGGTAGGAGATCTACATATCCGTATCGCCAAGCTTGCCTTCCACGCCAAGGAAAGTTCCATCCGAACACGAGACGAAGTCTTCAATCTTGTATCTTCATAGTCTTGGAGTCCGGCTGACGATGATAGTCCGGCAGTACGGACACCCCCTAGTCCAGGAATCCCTCATGGAGATCAAGGCATTCGATGAGATTGTTATAGTGCAGCACATTTTTCACTTTCGGGTCTTTTTTATCTACAAAAAGAAGAGAACATATTAGAGCAGCTGGCTGTATAAGATTGCCGTGTCATCAAGAGGTACCAATATCATTCGCTCATACGATAGGGTTGGCTGGCTAGTGATATTTTTTCACTCTCTCTCTCCCTTTCTGTTTCCTCTCATTTAACTAGGAGCACGTGAAGAGCTTGGGAATTTGTTGCCTTCCACTATGTGGCCGATACCATATTTCACAAAAGTATGCCACATAATAACCATCGATGTCAAATCAAAATATTTTGGCACCGCTCTCACGATGTGAGAGATTTGGCACCACTGTGCACACAGACCCACATGTATAAACAAATCAATCAAACCAACTACACCAGCCTCTCACTCTCCCAAACAAGTGTTTTTTATTGCCTCAGTCCTCTCTCTCTCTCTCCCACGCAGTGTTTTTTCATTGCGTGAGTTAATTTGACACCGAAGAAAAGTAGGTGATCCAGATTGGGGCACCAGGTGAGCAATGGAGGGGCATCAATGCCAAATGCATCACAAGTGAATTTGGCACGTGTTTTGGCCTACATAGCCCACTTTTTTACTCCCATCGTCCGAAAATTCTTGTCTTAAATTTGTCTAAATATAGATGTATCTAGTTACATTTTAGTGTTAGATACATCCATATCAAAACAAATGTAAGACAAGAATTTTGGGAAGGAGGGAATACAACCTCGTATTTAGTATAAAATTTTGACCATAGATTTATCTAAGAAAATGCCAATGCATGTCACTAAAAATTACACCATTTGAAATTATGTTCAAATACGAATCCAACGATATAGTTCTTAGTGACATGCATTAACATTTTCTCAGTTAAATCTATGGTCAAATTTTGTTACTAAAAAATTGGAAGAGTAAACCAGGACGGAGGTAGTAGTTGCTCTTAGGGTAACCATAGAGTTACTGGAGTAGTCTAAGTTACTTTCCACTATGACTAGCCTAGGATACTATAGTAGTACAGCATAAAAACGATGCAGGTGATCACGTGAGAAAAAGTACTAAAAATATTTCTTTCGGTGCAGTGCATAGATGTTGTTTTGAACACTACACTTCTCATCGTAATTTGGGAAAATTATGAAAATATTGAGCTACGTCGTGATTTACGTTTACTAATAGGAAAGAAGTTTCACCTCGATGAGTAGCTTCTCCGTGCACGGAAAGCATGTAAGGAATCCAACAACTTGATCCAGATTGGGGCCTATAGATTTTAGTGCCAAGATCTTCACTGTGCGCATGGACTGCGTCAAGCTTGTGGGAATCATTTTCTGGAAGACGATCGTAAATACATGAAGAAGAAATTTAAAAATGTGAATTTCAAGAAGACGGAGAAGAATATGAGTGCTGTACCTGAATGATTATGGATCCAATAAAGAGTTCAGAGAATTTGGCAGACGAGTACACCAACGCTATCAATTTCGGCGCGTCAATTACACTAATTTTGGTTGGACCTTCTAGATCCGATACAAGCAATCTCTCAAGGAAGGGCGCATTCTCAATGACCATAACATGGAACAGCTGGAGTGATCTCTTCCCAATTGATGTCTTGTTGCGGGGCCAGCAAGGCACATAAATCCATCGGAGATTCGTCGAGGCGATGTGGAGGCTAATGAACCCGTGGATCTGCTCAAGACGAAGGTACTCGAGCGAAGTACAGCTGCAGAGCAGGTGCTCCATAGCCTTCTTCGATATGACAACGTCGAAGAGGTCGAGCTGCTCGAGTTGAGGGAGAATAAGGGCGGGCGCGGCATTAATCTGGGGAAGATAGCAGGAGCTGAAGCTGGCGCGGCGCAGCGTTGGCGTGAGGCAGAGCGTGGACGGTGGCAGAGAGCGACATCGTCCAGCTTCAAAGCTGAGCTCCTTGAGCTGATCTAGGGCGGTGGATAAGAACCACTCGTCAAACTTAGGTTGGACCTTGCAGTTGGTACTGAACATGCGGATGTCAAGTCGTTTGGCTGGCCCAGGGTGCGATCAAAGGATGTTGGAGACTACGGCCATGCGTTTGCAATCCCCGTCACAGTGGCAGCTGTCGACGGTAAGGTTGAGGGGGACGCGGCGCCAGAGGGGGCGCCACCGCCGGGAGAGCAGGGCGGTCCGCACGGCAGATTTGGTGGGGAGGAGGTCGATGATGACGAGCAGCATGTCGTCTGTCGGATATCGGGTTCCGGCAAAACCCTTAAGGTTCGAACTCTGGGGTGCGCACGAAGTTCTTCTCCCTACCAAAACACGCCCACAACCTCGCCGCGATTCTAAGCTAGCACGAAGAACAACACAAGAGACACGAGGTTTATACTGGTTCGGGCCACCATTGTGGTGTAATACCCTAATCCAGTATGTGGTGTGGTGGATTGCCTCTTGGGCTGATGATGAACAGTACAAGGGAAGAATAGCCTCATGAGGAGAGGTGCTCTTACAGTGGTGGTGTGTGTGTGAGCTAGGTTCGTATCCGATCCTCTCTACTGTGGTGTCTATCTCTATTTATAGAGGCCCTGGTCCTCTTCCCAAATATTGAGCGGGAAGGGAGCAAACAACGGTCATTTTGAAAGGGGACAGCTAGTACAAGCTATCCTGACTAAATGTGGTCTTCGACTGCCAAAGGCACTGGCGATGACGCCGTCTTGGGCTCCATGGTGACCTCTGTCCTGCCGCTCTGCTGGTCTTGGTCTCGTTGCACCGATATGGAAACCTTTGCCTGATGCCTCGGTACTCCGAGCCTGCGCTTGCCCCCTTTGCACCAAAGAGGAAGCGAGGACACTACACAGGCTGGCGCCCGCCTGGTCTTGATCGTCATGGCTTGTGTCATGAGCACCTCGTGAGGTACCCCTTGCCTTGATCTCTCCGCCTCCTCGCGAGCCTGCCTGGTGAAGCCGCCCCTGAGGAGGCCTTGTGTCATCCTCCCCGCGAGGCTTGGCCCCTCGCGAGGATCTTAAGCTTGGGTTGATGAAGACATGCCGTACTGGGCCACTGCTGAGCCAAGCTATAGGCCGCAGGAAGGCAAGTCTGGGGACCCGCGTTCCCAGAACACCGACAGTAGCCCCCGGGCCCAAGGCACGCTCGGACTTGGCTTAGCAGCGAAGAAAAAGGGCAAGTGTGGAGCACCGCAGGCCCCCACAGCCTGCGGCCTTGGTCGCCGCGTGGCGGTTGATTGGACGTGGGCGTCTTCGCTTCCCACGCTCCCCCAATATTCGCCTGGCTAGGCGGCCACTGAGCTTTACACAGTTATTCCCTCTTTGCTGCCTGTGCGCTTCCTGTTCCCCTTTCTTCCTCGAGCCTCTGTTTCCACTTCAGATCTGACTTGAGCTCTACCTCCTCCATCGCCATGGCGCCAACTAGAAAAGAGAAAAGGAAGAAGCTTGTGTCCTCATCCAACTTGCCTCTGGTAATCAGGCCCACCGTCGGCCGGTCGCTGGTTCTCAATCTGGAAGCCTTGGGCAAGGTCCGCTCCGCGCTTGCCTCCAGTTTCAACGAGTGCGGAAAGACAATGGCTTGGCCGGCGTCCCACGCCTCTGTCGACAGGACCGCCACAGAGCTTCGATTCTTCGCCGACGCCTTGTGGGCTGGTCTGGTTTCCCCTTTCTCTGCCTTCTTCAATGCGGTGCTCTCCCACTATCAGATCCATATGATGCATCTTGATCCTCAATCCATCACCCTTCTTGCTGTCTTCACCTTTGTTTGCGAAGCCGTGGTGGGCATTGCTCCTTCCATTGCCCTCTTGCGCCACTTCTTTTCTTTGTGCCTGACCGACCCCTTGCAATGCTCGGGGTGCGTGAGCTTCCAGGCAGTGGTAGAGACGACCGCCTCGGGGATCGATTTCGGCCGGCCGCATTCCACGACTGAGTTCCAGATGCGGTGGCTGTATGTGGATGTCGGGGTGCCCAGCCCCGTACTCTCGCCTCCAACATTGCCTGCCATCCCCAATACGGGATGGGGCCATGAGAAACTCGTGAGCCCCCGGCTCGCCTTCGTCTGGCACCGACTAAGGAGGTTGAGAGAGCTCGGCGTGACTGCGCCCTGGGTGGTGAAGGAGTTCCTCCAGTGTCGCATTGCTCCTCGTCAGCGCCACTCCCGACCGATGTGGGCCTTGACCGGATACCATGATCGCATGAGGCTCCAGGAGACGGAGCTGGCACCCGAGACTCTGAAGAAGGTGCTTGAGGTCTTGGTTGGCGACCCCTCACCGGGCGATATACGGCACGGGGGTGGTGAGGGAGTCCTGGATTAGGGGGTATCCGGACAGCCGGACTATATACTTTGGCCAGACTGTTGAACGACGAAGATACAAGACTCAAGACTTCGTCCCGTGTCCGGATGGGACTCTTCTTTGCGTGGAAGACAAGCTTGGTGATCCGAATATTAGATCTCCTTCTTTGTAACCGACTCGGTGTAACCCTAGCCCCCTCTGGTGTCTATATAAACCGGAGGGTTTAGTCCGTAGGACAAGATCACAATCATAATCATCATAGGCTAGCTTCTAGGGTTTAGCCTCTACGATCTCGTGGTAGATCAACTCTTGTAATACTCATATCATCAAGATCAATCAAGTAGGAAGTAGGGTTTTACCTCCATCGAGAGGGTTCGAACCTGGGTAAAACATCGTGTCCCCTGCCTCCTGTTACCATTAGCCTTAGACACACAGATCGGGACCCCCTACCCGAGATCCGCTGGTTTTGACACCGACATTGGTGCTTTCATTGAGAGTTCCTCTGTGTCATCGCTACAAGGCTCGATGGCTCCTTCAATCATCAACAACAACGCGCTACAAGGCTCGATGGTGTCCAGGGTGAGACTTTTCTCACCAGACAGATCTTCATGTTCGGCGGCTTCGCGCTGCGGGCCGATTCGCTTGGCCATCTAGAGCAGATCGACAGCTACGCCCCTGGCCATAAGGTCAGGTTTGGAAACTTGAACTACACGGCCGATATCTGTGGAGAATTGATCTTCGACGGATTCGGGCCTACGCCAGGAGCGCGGAACAGTCAAGACGAGCATGGCTTAGACCTGCTGTCGGACAATACTCGGGATATCGCACCTACAGGAGCTCCGGACCTAAATCCAGGGCAGATCGCGTCGTCCGAGGACGGGTGGATGGACCCCGCCCCGGAGGCCGCACACTCATCGGCGGTAGAGCCGAACACAGACTGCACCTCCAAGGAAGCTTGTGTCACCGGACCCCCGGACTCGTGTCCGGTTGTAGGTTCCAGACCGGACCCCCTGAACTCATTGAAGTCTTTCTTTGTCAGGAGACTCTTGGCAGAACTATGTCCGGCTTGAGTGGGAAGAAGGCGACGAGCAAATTCGTTGCCCACCCACCACCCACTTCATTGCCACTGTCAATGATTTGACCGACGTGCTTGACTTCGACTCTGAAGACATCGACGGTGTGGACGATGATGTAGGAGAAAAATAGGAACCACTGCCCACGGGGCGCTAGACAGCCACCTCCTCGTATGATATATATATGGTGGACACTCTGAAAGAAACCAATGGCGATGAGGCAATAGAGGATAACCCCTCAAGGAAGAAAGTAAAGCATGGGCGTCATCGCCGCCGCTCCAAGCCCCGCCACAACAATACCGACACAGGAGACGAAAACAATACGGATGGTGCCGAAGATGAATACAACCCCGATCAGCCTGCCTTCGAGCAGGCCGAACAGGAAGACGGGCAGGTCAGCCCAGACGAACAGGCGATGGACAGATACCCGAAGGAGGACAACTACATGCCCCCTTCGAAGACGAGATGAGCCTCGGCGACGATGAATTCTGCGTGCCTGAGGATCCCGTAGAGCAGGAGCGCTTCAAGCGCCGGCTTATGGGCACTGCGAGGAGCCTGAAAAAGAAGCAGCAACAGCTCCAAGCTGATCAAGATCTGCTCACAGACAGATGGACTGAAGTCCTGGCAGCCGAGGAATATGGACTCGAGTGCCACACCAAAGGTTACCCAAAGCACAAGTTGCTACCTCAACTCGTGGAGGAGCCTACACTACCAGCACAGGACGAGGCTGACCGGTCACTGCGTGGCTGGGATAAAATGGCGTATCAGCCCGAATACCGACCCGCACCCCCACACCAATACACTACGGCCCGGGGCAATAGGCAGGACCTGCAAGACATACTGGAAAACAAGGCAGGATAGCCAAGATTGATGTACGGATCATGGGGGCGCGCCCCAACATGTGACGATGATCGTCATACCGGATACACTATCAACAAGTCTGGCCGGGCCGAACATAGCCAACCAGACTTATTCAAACAGCGTAGCCACATAGCCCGGCATAGAGGCGCTACACACCCCCTCTGCTTCATTGACGAAGTGATGGATCATGAATTCCCAGAAGGGTTTAAACCCGTAAACATCGAATCATACGATGGCACAACAGACCCTGCAGTATGGATCGAAGATTTCCTTCGCCACATTCACATGGCCCGTGGTGACGATCTACATGCCATCAAGTATCTTCCCTTAAACTCAAAGGACCGGCCCAGCACTGGGTAATAGCCTGCCGCCAAATTCCATCGGCAGTTGGGAAAACCTAGAGGACGCGTTCCTCGACAACTTCCAGGGCACGTACGTGCGACCACCGGATGCTGATGACTTGAGTCACATTACCCAACAGCTCGGAGATTCAGCCAGGAAATTCTGGACTTGATTCCTAACTAAAAAGAACGAAATTGTCGACTGTCCGGACGCCGAAGCCTTGGCGGCCTTTAAGCATAATATCCGCGACGAGTGGCTCGCCCGACACCTCGGCCAGGAAAAACTGAAGTCCATGGCGGCCCTCACGACACTCATGACCCGCTTTTGCGCGGGCGAGGACAGCTGGTTGGCTCGCAGTAGCACCACGCCAATAAACTCCGGCACTTTAGATGTCCGCGACAATAATGGCAGGCCACGACGCAACAGACATAAGCGTTGGAACAATGGCGACAATACCAAAGACACGGCAGTCAACGCCGGATTTAGTGGCTCAAAATCCGGTCAGCGGAAAAAGCCATTCGAAAGAAACAATCAGGGATCGTCCAGTCTGGACTGCATACTTGATCGCTCGTGCCAAATTCATGGCACCCCTGATAAGCCAGCCAACCACACTAACAGAGATTGTTGGGTGTTCAAACAGGCCGACAAGATAAATGCCGAAAACAAGGACAAGGGGCTGCACAGCGACGATGACGAGGAGCCTCGGCGTCCGAACACTGGGGGACAGAAGAAATTTCCTCCTCAGGTGAAAACGGTAAACATGATCTATGCCACCCACATTCCCAAACGGGAACAAAAGCGAGCACTAAGGGACGTCTATGCGATGGAGCAAGTCGCCCCAAAATTCAACCCATGGTTAGCCTGTCCGATCACTTTTGATCATAGGGACCACCCTACCAGCATCCGTCACAGCGGTTCAACCGCATTGGTCCTCGACCCAATCATCGACGAATTCCACCTTACGCGAGTCCTTATGGACGGTGGCAGTAGCCTGAACCTGCTGTACCATGACACAGTGCGCAAAATGGGCATTGATCCTTCGAGGATCAAGCCCACCAAAACCACCTTCAAAGGTGTAATTCCAGGAGTAGAGGCCTGTTGTACGGGATCCATAACACTGGAAGTGGTCTTCGGATTCCCGCATAACTTCCGAAGCAAGGAGTTAATCTTTGATATCGTCCCTTTCCGTAGTGGCTATCATGCACTGCTCGGACGATCCCTATGCATACCTCAAGCTCAAGATGCCAGGACCTCGCGGGGTTATCATATTCAATGGAAACACATACCGCTCTCTCCGTAGAAAAGATCATACTGCGGCCCTCGCGGCAGAAGTACAAAGTAGCCTTCTCCGACAAACCACCAATCCGGCGACAACAACCCCGAACACCGTCAAGCGAGTCCAGAGTACCCTGCAACAGGATCGCCAGGCACGCCAAGAGCGCGACTAGCAGTCCGGCCTCCGCCCTAGACCCATTCAGGCAGCATTTGTGCCGCGTGTACACAATTACACACTCAAAATACCATGGGCATAGGCGGAGGCGCAATGGTGATACGGTCAACAGTGCGGTTCAGTCGCAACTTACTTTAATAACCCCCTTTTTCTTTCAGGACCCTACTTTCGGGCAGCCTCTTTCGAGAGCTGGATCATCGGACTTACCACAGGAGGGAAAACCGAGGCAAAAAGGCTTTGCGCACAAAGGGAATACCCAGGTGGTATCTGTCAATGATCGTTATACCTGTTTTATATACCTACATGTGGCCCACCCTTGAATAGGACATGTCAAATAGTCCTATTTGCTTCTGCTCAACACATTAATTTTACACATACGCTTGGACGTATTATTTATCAATGGGAGATAATATATAGCGTCAGCTTATTATTCCTATCTTAACATTTTCCCTAAAATGTTTATTTAATATTGAATCCATACACTTTGGTATGATCAATTTTCCAGGGGCTTCTCATGGTGCCCCTTAATACGGCAAGATAAGTCCGAACACTTTCAACAGTGCGGCACCCGAAACTTATAGCATTATATGCATCAGCTCTGAATCATGTCTTGGGTCAATAGTTGGGTTTGCCCGGCTCCCTTGTTTTGGTACCTTACGTTCTATTATATCGGCTAAGGTAGCGTAGGGAGAACTACTGCGATTGTGTCCTGGTTCTTCCGGACGATCACCTCAGTAGAGAAAGCCAAAAACTGACTGTCATGATGCGGCGAGAGCTGGTCGCTGTTCGAGAGGTCTTAAAATCCTTAAAGATTTTTTCCACTTTAGGCGAGGAATCGGCCTGGTCCGATTTAGGCGTGTATAGCGCCCCAATTCGGCTTTCCGAATTTTAGGGTCTTCGCCAAAATTTAAAATTGTAGACTTCTATGGCTAAGTGAGAGTTATAAAGCCGCATAGTCCGATTGCCTTGTTCGCTGCGCCAAACACCTCCTTCAAGGACCAAAATTTTGGATAAAGAGTGTTTGGGTTTTCCACGAACACCCTAGTACTAGTTACGTGGGGGCGGAAGCCAACGACTGGCCTACTTTCAGAATTTTATAAACAGCCGCACAGAAGGTAATATTTTAAATCAACAAAGCGCTATATAGCACAAACAAGTTCGTTTTCATATTACAAAGACGACATGAGTACATTCACTGAAGGATTGTGTCCTTGGTACATTCATCGGCCACGAGATGAGCGCCTTTCATCACGCCATCACAATATTTCTCGGGGTAGCGATGCGCCTTGCCCTCCGGTGGTCCATCCTTCACCAGCTTCTCTGCATCCATCTTGGCCCAACGCATTTTTGCATGGGCAAAGGCCCGGTGGGCACCCTCAATACAAACGGATCGCTTGATAACTTCAAGCGGCGGACATGCATTTACCATCTGCTTTATAAGGCAGAAGTAGCTGTCGGGCAGGGGCTCACCAAGCCACATCCGGACTATGAAGTCCTTCATGGCCACTTCGGCCGCCCTGTGGAGTTCAACCAATTGCTTCAGTTGGTCACTCAGAGGCATTGGGTGTTCGGCTCCAGCATACTGGGACCAGAACAACTTCTCCATTGAGCTCCCCTCTTTGGCACGCTAGAACTCCGTAGCATCTGATATGCTGCGTGGCAGATCTGCGAATGCCCCTGGAGAGCTCTGAATTCGGGTAAGTAAAAGAAATGTCTCCTCAACATGCTTGCTTTGCATAATGGATGCCTTACCCGCCACTATCTTCTTGGCCGCCTGGATTTCCTGCTGGGCCTTTTGGGCTTCGGCCTTGGCGTCTTTCGTGCTCAGAAGGGCCTTCGCAAGCTCGGACTCTTTTGTCTTGAAGTCACGCTCCAACGACTCGAACTTCTTGCCGAGCTCCTAGAGCTCTTGCTGTACCTTGCCCACCCTAGCATCTTGCTTTTCACGCTCAATGCACTCCGTGGCTGCCTTGTCTTCAGCCTTGGATAGCACTTTCCTCAGGGCTGCCACTTCGGTCGTGGCCCCTATTAAAAATCATGACGCTTTTTGTTAGCGTCACCAATTTTTCTCTCCTCTATATGATATGTGAATGGGGTATCACTCACCTTTGTTATCTTCGAGCTGCCTCTTCATGAGGCTGAGCTCCTCTTCGGCCTGCTCAAGGTCCCGTTTGAGTCCGGTGAGCTCTGCTATGCGGACAGCAGCGGCAAGCAGCACCGCCTGCTTATTCACGTAGATTCATAATGTTAGACTCCTGTGGTTTAGAATCGACCCTCCATTTGGCTTTTCTTTCCGAACACCAAATAGAGTATCAGGGGCTGCTGTCTATTGGGTGATAATTTCTCACACTTTTATTTACTTAACTCAAAGGCGGTCAGGAGGCTGCTGCAGGCTTCGGTCAATCCGCTTTTGGCGGACCGAACCTTCTGAATCTTCATACTCATAAGAGTACGGTGCTCTTCATCCATGGAAGCGCCGTGAAGCAGTTCCAGCAGACTATCCGACGCCTCTGGCGCAATGGAAGTCGTCGGCACGGCTGGCTCGCCCTCCTTAGCAAGAGGCTGCCTACCCGAATCCGGAACGTTTGGAGGTTCCGGTAAAGTGTCTGGTTGGGAGCCCAACTTGCTGCGGCTCTCGTCAGCATATTCTGCGGGGATCTTACTCCCCATGTGCCCGGCGTCTGGAATTTCGCCTTGGGGCGTCTCCAGAGCCACCTCCTCCTGCTCTGGTACCCTTTGTGACCACACCTCTGTGTCATCCGCAGGCCGAGGGGAGGTGGCCATCGGGAGCGAATTCATCGCCGAATCGCTCAAAGACCCATCTGAAGAGGATACCTCGGGATGAGCCCTGGCCAGACTGCATACACGTGTTCGACGTTATAACAAACTATGAAGCTAAGTCGCACTAAAAGTATTGCAGTGTGCGAATACTTACGATCTCACCAGAGGCTTGCCCTTGGGTAGCCACTCCTCCTCGCTATAGGCGGCGGTTGTGGAGTGGTCCGGAGGGAGGGTCCATCCCTTCTTGGACCCTTCGGCCTCCCCGGAGAGGGTAGCCTTCCTCTTCTTCCCCCCTTTGTTTTTAGGGAGAGGGTGTTCCTCCTCCTCCTCCTCCTCCTCCTCCTCCTCCTCCTCGTTGTCGTTGGAGGAGTGCGCCCTGGTGTCTTCGGACGATGAGTTCGGCACCATGTTGCGCCAAGAACTTCTTCTGGTCCCCGTGGCCTTTTTCTTGGCCTTCTTCTCCGTCACCTCATAGGGTGCCGGAGCCAGCATCTCCGTCAGGAGTTCGTCTGCTGGGTCCTCAAGCAACGGAGCCGGACAGTCGATCCGCTCCGCCGTCGCCACATATTCCTATTAAAATTAGCACAGTCGCCTAAGTTTCTCCCACGAATATACTGGGGAAAGGCACATCTTGAAATGTAGAATGCTTACCGCGTTGGCCTGGTGCTTGGCGCTAAGTCCGCGGACCTCAAAGGTGGGGGGAGGAACCTCGCTAGCCTTGAACAACACCTTCCAGGTGTCTTTGTGCATCGTGTCAAAGAGCTCTTGCAGTGTCTGGTGTTGGGCCGCGTCGAACTCCCACAGGTTCAATGCCCGTCTCTGACATGGGAGAATCCGGTGGAATAGCATGACCTGGAACACATTGACCAGTTCGATACTCTTGGTTATCACATTTTGGACGCAGTTCTGGAGTCCGGTCAGCTCCGCAGATGCGCCTCAGGCCAGGCCCTTCCTCTTCCAGGGAGTGAGCCGCACAGGGATGCCTGATCGGAATTCGGGGGCCGCCGCCCAGTTGGCGTCGTGCAGCTCGGTGATGTAGAACTACCCCGATTGCCACCCCTTCACGGTCTCCGCAGAGGAGCCTTCAAGCCAGGTGACATTGGGCATCCTGCCCACCATGGCGCCATAACACTCCGCCTGTTGGCCAACCACTATCTTTGGCTTTATGTTGAAGATGTTTAGCCACATGCCAAAATGGGACCTGATGCGGAGAAAGGCCTTGCACACGACGATAAATGCCGAGATGTTGAGGATGAAGTTAGGGGCCAGATCGTGAAAATCCAGCCCGTAATAGAACATGAGCCCCCGGACGAATGGGTGGAGGGGGAATTCCAGTCCATGGACGAAGTGGGCGAGGAACACGACCTTCTCGTGGGGTCACGGAGTCGGAATAATCTGCCCTCGTTCGGCAGCCGGTGCGCGATATCTGCGGCCAAGTATCCGGCCTCCCGGAGCTTCGTAATATGCTCCTCCTTGACGGTGGAGGCCACCCACTTGCCTCCTGCTCTGGACATGTTTGGCTGTGCGGAGAAGGCGTGAACTAGGGCGCTGGAGCTCGAGGGTGCGAGAATGGGTAAGCGAAGGAGGAAGAAGGCGTGGGTAAAAATGGGGAATCCTTATCCCTTTATAGAGGCGACGAAAACGGTGTGCCTCCCCACTTGCCCGTTGAAAATCGCTTATTTCCCAAGCGCCATGATTGATGGCGCGGTTGGCACGATTGATGAGAATCCCGTGATAAGGGGACATGATCTCCGCTTCGACAAGACGTGCCGAGGAAGCCGCCTCGCAATATGTGCGGTGGCTGGTTGTGGGAAAACGGTTCGAATAATGACTCGACCATAGTGTCGTGTCACGTTATCTAAAGTTGTCAGCAGATTATATTTGTAGAATATCGTTCTCTCTATGGTGGTATGTGAAAATTGCCTTGCAGAGCCGGATACGATTTAAGTGTTCGAGGTTTACTTTGGAGTATTCGGAGATGGAACCCGCCTTGCAATGCCGAAGACAATCTGCGCATCGGACTCATCGTCATTGAAGCCCGGTTCAGGGGCTAGTGAGGGAGTCCTGGATTAGGGGGTATCTGGACAACCGAACTATATACTTTGGCCAGACTGTTGGACCACGAAGATACAAGACTCAAGACTTCGTCCCGTGTCCGGATGGGACTCTCCTTTGCGTAGAAGACAAGCTTGGCGATCCGAATACTAGATCTCCTTCTTTGTAACCGACTCGGTGTAACCCTAGCCCCCTCCCGTGTCTATATAAACCGGAGGGTTTAGTCCGTAGGACAAGATCACAGTCATAATCATCATAGGCTAGCTTCTAGGGTTTAGCCTCTACGATCTCGTGGTAGATCAACTCTTGTAATACTCATATCATCAAGATCAATCAAGAAGGAAGTAGGATTTTACCTCCATCGAGAGGGCCCGAACCTTGGTAAAACATCATGTCCCCTGCCTCCTATTACCATTAGCCTTAGACGCACAGATCGGGACCCCCTACCCGAGATCCGCCGGTTTTGACACTGACAGGTGGCCTCTTGCATCTCTGCTTGGGCAGCGCCGAGTTCGCGAGGCAGATGCCTCTCTTCGACGAATGGGGGTTGCGTCCAGCTGGTCTTGCAGGGCCTCGGGAGAATCCTGTCGCCGTGGCCCCCTTCCTCGCCACCAGCACCGATCTTTCCCCAGGAGCGGGTGCAGGGAGGCAAGCATCGCTTGAGGCAGGAGGCTCGTGTGTCGCGCTGCCGATGATGCACGGGGCTCCTAAAACATCATCCTCCAGAGCCCGTGAAGCCCGCCCTGAGATGGTCATTGATGAGGGAACGCAACTTGCGGCTCCCGAGGCTGGAGCCCTTGAGGCCTCGACAGCCCCTGAGGCAGGCTGCCTGGCGCTTCTTCGTCCGTGCCACACGCCGGCCCTCATGTTGAGAGCTTGGGTCGGTTCCGCGTGGACTTCGCTACCCTCCGCAAGAGGAAGGAGTCTTTGAGTGGCGGCGGGTGCCCCTTCTGACTGTTGAAGCACAGGAAGTACTTCGCCATTGATGAGTAAGTACGTCATTCTTGTAATTACTCAATCGCTGCTCCCTTTCCTGACTGTGGCCCTTCAGGATCTCTCCTGCCAAACCAACGGAGTCCCCCAAGAAGCAACTCCCTCATGCCTCATCTTCATCACTGGCCTTGAGCGTCCCAAGCTTGTGCGCTGCCCCTGACGTGGGACAGCCAGAGAAGCAAGGCTTCCCGCAGGGTGTCTGAGCCTGTGCCCCTGCCGCCTTTCCTTCGCAACCTTGCCTAGGGCGTGACCGGCCTGCCCAGCGCCCCTCCTCTGATCGTGGACAGAGAGTGGTTGAAGTCGGTCCTTGGCTCTTCTTTAGGGAATGGACCTGCGCCGGTCCGGGCACCCTGCGGAGCCAGTCTGGCGATCGTGGGGGCGCTAGCCCCCAGCCCCCTGCCGAGAGGGGGTGATCCGCTTTAGGGCCTGCCGATAGTGCCGGCGACGGAGGACGACATTGACGACGTGCTCAAGAGAGCGCGGGAGCGAAGCGTCATTCGCCAAGAGTTTCTCCAGAGGGCGATGGACGCGATGGCCTTGCTTGGTGGAGAGCTCGCGGATGTTGACACGTGTCTTGAAGATGAAAGCCTGCAGCTGGTTGAGGAGCGGTGCAAGCTAAAGGTGGAGTTAAACCTCGCGTGTCATCAGTGCGAGCTTGACAACGCGAAGGCCGAAGCATCCCTTGTGGCCTCGCGAAAGGCCTGCTCCCAAGCTATTGAGGAGGCTCGGGAAGCAGACCGTCGACGTGAGATCACGGAGAAGCGTGCGTGGGAGCTCCAAGCCTGGAGCGCTTCCCTGGGGCAGCAGGTGGAGCTGCGTCAGGCCGCCCTCGCATCATTGAAGGGGATGCCTGTCGAGGAGGAGGAGCTTCGGAGGCGCGAGGAAGTGCTGACGCTGGAGGCCACTGAGCGCAACCTTGACCTTGAGAGGTTGGAGATGAGGGAGCGCCAGGTTACCCAGGCAGAGGATGAGGTCGGCGCGCGCGAGGCTCGAATCCAGGAGGAGGTCGACCGCCGCGTGGTGGAAGCTCGCGCAGATCTTGAGCGCAGGTACAACCAGAGGCTGGAGCTGATTGAAGCCGAGGCTATGGGCAGGACGCCCGCCCTCAGGTCCAAGCTGACTCAAGTGGGACAACGCGCGGAAGCTGCCGCAGCCGCCCTGGTCTCAGCGCAGACTGAGTTGGCCTCCACCCGTGCCGAGTTGCTTCTTCTTCAACAGCGGGTCGACGACGCCGACTCTGTTGCGCGGCAGAACAGAGAAGAAATCCTTCAACGGCGGACGCTGGAGCACATGCATGGTCCCATGCTCCAACAGCTCAGGAACATGGCCAACACGGCCCTGGGCAATATCTGCGAGGCGGACGCCCCGCATCCTCACGTGACCAATGATACGTCCATTTTGCATCATGCTTTTATATCAATATTTATTGCATTATGGGCTGTTATTACACATTATATCTCAATACTTATGGCTATTCTATCTTATTTTACAAGGTTTACCGTGAAGAGGGCGGATGCCGGCAGCTGGAATTCTGGCTGGAAATGGAGCAAACGTTGGAAACCTATTCTGCACAACTCCAAAAGACCTGAGACTCCACGAAACAACTTTTTAGATTTAATAAGAATTTTTGGGCAAAAGAAATAGGCCAGGGGGCCCACACCCTATGCAGGAGACAGGGGGCGCCCCTCCCCCTGTAGGGCGCGCCCCCTATCTCCTGGGCCCCCTGGTGGGCCTCCAGCGTCCATCTTCTGCTATATCATCACTTTTCCCCTGGAAAAAATCGTGGGCAAGCTTTCAGGACGAAACTCCGCCGCCACAAGGCGGAACCTTGGCGGAATCAATCTAGGGCTCTGGCGGAGCTGTTCTGCCGGGGACACTTCCCTCCGGGAGGGGGAAATCATCACCAACGTCATCACCAACGATCCTCTCATCGGGAGGGGGTCAATCTCCATCAACATCTTCACCAGCACCATCTCCTCTCAAAACCCTACTTCATCTCTTGTATCCAATCTTGTATCAAAACCACAAATTGGTACCTGTGGGTTGCTAGTAGTGTTGATTACTCCTTGTAGTTGATACTATTTGGTTTACTTGGTGGAAGATCATATGTTCAGATCCTTTATGCATATTATTACCCCTCTGATTATGAACATGAATATGCTTTGTGAGTAGTTACGTTTGTTCCTGAGGACATGGGTGAAGTCTTGCTATTAGTAGTCATGTGAATTTGGTATTCGTTCAATATTTTGATGAGATGTATGTTGTCTCTCCTCTAATGGTGTTATGTGAACTTCGACTACATGACGCTTCACCATTATTTGGGCCTAGAGGAAGGCATAGGGAAGTAATAAGTAGATGATGGGTTGCTAGAGTGACAGAAGCTTAAACCCTAGTTTATGCGTTGCTTCGTTAGGGGTTGATATGGACCCATATGTTTAATGTTGTGGTTAGGTTTACCTTAATACTCCTTTTTGTAGTTGCAGATGCTTGCAATAGGGGTTAATCATAAGTGGGATGCTTGTCCATGTTAGGGCAGTACCCAAGTGCCGGTCCACACAGATATCAAATTATCAAAGTACCAAACTCGAATCTTACGAACGTGATGAAAACTAGCTTGACGATAATTCCCAATGTGTCCTCGGGAGCTCCTTCTTCATTATTAGAATTTGTCCAGGCTTATCCTTTGCTACATAAATGATTGGGCCACCTTGCTGCACTTTATTTACTTTATTTACTTTTGCTCGTTACTATTTATCTTATCACAAAACTATCTATTACCTACTATTTCAGTGCTTGGAGAGAAAACCTTACTGAAAACCGCTTATCATTTCCTTCTGCTCCTCATTGGGTTCGACACTCTTACTTATCGAAAAGACTACGATAGATCCCCTATACTTGTGGGTCATCAACCAACTACGCCAGTCATCTCCAATTCTTCACTGATGTGGCGACACACCTTGAGAACCGCTTCGAGAGAGCTCGCTAGCTTGTCGAGGAGAGGAGCTGTAGTCTGCTTGGGTGCACATTTTCCCGCGTCTTCAGCCACCTTCAAAACGTAGATCCCCAGTTTGACTTCGACGCCGTCATCGCCCCAGTGCCCGAGGCCATACGGGGCAATCTGGCGCGGTATGTAGAGGACAACGTGTATGCGCTTGTTAGGGCCTTCGCTTCTGACAACGACGGGGTGATAGTTGTCGCGGATGAAGGTGATGTGGTCAATGGCGGCAAAGATGGCGTCGTTAATGGCAACGGTGACGTCAGTGATAGTGACAGCGGCGCAAGTGATGCCTCCAGAGGGGACCAAGAGGATGCGGTGAGAGATATGTCTGATTGATCAGGTGTCCCCCTGCCGTTTATCCTGCACATAAAAAGCTCGGGCACGGCCCTGAAGGTTGTAAGAGCATTTTGGGAGGGGAAGCCCCTCATGTAAAAAGATTGTTGTCCACATGCTTTTAGGAGCAACGCTGAATGTGCGCCTGCATGATGTTACTGGCCCTTGAGTAGGCTTTGCGAGGCCGTGATCCTTCGAGGGTCCTCCGGGGGACCTGCTGACCACGTGGTGAGAGCCTTGCGAGAGCAAGTGCTGGCCGTGGGATGGCATGCGTGCGTGCGCTTAGCCCAGCCCCGCCCGCTAGAGGCTCGCGAGAGGGGAGGCAGCTAGTGCAAACTCCGGACTAGGGCAGAAAACAGAACACGAGAGAACACACGAACGAGACAAGACACCCATCCCCGCATACGCAAACACGAATTCAATTTCAACTTAAATCCAAAGCAAGGAAGCTCGACCAGAGAAAGGGGGGCAAAAAGCAAAAGGTCGTGTCTGGCACCTAGTCTAGTCTTCGACGTCTTCTCACCAGCGCGGAGATAAGTGCTGCAACTGGGCGTGGGAGGGAGCCCCCGAGGCCCGAGGGCGGCTCTCCGAAGACTCCGGGGCATGTACAGCCCCAACTCATTATTATGTGAGAGTGTCACGGGCGGCGAGCTTCATAGGCACTGGGCCTTCTTCATAGGTACCAGCCTTGCTTCATATCGCCAGACGAGGGCCCCGCCTTGCGCCACCCTGGACCACCATTGACGGCGACCGGAAAACAAGAATGACGCCAATGGGGCAAAGGGGACGCCAGCGGTTCCCCCGGCGACCACAGGTCCTCTGCCGGGGGCAGGCTTTGCAGCACCTCCCCGGAAGAGGGCCTACCTCCAGGAAACCCCTTGCTACATGCGCCGTGGGGAGGGGCCCTACTCCCGGCCCCTCTCCTGCAGTCCCCAGTGCGCTCCCCCTGGAGGGAGGGAGGCTGCTGAGCTGGGGAAGCCTTTCGCTGCAGTGACCTAAACTTCCTGCGACCCATGGTTAGCATAAGCTTGTTCCTGGGGAATTAGCGGTACCTGATAGTTGCTGCTGCCGGCGCGGTTGGTGAGGCTTCCTTGGGGCTCCTGAAAAGGCTCAGCTTCTGGCGTCTCTTCCTCCCAGCCTGACCTGAGAAACAAGCCAGGGTCGTCTTCCAACGCGTACTCCCGATCTACCATGTGGGGCACATAAGCCACCGAGGTTGCCTCCCCGAAGACTTCGCCATAGTGCCCCACGATCCATGCGGCTTGGCCCGACGCATCATCTTGGGGACGATAGGGCTTCGGCCCGCCCGGACCGTAGGCGGCGATGCGCATGCCCTCGTTCACCAGGGGTGGTGGTGGTGCAGCTTGACGCCCGACGCCCATGGTCGAGCTGATGTCGATGAAGCCTTGGGGCGCGCCTGAGGGCGCATGGGCGCGGATGGGCCCTCCGCGCGATCCGCCCGGGGCCTGGGGCGGAAGCTGGACACAGAAGGGAGGCGCCCCCGAAGCTGCAGCATCCAGGAGCTCGGCGACGCACTCCAGCAACACGTCTTAGCCGCTCTCCTGCAACCTGCATCATAGCAGCTCCCGAGCCACAGTGAGTGCGGCCTTCATGTTCGCTTGTTCCCGTCGGGTATGCGGCGCCATGGCCGTGGTGTGGTTTGAGGCCCTTGCGGCTGATCACACTTGCCGCGGAGTGAGGGCAGGCAGCGCTTGACCGCGTCGCCCGTGCCCCGCAGCGTTCTGCGGAGCGCGGGCTGCCTGAGGCGCGGGGTTGGGGTCACCTTGGGCAGGCGGTGCGGCATGGGCTGGCCATGCCGCTTAGCGGTCGGTGTTGGCCGTCGGGTCGCCGTACATGGAGGTGACGAAGTGGTGGAACGCAGATCAGCGGAAAGGAGATTCTGGCGCACCCCTACCTGGCGCGCCAAATGTCGGATATTGGGTTCCGGCAAAACCCTTAAGGTTCGAACTCTGGGGTGCGCACGAAGATCTTCTCCCTACCGAAACACGCCCGCAACCTCGCCGTGATTCTAAGCTAGCATGAAGAACAACACAAGAGACACAAGGTTTATACTGGTTCGGGCCACTGTTGTGGTGTAATACCCAAATCCAGTGTGTGGTGTGGTGGATTGCCTCTTGGGCTGATGATGAATAGTACAAGGGAAGAACAGCCTCGCGAGGAGAGGTGTTCTTATGGTGGTGGTGTGTGTGTGAGCTAGGTTCAGATACGATCCTCTCTACTATGGTGGCTATCTCTATTCATAGAGGCCTTGGTCCTCTTCTCAAATATTGAGGGGGAAGGGAGCCAACAACGGCCATTTTGAAAGGGGACAGCTAGTACAAGCTATCCTAACTAAAGGTGGTCTTCGACTGCCAAAGGCACTGGCGATGACGCCGTCTTGGGCTCCACGGTGACCTCTGTCCTGCCGCTCAGCTGGTCTTGGTCTCGTTGCACCGATATGGAAACCTTTGCCTGATGCCTCGGTACTCCGCGCCTGCGCTTGCCCCCTTTGCACCAAAGAGGAAGTGAGGACACTGCGCAGGCTGGCGCCTGGCTAGTCTTGATCGTCATGGCTTGCGTCATGAGCACCTCGCGAGGTACCCCTTGCCTTGATCTCTCCGCCTCCTCACAAGCCTACCTGGTGAGGCCGCCCCTAAGGAGGCCTTGTGTCGTCCTCCCCACGAGGCTTGGCCCCTCGCGAGGGTCTTGAGCTTGGGTTGATGAAGACGGGTAGTACTGGGCCACTGCTGAGCCACGCTGCAGGCCGCAGGCAGGCAACTCTGGGGACCCCCGTTCCTAGAATGCATACATTGTCAGGGAGGCTGCTGATGAAGTCCAGGCTCGCCGGATGCGGTTTTGGCTCGAGCTGCCTCCGCTTGTTGGCTGCCTCGCCGTCCATCTCAACCGGCTGCGACGCCGGTGTACAGGTGTGCTGGTGTGTGTTGTGTGCTGGGTGTGCGTGAGTGCGTCCTTCTGTGCATGCCACCGCGCAGTGGTGAATACTGCGCGAGTGCGTCCTTCACGCGCAAGAAGTGTGTCCTCAATGCGCCCTCAATTTACTAGCGTGTGGGGTGCTACCCCGAGTGGTTTCAACTTTGTTTACTTCACCGCGTGTCAGATGGGCCTCTAGTTTACTTATTTTCACCCACTGCCACATGGGCGAGCACACTTAGATACAGAACACGAGCTGAAAAGGCAGCATGTGGACTGGTTGACCGGTCAACTAAACAATATATGGAGCTATACACTAACACAGTAAGCGTATAATCCGTCAGTATAGAGAGTTCGAGTGAGAGGGGAGGCCCATGAGAGATAGCAAAGAGAGAGAGAAAGAGCTACTCCATCTGTTCGATAATGTAGTTCCAACATTTGTTTAAAGTCAAACTTTTGAAACTTTGACCAAGTTTATAAAGAAATTACTTATATCTACAATACCAAAGGTAAATGATAGTATGAAGTAAGTACATGTTGTGATGAATCTAATGATCGTTCCAGATGTAAATGTTTTTCTCCACATATACCTGGTCAAACTTTTTTGAGGTTTGACTTTTCAAAACATCCATATGCTTATGGACGTGATAGAGTCACTAACTAGAGAGAGAGATATATACATATAGAGAGATAGAGAGAGATAGAGATAGAGTGAGTGAAAAAAGTGTGTGTGTGTGTGTGTGTGTGAAAGAGGCATGGACAACACACGAGAAAAGTAGAGAAAAAGTGTGTGTGTCTTATGCAAACATATCACACATGCATCTTCGACAATGGAGGCAAGGTGAGGAGATAGTGTGTGGTTGTTTGGAACCGAGAGATCAAGACCCCTAGCATGTGTCCAAGAGGGGTCTGACAAACAAGGGAGAGATGTTGAGAGAGACGTACGAAGAAAATGCAGACATGGGGAGGAGAGAGTGTGTGTTTGTCATAGAGGGATCCCCTGGAGATCGTGATGGGATTACATGGGTGGGAGATCGAGTGACAAGGTGTGTGCGCGATAGAAGATGCCCCGAGAGATATGAGATAGACGTATGGATGGATGGAGACAATACGTGTGTTCCTGATGACTAGTGAGAGATAATCATACTTAGGAGGGGGGAGTGCTTGCGCCTATGATGGAGTGAGGGATTATGGTACTTAGGGGGGTGCGTGTCACATGGAGAGAGAACAAGGGCGGAAAGTGTTGGATGGGTCTATATGTATAGAGCGAGGGAGACATGTGTATGTGTGAACCAGTACTACAAAAAAGACACATCTGTGACATTTGGGCTGAACGAATTTTTTCTGTCATACATATGACACTTCTATGACGACAATTGTGACAAAACCCGGTATCATCATAGATGTGGTGGGCTCCTACTTCTATGACAAAAAATCATGAAAAAAATGGGCTTCTCGTCCTGGGAGAGCTGGAGACGCAGCTGCATGACATTCTTTGGGCCGTCCATGACAGAAAAAACCATGGTAGAAGCGAGGGGGAGGAAAATTTCGAGGAGTTGCCGGTTACAGTGGGAGGTCGGGGCGGAGCGATGCGCGTTTCTCTTGTACAGGTACGCGCGTGTGTGCGAGGCGTTGGCTCTAACTGAACCCGAGCGAGGCGTTGGGCTCTAACTGAACCAGAGCCATTGCACTACAGGCTACGCGCTATTGAACCCGAGCGATCGATCGATGGCTGTTAACTGAACCCGATGGAGCGATTCCTTCG